>NC_089851.1:1575000-1907427 GCF_036373705.1 Amia ocellicauda | reverse complement strand
AGTGCCCTTTTCAAGACGACACAGCAGGATGGATTTCATCTCCAAGTGAACGTCATTGGTGAGTGAAACTGATTTTTTATTTCTGGTTTGGCTACAGTGTTACATCTCGTTGAACTGGTTGCATTTTGTTTCCACACACTTGTTGTTGTTGTTTGATTGTTGTTCATAAAGTGATTGCCTTAGTGTGTGTGTGTAACTAGAACAACGCGATTTTCGAAGATGGAGCTGTAAAATTATATTTTGCCTAAAGCGGAAAAATGGCCAGGGATGCCCCTTATTTTTTTGTTAGTGATTTATTTTTTTTGAGGGGGGTGGAGGTATTGAAGGCCCAGTCCTGAAAGGCACAGTTCGCCACTGCTTGTTCACAACCTACTTGAACAATACTCTCGCCATCCCAGGCCAACTCTCCCAGCTCCCTGCATTGCTGTGAGACTCTTGTATACACCACAGATGGGTGATTTTCACAATTGCTAAATCACAGCTTAGATATATATTTCCTCTGTGAGAATTAAGTAACAAACTCACAAATAAATACATAAATAATATTAAGTGGAATAATTTCATTTAGATTGATGGTGATTAAAACTCAGAGGAAGTAACAGTCCCCCCAGCTGTGTCCTGTGCATTTGTTTAACTAAGAGGAAGTTTACTTGTATACACTCTGAAAAAACTGTTTTTTCAACAAGCTGCATGGGAGCCTTATCCAGCAGTAGGTCAGTGCACAGCTCCTGTCTCCGTGCCTGTGAGGTGCAGTATGAGGCACAATGCAGAACGGGCCGCTGGTCAAATGCAGATGCAGTTAATAGAGTTAATCTGACCTAAGAGTCTGCAATTTGGACTTCTTGTGCTGGATGTGATTGGGAACAAAATCTATTCTTATTCATAGGAACAGTGGGAGCTCCAGCAGTGGTATGAAGGAGGTCATGGGACCTAATGGGTTTCATAGAAGTGTAACCTGGTTGCTTTGCTGCTGATCACTGCTGTTTTGCACAGGTTTGTACATTAAAAGGGGGTTTCGGTTGGTACCCCAGAACCCCCCTGGGGATGCGCCTTGTATGTAGGCACTTGTTTCGGCTCGTGATGCAGTGGTTGTATGTGCTGGTCAGGGCACTGGGTTCCCTTGATGTCCGCAGCAGGGACAAAGTGGTGAGGGGACACAGGGCTCCAGGGACACAGCGATCCAGGGACACAAGGCTCCAGGGATACAGGGCTCCAGGGCCACAGCACTCCAGGGACACAACTGTCTTCTGGTTTCCATTCCACAGGAGTCCCTCAACTGCCTCAAGCTTTTCAAAAGCACCTCTATGTTTTTCACTGAGGGAGACAGGCTGCTCTTCTCATTCTGTATCAGCTCTGCTGTGACCAGTGAAAGAGTGTCAGAGAAAGAGGAACTGATGACAGGAAGCGACCTGAAGCCAAACAGGAACTGAACGTCAGTAAAGAGCTGCTGTCCCTGAAGGAAGACATGGCTCTGATTGTCTTCCTCCTCCTCGCTAGTTTTCCAGGTAAGAGGACTCAGTTGTACCACGGGGTGTGTTTGTGTGTAGATATCTTTTGCAATAGTTGCACACTTTCCTGATCAAGGTAATGCAGCTGTGAAAGTCACTTGAATGTCCATTTGGTACAACATGTATTGCACTATTGTAGAGTGTGATCCATATGTTCACCGATTCAAACACACCTCTATATTCTTGTTTCTGTGCAATCCATCACTAGCGATCAGCCTCACAACTCAGAGGAAGTGTGCGGCGTTGCCATGTGGTATTCTTACGGTTGCAAAACTGCAGCATCAGTACACCAGGGTTAACCACAGCCAGGAATATAGAATGTGTGAGCTGTGATGGAGTTTAAAATGGGGTTTAGGCACGAGCTGTCATTTCAATTCATGTGCACCTGCAGATCATTTAAAATATAAAACATGTTGTAATGGAATTGTGACTGAATACTAATAAATGCATTTATAACACAACTATACCAAACTTGGGACATACTGCACTGGTGATTCCAGGACACTACTGGTGCTCAAGCTCTAAAATGAAAGCAAGAAACAAACACCGTGACCACACACTTAATTCAGTGTCAATGCTGTATAGTTTGTGTAGAGAAATAATCAACAGAGATGCACTAATTCTGTTATCTTGTCACAACATGCATCATTTCAACAAGACATCATGTCTAATATGCATGTAGGTTTGCACTTTAGTTGCTGGGTAGCAAAAGATACTTTTTACGTGATTCATTAACAAGTCTATCAGTGTATGAAGCAGAATTGTAGATGAGTACAGTGTGGGCATAAGGCTTCAATGTACAATTTATTAGTAAAATGCAATTTAAAACACAACCTAGATGTCCTTTAGTATCAATTGTAGAACACTCTATTAATACCTTATGAACATGTTGACAACCCCTAATCCAAAGTGTTAGCATATAATGAATTGGTTAAATTTAGAAAGGCAGTGAGATATTGTTTGTTTTCCCTCATGCTGCTGCTGCAGGTGGTGACGCCGTGTCAACACTGAGAAAGACCAGTGTCCTGAGAGGAGCATCAGTCACCATCCCTTGTCACTATGAGGACAAATACAAAAGCCATGTGAAATACTGGTGCTCTGGATATTACTGGACAAGCTGTGAGTCTCTAAAAAGGACTGACTCTCTAATCACACAGAGTGATAAAGTGTCCATCTCTGATGATCCAGCCCAGGGAGTCTTCACTGTGACCATGAGGGGACTGAAGACGGGGGACACAGGCTGGTACTGGTGTGCTGTGGAGATAGGGGGGTACGGCACACCTGATGACAGAGCATCCCTGTACCTCACAGTTACTGAAGGTATGATCTTAAAACAGCACATGCTTGTACTGCAGCTGCACAATCATTAACTTGCTGACCTCATAAAAACCTGTATTCAAGCTCCTCTGAGCCACAAGTTTCACTTTCAAAACAGTTGTGAATGCAGACCTTCCATTCTTACACTAGAATCATGATCATTTCAAGCTTTTCATCATTTATATAGAAAGAGAAAGAAAAAGAGAAAGACAGACACAGAAAGACTAACAGACAGAGAGAAAGAAAAAGACACAGAAAGACAAAAAGACAGACAAAGAGTGACAGACAGACAGACGGACAGACAGAAAAAAAGGCACAGACATGCACAGTGGTGTAGTGGTTGGTCCTGAAGTCCCACAGCTAATGGGACCCGGGTTCAGTTCCAGTCTAGGGTGTCTGTGTGCTGTTTGCTGTTCTCCCCGTGACCTGACCCGACTCCAGGCTGTTGAGTGTGAGGAACGTGACTCTTCTCATGATGGTCAGTCGGCCTATAGACGCCTGTAGGAGAAGAGCCTGCTGTGTAACTGCTGAAGTGAATTAGCAGCCCAGCGGCCGCAACGCACTGCTGTAAAGCTCTGTATGTGTTTAATGTCTCTGTCTGCAGACGCTACAGTGCTGTATGTGGTCCATGCCACAGTAACAGGACAGATAGGAGGGGAGGTCAGTGTCCAGTGTCGATATGGACACCCATACCGGTCCAGACAGAAACAGTGGTGCAGGAGTGGAGACTGGAGCTCCTGTCAGACAGCAGGAAGCCCTGGGACTACAGGACACGGCTCTGTCCTGATCACTGACCACACAGCGGAGGGACTCTTCAGTGTGACTGTGAGCGGACTGCGGCCGGAGGACCAAGGCTGGTACTGGTGTGATATAGGGGATCAACAGCTTCCTGTTTACCTCAGTGTCACTAACGGTAAGGATGAATAACACTCAGGGTCAATATCAACAGGGTTACATGTGAATTTATAGATCTCATGGCAAATTCAAAAAACAAACCAGATAGCTTCAGTTTCAGTCTTCTTACTAACTAACTATAATGCTCCTGAATTTCACAGATTTAGCTTTAATGAGGAGACAACAAGTAAATTAATAGATGGATAGATGGGACCTGTACAAACCAGATAGTCTACATCTAAACAGAAGGGGGGCTAATGCATTGGGATAGTGTATGTGCAGAGTAATTGAGAATCTTTTAAACTAGGGACCAGGGGGGCAGTTAGCTCTGACAATGGGAGATGTTCCACTAAGGAAAGAAAACCAAGGGAAACTGCTAGTAGGAAAGTCCTGAAATGTTTGTACCTCAATGCCAGGAGTATAAGGAACAAGATGTTAGACTTGGAAGCCACAGTGCTGGCGAGTGACTATGATGTTGTTGGAGTGACAGAAACATGGCTTACAGAACATGATGGGGATGAATACAAGTTGAAAGGATACACACAGTTTAGGAGAGACTGGCAAAATAGGTGGTGGGGTAGCATTATATGTCAAAAATGACTTTGAGGCAGAAGAACTCAAATTAGATCCTAGTAATGAAACAGAATCTTTGTGGGTTAAACTTTTTAACAAGAGATCTGGAGGATTAGTGGTAGGAGTGTGTTACAGGCCACCAAACTCAGATATTCAGAAAGATGTTGCATTGTACAGTGTAATCAGGACTGCATGTAGCAAGGATGTGGCTGTTATAATGGTGGACTTCAATTTCCCAAACATAGACTGGGAAAGCCCAGTTGGGACTACAGAAGCAGAAATAGAAATGGTTGAGATGGTAAATGACTGCTTTCTAACTCAATTTGTCAGGGAACCAACCAGGGAGAGAGCATGTATTGACTTGATCTTTTCAAATGACCAGGATAGAGTCAGAGGGACACTAGTTAGAGAACCAATGGCAAATTGTGATCATAATATGGTTAGCTTTGAGGCATTCTTTCAAAAAACAAGGCCCAAGTTTAAAACAATGGTCTACAATTTTAGAAAAGCAAACCTTGAAGGTATGAGGCGGCACTTAGAAGAGGTAGACTGGAGCACATTGGATACAGAGTCAGTTGAAAATGGATGCGTATATTTTAAGAATATACTACTTGAGGCTCAGGAGCAATTTGTACCAAAACTGTACCAAAAAATATTGGCCAAAATGGTTTAATAGAAGTATGCAATAAAATATAAGGAGAAAGAAAATGTTGTATAGCGCATACAGAATGGATAGAGATTAAACAAAATACAAAGAATACCTTCAAATGACCCTTTCCAAGACACACACGATTCTGTGAATTAGTAATATACCCCATTGCTTATATTTAATACATTAATTTGACAAAGTACAAAAATAAAATGTTTAAATAAATGTATATATTAGTATTAATGATGATAGTATTACATTTTAATTTGTTATTGTAGTCATATAGCTAAACATAATAGAAACTTTCAAGCATTTTGTGTCTTATTAGATTAAAGTATTTACCATTTCCCTTTGTCCCACCGTGCACTGCACAAAATCAGTGTTGCAAAATGAGGGCAAAGACGACTGAGTAATTCAGAGAGGGGGGTCTGGGGGTCCCCCAGAAGATTTTGACAACCGGAGACTTGAAATGCGCGATTGAATCATTTCAAAGCCAAAAAACATAGCTCAAAATCTCCATGAAATCAGGCAGGCAGATCTTTGCTTCACAACCACACATCAACCAACATTATATATGCAAACTAGACGTGATTTCTGGTGCTGGTCAATCACAGATCTATTTTGGTGGGTCTCTGTAATTGAAACGGGTGAGGATGCACAATTCTTGATTTGTGCACTGCTAGAAATATCTGTCTGCATTAGAAATCATTTGTTTACACCTGGCAGATAAAATGCAATGTGGACAAGTGCAAGGTAATACATGCAGGTAACAAAAATGTCCACTATAATTACACTATGGGAGGAACAGAACTAGATGAAGTAATGCATGAGAAAGACCTAGGAGTCTATGTGGACTCCTCACTTTCTCCCTCCAAACAATGTGGAGAAGCAATAAAAAAGGCAAACAGAATGCTAGGGTATATTGTCAAAAGTGTAGAATTGAGAACAAGGGCAGTAATGTTCAATGCACTAGTTAGAGCTCATCTGGATACTGTGGACAGTTCTGGGCTCCACACTTCAAGAAAGATATCGCTGCTCTAGAGGCAGTTCAGAGGAGAGCAACCAGACTTATTCCAGGTCTGAAGGGAATGTCCTACTGAGAGACTGAGGAACTGAACCTTTTCACCCTGGAACAGAGGAGACTACGTGGGGACTTGATCCAAGTCTTCAAAATCATGAAAGGCATCGACCACATGAAACCAGAGGAGCTTTTCCAGATCAGCAGGGACACACGCACCTGGGGACACAAATGGAAATTGGGCTTCAAGGCATTCAAGACAGAAAACAGGAGACACTTCTTCACACAGAGAGGCATCACAGTCTGAACAAACTCCCCAGCGATGTGGATGAAGCGACAGTTCGGGAATATTCAAAAATAGACTGGATAGGATCCTTGGATCATCTAGTTAATAATGGACACCAAACGAGCACGATGGGGTGAATGGGCTCCTCTCGTTGCCTGTACGGCCCAGATCTCAGAGACTATGTGAAAATGTGGTGTGAAAAATGGGAAAAGAGCGACTGCAGGAATCTGGGGAGTGGGGATGACAGAGTGTCAGTGACAGATGACAGAGCTGGTGTGTTTACGGTGACCGTGAGGAAGCTGAGCCATGAAGACCAAGGCTGGTACCGGTGTGCCACAGACATGAAGACTGTCCCCCTGTACCTGAAAGTGCTGGAGGGTAAGACATCTCTCTCTTTACATGAGTCCAGTGGCATGAATGCAGGGCCTGTTGTGTGACTGGTGAGAGACCTCAGTCGTCTAGGATGGTGACAGCAGCTCACTCCCTCTTTCCCTAGTTAACTGTGAAATGATTAATTGAGTGTTTCAATATATATATATATATATATATATATATATATATATATATATATATATATACACTCACCTAAAGGATTATTAGGAACACCTGTTCAATTTCTCATTAATGCAATTATCTAACCAACCAATCACATGGCAGTTGCTTCAATGCATTTAGGGGTGTGGTCCTGGTCAAGACAATCTCCTGAACTCCAAACTGAATGTCTGAATGGGAAAGAAAGGTGATTTAAGCAATTTTGAGCGTGGCATGGTTGTTGGTGCCAGACGGGCCGGTCCAAGTATTTCACAATCTGCTCAGTTACTGGGATTTTCACGCACAACCATTTCTAGGGTGTACAAAGAATGGTGTGAAAAGGGAAAAACATCCAGTATGCGGCAGTCCTGTGGGCGAAAATGCCTTGTTGATGCTAGAGGTCAGAGGAGAATGGGCCGACTGATTCAAGCTGATAGAAGAGCAACTTTGACTGAAATAACCACTCGTTACAACCGAGGTATGCAGCAAAGCATTTGTGAAGCCACAACACGTACAACCTTGAGGCGGATGGGCTACAACAGCAGAAGACCCCACCGGGTACCACTCATCTCCACTACAAATAGGAAAAAGAGGCTACAATTTGCACAAGCTCACCAAAATTGGACAGTTGAAGACTGGAAAAATGTTGCCTGGTCTGATGAGTCTCGATTTCTGTTGAGACATTCAGATGGTAGAGTCAGAATTTGGCGTAAACAGAATGAGAACATGGATCCATCATGCCTTGTTACCACTGTGCAGGCTGGTGGTGGTGGTGTAATGGTGTGGGGCATGTTTTCTTGGCACACTTTAGGCCCCTTAGTGCCAATTGGGCATTGTATAGATGCCACGGCCTACCTGAGCATTGTTTCTGACCATGTCCATCCCTTTATGACCACCATGTACCCATCCTCTGATGGCTACTTCCAGCAGGATAATGCACCATGTCACAAAGGTCGAATAATTTCAAATTGGTTTCTTGAACATGACAATGAGTTCACTGTACTAAACTGGCCCCCACAGTCACCAGATCTCAACCCAATAGAGCATCTTTGGGATGTGGTGGAACGGGAGCTTCGTGCCCTGGATGTGCATCCCACAAATCTCCATCAACTGCAAGATGCTATCCTATCAATATGGGCCAACATTTCTAAAGAATGCTTTCAGCACCTTGTTGAATCAATGCCACGTAGAATTAAGGCAGTTCTGAAGGCGAAAGGGGGTCAAACACAGTATTAGTATGGTGTTCCTAATAATCCTTTAGGTGAGTGTATATATAAGAATCCTCTTATGAACTAGTAGACACACTTAGGCAGCAACAATTTGTACTTAATTACATTGAATGGAGGTAATTACCAGAGAGAGATGTGTTCTCATTAAATCAGATTGGAAAACAAATCAAGAGAGATTGAACTTGGCAGATATGTGGATGACCACGGTTACCAGAACACTTACGCACAGGTAAATCGTTCTATATCAATAAATGGAGAAAAGTCTATTAAGATTATTCGAGCTGTGAGAATCTTTCACACTAGCATGAAGGAACTTCATTAAAAAATAATAGTTTCACATTTGTGAAAAAGTCAAATGTTTTATTTAAGGGAAGGATTTTTACCTCTGTATGTGTGCAGGATGTTGTCTAGCATTAATATATGATGCATGTGATCTTTAAGTACGCCATCCACTGTCACTCATGAATTGAATAACGCAGACATAAATGTGAACATTAGAGTGTGCAAGTAAGGATCCCTGGTAGAAATACAATCTAAAAGATCCTACAAGATTCTACAAGATCCTTAAGGATCCCCATAACATCCTGTTCAGGAACCGGATCCTGGTCAAAATCCTGTTCAGAAATGATATCTTGAGTACAACCCTGTGAGGAATATGATCTTATACCAATCATATTGTACAGTGAGGGAAAAAAGTATTTGATCCCCTGCTGATTTTGTACGTTTGCCCACTGACAAAGAAATGATCAGTCTATAATTTTAATGGTAGGTGTATTTTAACAGTGAGAGACAGAATAACAACAAAAAAATCCAGAAAAACGCATTTCAAAAAAGTTATACATTGATTTGCATGTTAATGAGTGAAATAAGTATTTGATCCCCTATCAATCAACAAGATTTCTGGCTCCCAGGTGTCTTTTATACAGGTAACGAGCTGAGATTAGGGGCACTCTCTTAAAGGGACTGCTCCTAATCTCAGCTCGTTACCTGTATAAAAGACACCTGTCCACAGAAGCAATCAATCAATCAGGTTCCAAACTCTCCACCATGGCCAAGACTAAAGAGCTGTCCAAGGATGTCAGGGACAAGATTGTAGACCTACACAAGGCTGGAATGGGCTACAAGACCATCGCCAAGCAGCTTGGTGAGAAGGTGACAACAGTTGGTGCGATTATTTGCAAATGGAAGAAACACAAAATAACTGTCAGTCTCCCTCGGTCTGGGGCTCCATGCAAGATCTCACCTCTTGGAGTTTCAATGATCATGAGAACGGTGAGGAATCAGCCCAGAACTACACGGGTGGATCTTGTTAATGATCTCAAGGCAGCTGGGACCATAGTCACCAAGAAAATAATTGGTAACACACTACGCCGTGAAGGACTGAAATCCTGCAGCGCCCACAAGGTCCCCCTGCTCAAGAAAACACATGTACAGGCTCGTCTGAAGTTTGCCAACATCTGAATGATTCAGAGGAGAACTGGGTGAAAGTGTTGTGGTCAGATGAGACCAAAATCGAGCTCTTTGGCATCAATTCAACTCGCCGTGTTTGGAGGAGGAGGAATGACCCCAAGAACACCATCCCCACCGTCAAATATGGAGGTGGAAACATTATGCTTTGGGGGTGTTTTTCTGCTAAGGGGACAGGACAACTGCACCGCATCAAAGGGACGATGGACGGGGCCATGTACCGTCAAATCTTGGGTGAGAACCTCCTTCCCTCAGCCAGGGCATTGAAAATGGGTCGTGGATGGGTATTCCAGCATGACAATGACCCAAAACACACAGCCAAGGCAACAAAGGAGTGGCTCAAGAAGAAGCACATTAAGGTCCTGGAGTGGCCTAGCCAGTCTCCAGACCTTAATCCCATAGAAAATCTGTGGAGGGAGCTGAAGGTTCGAGTTGCCAAACGTCAGCCTCGAAATCTTAATGACTTGGAGAGGATCTGCAAAGAGGAGTGGGACAAAATCCCTCCTGAGATGTGTGCAAACCTGGTGGCCAACTACAAGAAACGTCTGACCTCTGTGATTGCCAACAAGGGTTTTGCCACCAAGTACTAAGTCGAAGGGGTCAAATACTTATTTCCCTCATTAACATGCAAATCAATTGATAACTTTTTTGAAATGCGTTTTTCTGGATTTTGTTGTTGTTATTCTGTCTCTCACTGTTAAAATACACCTACCATTAAAATTATAGACTGATCATTTCTTTGTCAGTGGGCAACCGTACAAAATCAGCAGGGGATCAAATACTTTTTTCCCTCACTGTATATGATCTTTATCAGGATTTTTAGAACATAAGAACATAAGAAAGTGTCTAATTGAGAGGAGGCCATTCGCCCATCGTGCTCATTTGGTGTCCATTAATAACTGAGTGATCCAAGGATCCTATCTAGTCTATTTTTAAGTGTTCCCAAAATTTCAGCTTCAACCACATTGCTGGGGTGTTTGTTCCAGATTGTCACAACTCTCTGTGTGAAGAACAGATATTGTTATTTTAGGAATTATCAGGAGCACACAAAATTGGATTTGTCAGGTTTGTTAACACAATACAAGATAAATAGCCTAATAACAAATTAAAGTTCATTCACATTACATATGTTATGTAAGTATTTAGTAGTAAGGAAGTACTTATGTACTCATGCATTGTTTGTAGAACAGCACTCAGACCAGGTGCGGACTGGGAACAAAATATGGCCCAGGAGTTTTATCCAGTGTCCGGTTGCCAACGAAATGCGGTCCAGGGTTGAGGGGGTCGGGGGTGGCTGATGTGTGGATCCTGTTGCCGGCGAAGTGTTGTCCAGGGAGCGGGGGCTTGCGATGTGCAGTCCGCTAGTCTACATGGGGCGACCAGCACACTTATGAATTGACTGGCCCACATAACTACAAAATTGAGAGGCACTTCTGGCATTTGCCAGAATTGCCCGATGGCCAGTCCGCCTATGATAGAGACAACCCTCCCTCAACACCCTGGTTCCTTGGATTCGCAATCCTTTAGGATCCCCACTTTAGTATTGTCTGTACTGTTACCTATAAGTGGGTAAATGGAAGACATTTTGAAACCCAAATAAATAGAATATGAATATGGTTTAATGAAAAATTAATATTAATACAAACATACTGTAATAAGACTTTCAGACTTAGAATAAGTTCAATTTAATTCTCAAATCATGAATAATACATATTTTACATGACACTGATCAATATTAATACTATAATTTATTGATATTCATATTGTGACAGCCTCCCCCAGGGAGGGAGTGAGATTAAATAGACAGGGCACAGCTGCCGCTGACGTCACAATCGCCACGGTGCTCATTGCCCACAGTCCTGAGTCCGCAGCCTGTTTGCGAGGCAGCGGACAACACAGCTGCGGCACATGAGCACCTAATCAGCGGGTGTCAGCAGCAGCTGTGCCGTGACAGACAGCAGCCTGTCACACACCCCATCCTCTAGAAAAGGACGCCCGACAGGCGGGCCGGGAGAGAGAGAGAGAGAGAGAGAGAGAGAGAGAGAGAGAGAGAGAGAGGAGGGAGAATAGGAAGGGACAGAGGAAGGGACAGGGGAAGGGGAGGGGAAAGGGATGGGAGAGGAAGTCGGCATTGAGGTGCTGAGGGCCGGGGTGGTGACGCCCTCGGAAGTTGAAGTCCTGCAGGGCGAGATACCAGCGGGTGATGTGGTGGTTGGAGTCTCTCATGCGGTGCAGCCACTGCAGGGGGGCGTGGTCCGTCTCCAGGGTGAAGGGGCGCCCCAGGAGGTAGTAGCGGAGCGTCTCCACAGCCTACTTGATGGCGAGACACTACTTCTCAATGGTGCTATACTTACGCTCCTGGGGTGATAGCTTTTAACTTAAATAAATGATCGGATGTTCCTGACCTCCGACAGTCTGGGACAGGACCGCGCCCACTCCAACTTCCGAGGCGTCGGCCTGTAAAATAAAAGGGAGAGAAAAGTCGGGACATTTCAATATAGGGTGTTGGCAGAGGCGGTCCTTTATTGCCTGGAAAGCCACCTGGCACTGCTCCGTCCACTGGACCGTATCTGGAGCACCTTTTCGTGTCAGTTCACTCAGGGGATAAGCCAGGGTGGCAAAGTCCGGTAGGAATCGGCGATAATACCCGGCAAAGACTATAGGGCTACACCACTCAGACTGTGATTTCTCAATGACTGCCAGCTCCAACATCTTCTGCACTTCTGTACTGACAGGGTTCCCCTGTTATACAAGTGCTGTTGTCGCTCCTGGGCCTGTAAGAGATTCGACTGTGCAATTTTCCCCAGTGCTGATAGTCGATCTCTCAGGTCCAGGATGTGCTGTACCATAGAGGTCCGGGAGGGGACGGTAGCCTCCCAGTCCTCCTTTATTAAATCAAGGATTCCCCTTGGCTGCCTCCCATATAGGAGCTCGAAGGGAGAGAAGCTGGTGGACGCCTGGGGCACCTTGCATACAGCGAACAGCAGGGGCGGCAATAACTCGTCCCAGTCCTGAGCGTCTGTGCTCACAAACTTATAGATCATGTTCTTCAGTGTTTTGTTGAAGCGCTCCACTAGGCCGTCTGTCTGGGGATGATAGATTGAGGTCCTGATGGACTTTATCCCCAGCAGCCTACAGAGATCTTGCATCACGCGTGACATGAAGGGAGTGCCCTGATCTGTCAGGATTTCCTTTGGGATCCCCACCCAAGTGAAGACCTTAAACAGCTCCTTGGCGATCCTAGTCGCTGACATTGTCCGTAGAGGAATCGCCTCCAGGTACCAAGTAGCATAATCTACTATGACCAGCACAAATCGATACCCCGCAGAGATTTTCTCTAATGGACCAATGAAGTCCATCCCAATGCACTCAAATGGTATTTCCATGCGAGGCAGCGGTACCAGCAGAGCCCGTGGTACCGCACTGGCATTGGCCTTTTGGCACTCTGGACAGTTAGCACACCACCTTTCTACCTCCCTTTTGATGCCTGGCCAGAAGAACCGGTCCGTTATGCGGCTTAAGGTCTTGTCACGACCCAGGTGACCCGCCATAGGTACTTTGTGTGCAGAGAGAAACGCAAAGCTCCTGTGCAAACGTGGTACCAGCAATTGTTTTGTGACCGGGTCCCCCCCTCGGTTTTTGGTTACTCTATATAACAAGTCTTTGTCAATATGGAACTGGGGATACGAGCACGCCCTCTGTGCATTCACTATGTGACTGTCCACAACTGCAACCTGGTCATATATGACCCAGGGCATCATCCCAGGACTGGTCCAGAGCGAAATCGGAAACCCGGGAGAAGACGGGATCCGTGGCTGCGCCAGATGTGTCGGCTCTCCTTGTGGAAGAAGGAGAGAGCTGGCGAGTCCCAGAACTCGTTCCCTCTCCCGGGTCCAACAGAGTACTGTCGGCTGCTGCACGACTGGGGTCGGAGGGAAGGCTGTCCCCGCCCTGCTCATTGCCGGCAGCCACTAAGGGTGATCGGCCCCCAGAGCCATGTTCCAATTGTGCCCCAGCCAAATCGGACAACGAGAGCCTAGGATCTTTAATATTAGACAGAAATTTAGACCAATCCCGCCCTAGGACCACCGGGAATGGTAAACGAGGGACAAGCCCCACGTTAATCTTATAAGTTTCCCCACCAATCATCATAGTCACCTGGGCCGTGGGGTACCAGTGTAAGTCCCCGTGAATACACCATATAGCCACTTTAGTGCCTCGCCTGCCGGTGCCCCGGGGAGCCAGGCCATCCTGGACCAGTGTCTTGCTACAGCTGGAGTCCAGGAGGGCCTTGACTTCACGTCCCACGCTTCTTACCAGTACCGTGAAGTCTTTTGCTGAACCGGGGTGAGCGGAGGGACGAGCAGCACAAACTGTGGAGTGCTTCATTTTCATCAGCGGGCACTCGGCTGGGCTGCCCACATCATCCCCTCTCGCATCTCTTCCTGCTTGTCTGCTATTTCCACCTGGATGCACTCGTACCACCTCAAGCTCAACCTCTCCAAATCGGATCTCCTGTTTTTGAGGTTTCAGGACATTTGATACAATTTACAGAAAATGGGCAATATTTTGAGAAAATATTCAGTTCCAGTTTCTCTTTTATTTCCAGATAACTTATATTTTTAATAATTTCCAGTTAACTTATATATTTAACTCATATGGCACCTGCTCATCACTCCTACAGATCAATACTAATATTTGGGTTATTCTGTGCTGAATAAACTCATCTTCAATGTTAAACGTACACATGTATACCAAGTACCAAAAACCATACATGAAAATGCAAATTAGCAATACTTTACTGCTTTTCACTTCATTGATTCTCTAATAAACCATACACAATGACTTCTTAACAATGTTTACAAATAATATTTACATGTATGATTCAGCTCTTTTTTTTTTGGAGTGTGAATTACGAAAATAATATTCTGATTACATCAGAAACAACTATATTCTAGGCAAGGAATTTAGTTTGGGAACCAGTATTCCCTATTCATTCATGGAGATCAGTTATAGGACACATTAAACATCTGATCAGAGTAAAATCACAATAGTCGAAATTAATAAAACCTTCTGGATAGTGACCGACATGTTGAAGTAAGAACTATTTGTATGACACTGAAGGCAAAGTGACACAAAGCATTACTTTGTTATCTATGGCAAAATAATCAATCACCTGAATAAGGCTCACAATACTAATAGGTAATTAATGAATTAATGAATTAGCTGATAGACCATCCAATAAGAAAAATAAGGAAGGTAATGCAGCCACATTCTCATGCTGCTTATCTCATGGATAAGAGCGTCAGCTAAATGACAAAAATAATAATAATAATAATAATGGTGGTCTCCTGCAATCTTTCAGTTGGTCACGGCCGATTAATCAAGAGCCATGACCACTCCAATGTAATATAGTGATCTGATGAAATATAGTAATCTGATGAACAGTAATTTCGGTGGTGTCACATCCTAGGTTCATCTCCCTTCCAAGTTCACTGTCAGATGTCGCTCTTAACACAGTTGTCTGTTCCCTTCTGATTATTACATTCTCATTATCAGCCCATCAAGCAATTACCGCACCTGTTTCTCATTTAACCAGGTCACTATAGCCCTTTGTTTCCACAAACAAAAGTTTTGTTTTGCCTCTCTCGCAACTTTACTGAGCGCTTTGATTATGCTGCTTCCTGAAATCCTGTGTATTGACCCCAGCCTGATCACCATTCTTGTTTTTTGGGTTGCCTTGTCTGCCGAGTTCCACCAATTGATTAACCTACTGTTTGTTTACGTGACTATGCCTTTTGTGGACATTTTAATGATGTTTATTTTTTCATTCAAACAAATAAATTTGTGTCTATTCTTTCTTGTTATTCTTCCTTCAAAAAACTAGTGTAGCATGTTCCATATACATTTATCCACACAATACCACATGATCATGTGCAACACTATAGGTTTTAGTACAATATATGGTCAGGATCCTAGGATATGGTATAGGATCATGTATGATCCTTTTAGATCTTGCAGGATTCTGAGCAGGATCCTACAAGATCTTGTGAGATTCTGAATATCTTGTAAGAGCCTGCATAGGATCCTGCGCAGGATCTTACAAGAGCCTGTAGGATCCTCTGCATGATCTTGTACAAGATCCTATTGCAGGATCCTACAGGAACCTACAGGATCTTAAACAAGTGTGCTCCAACTCAAGCCCTACAATACTGAAAGCACACTGAGTCACATCTTGCTATGACAGGATTATAAATACACAAGGGCTATTCACATCCCAGATCTTAGTTTCTCTCATAAATGTTTTACACCCAAGCAAACAATCCAATATATAAGTAACTCAAGTGTCTCTATTTCTGTTTGGGATTGCTTCTCATGTGTATGTGTATGTGTATGTCTATTTGTATGTGTGTGTGTGTGTGTGTGTGTATATACAGTATATGTGTGCATTTGTATGTGTATGTTGCATGACTGCATATTTTGTTAATCAGTCTTGAAGGGAGCACTGAAGTGAGGAGCTGAAAGGCATTGTCAGTGAGATGTCTGCTCTGTGGTAAACACACAGGAAGTGACACACAGAAATTAGTATGGTGCTTCACATGTGTGTGTCTTCTGACAGGCTCTTTTATATCATATAACTCAATACAAACTGAGCTCAGGACTGGGGCACAACAGCAACAACAGGGGAAGGGAGACTATTCAAGGTATTTTTTAATGGCATTTCAAATTCAAGTTCTGGAGGAGGTCATGTAGGTGCACGCAGAAACTGAGCTAAACATGGGTAGAGTATTACAGTTAAATGTTTGTAACCTTTATTTATTATTATTTTTTAGCTTTGGAAACTACGACACAAAACCAACTAGAAACCCGGTAAGCTTTCCTTGCACACTTCAGATGTTTCTTTGCATACACAGCAGTGACCCCTGTGGCATTTATGGCTGTCTCTCTGGATCTTCACAGCAGACACTGTGCTCTTAATTGGGGAAGAAGACATCAACTGAATCACATTAGATCTGAGCGTGCAAAGTGCATTTATTAATCGGTTATAACCAGGGATATATTAATAGGAACATGAATAGAGTCTGGATAACATGATAACACCAAGCCCACTGGTCTCACATATGAAAATCTTCTGTAAGTTAATCATTCAGTGTTTATAGCTTGGTTATTAAACATTTACCAACTGCCATTGTTGTACCCAAACTGTCACTGACTGGCAGCACCAAGGCAGGAATCATATTGTTATTTTTGTATTAATTATTATCTCAGTTGATTAACTGTTATAAACTGGGGAGGGTGAAGAATGAAAAATCACAGATTTCTAAACATAAAGTATACATTAGAAACAAAACAAGAGTGGTGCATGAATGTCTTTACTGTGTCTGCTTTCTCAGTGCTTTGCCTTCCAGCCCGGTAGTATGTCGATCCAGGACTCGCAGTATCAGCATAGTCTCCGGAGCGCTCTGTGTGCTGGTGCTAGCCTTATTCACTGCGGTGACATTACTGCGGAATAAACAGCGTAAGTACATCTGCCCCTTGGTCCATCCTCTCTGGCTGTCAGTGTCTGCCCGTGCTGTATTTGTATCCCAACTCCTTCTTCTGATAGAGAGTTTCTCTGATCCTGGAAAGAAAAGGTCTCTGCAGCCGAATACTGCACTGAGTTCCTGCTCATCCCTGACCCTGATGCCTGACCCTGACTCACATGGACTTTGTGAGTGGATGGTGATGATTAATTTAGAGCACAATAATCACAAACGATCCCCGTTCCCCAGGAAACAATTTGGCTGGATCCAAGAACTACTTTGTTGTGTATCGAACGGCGAGGGGGCTGAAGATTCAATGCACAACACTGAGCGCAGTGAGCAGTGGGTTAAAACCACTTTGAAACTGAATTAGTTTTTTTATCTTGCAGAGAGAAGTGGTACATTGTCTACTAAAGCGATTGATCAACATACCTTACAGGATAGTCCTGATGTAAGTTAAAGCCAATGATATCCTCCTCACCGGGAAGCTTTGCAGTGTGGTTGAACTCTGACTGACACACATGCACGCAAAGAACAACGTTACCAAACCACTGAGACTCAAAGGAAACCTCTGGAATAAGACGTGTGCATGAGGCGATTTACCTGTAAAATCCCTAATTCAAATTGAGGGAGAACATGTTTTTAAAGTCTGCCAGAGAAAGGGAAAGGCAAATAGCTGACAGTTATTTAATGGAGAAGTATATATATGTATTTGGACTCGATCACTTAATCAGAGACTCCCAGTCCTGGGGCTCCGTATGGAACTCCAACCACCTTTCCTGGACAAGCACGTGTCCGGTGTACTGTAACTGAAACTACAATTAGACTAAAAACAGTACAACTTTTCTTTTATATGGGGACTTTAAAAACAAGTTTCTCCAAGCACTTTGCAAGCAGTTAAAACATGAAACAATAAGTTCCAGAGCACAAGAGAAAGGTAACTGTGAGTTTTACAGTGACAGTGAGCGATAGCTGTGGCATTTTTTCACAGGGATGTAATGCTGATTCCGTACAGCCTTCTGCTGAAGATATATACCAGTGCATGAATGGTGTGAAGACCCAGATATCACAGGACGATGCTCAGGTGCCCTCTCGCCACACTCTCCACACTCTCCATGTTTTTCCACGCTGATACGCTCACTCTCACACAACTCTTGCTCCTATGCCTTCTGTTCCAGATGAACCAAAGTGCGAGCATCTGCTTTTGCACTGGATGCTGCCAATCCTAATAATCAGCTGAGACCAGAACACACACAATGCCACACACTTCCACGGTTGATAGAAATCACTTGATCGACCGCTTGAGGTTTTTAGACGGCAAACTCAGTCGGTGAATCATTCGTGATTTGTGTGAGAAATGAGAAGACGCGCAATGACTTACTTCTGGCTAAGATGCATAGGTGCTACAGAGAGACACATGGCATCAAGCTCAATTGCATGACCACTTACTGATCTCACAGATGTGCAGTAGCAGTAAAATACTGTATAAATCCCCCCTTGCTGTATGGCAGGATTTCTGGTATCAGAGCATCTACTGAGATCTAATCTCAAATCTGGCCCTGTGTCACCTGATGTGCCCTCGTGCCCACTAGCCAATCACCATTTACAGTCTCACTGGCCAATCACTATTAACTGTTTTAAATCAATCAATCATATTATGTAAATGCATTGTCTAATTAACATGCAGCTTCTGCAGGACTATTCCAAGACTGCAGTTTAAACCCTGATCTGAAAGTGTAGGTTTTGATTTTGACACGCTGCTCCGTACCCCACAAACACACCACAGCCCAAACCTGTTCTCAACAAATGATGTCTTCGTCAAACGCAAATCTTTTCCAGGCTCCCGAATCAGGGGAAGAAGACATCTACATTGCAATGACTGGCCTGGAGAAAGAAAAAATGCACAAAAGCAGGAGGGTAAACACAATTTCCTATTGGTGTGGATGATAATTGATGTTACTCATGTCCCCGTATTTATTTGATGCTGGAACTGAGATTGTTACACTTTAAGACATCAAGTAATATTGTTTTCCAAATTCCAACATAAAGAAATATCTGCAGAAGAACTGTAGGATAAGAACAATGTCTTATTTTTTATTTTTTTATGATAAATCTGCTCATTTTCACTTAATGTTGAATTTAGGATTCACTGGCCCGGTCCTTTAAAAAGAGATAAGACATCTAAACAATATGTACAGTGTTTCATATATTTTGGGTTGCTAGTTATAAAATATAATTACCTTCACCACAAGAATTCTTCGCCTAAAACAAGACATAGAAACTTCCTGAGATTTGTAATGATTTAATTATTTACAGAGTAAAAGAGCAGGACAAGGAGATATTAAAGATTTCCCCCAGGACACGGCCTTCCTATCGTCCGAGGAGCTGGACCGGAACGTGACCTACACCACAGTGTCCCACCAATGTAAAGATCCGGCCCCAGCTCTACCTGTAAAGACTCCTGTTTTCTCTCGTTTTTTTCCGCTCTTTTAATCTTCATGCACATGCAGAACACTGGAGATAATTTGGGAATAAAAACGCCCTTTTTTAACTTCATTACATGCAGTTACAATACCAGGGTTAAATAGTACTCCTACTGCCACTCCAACTGCCACTGACAGGAATGTGCTGTCGTTATGTCTCAGAAGTCTCCCTCCCAGACGTCCAAGGAGCCAGTGGAGACGGTGACATACTCCAGAGTGTCCTGCCAGGTCAAGGAGCCAGCCCTGCCCCTCCAGCCAGTAAACTATCTTTTAGCTATTGTTGGTCTTGTTTCTCGTTTCTTTTCAAGTTTAATTGCTCTCTCATCCCACTCCATGAGCAAGGTTGGAGACGCAGGGCAGCGGCAACCATGATGGCATTCTCAGATTGTCCTCCCCGCTGTTTTAATATGGACACGGACACAGACATGCAAGGGAAACTAAGGGGAAGGGCTTCTAGGAGTGAGAGCAGGTCCCCTTACACAGAGGGACCAGCAGACAGACCAAATAAAATGTCCCAAAGTGCTTTACAAGGAGAAACACGTCTAAAGCAACCCCCCCCACACACACACACACACATTTTCACGCTTGCTGCTCATAGATGGCCCATTGTCTTCTTTCAATACCTGATGGCTTGCAGTCTAGTCTCAGTGAGTCATCCAAGTGAGTTAGCAGTGAGCAAGAGAGGCAGACAAGAGACAGATCTGACCCCGGGTTTAAGTAAATTTATTTTTTCCTGAGGGAAATTAATGACAGAAATTAGCCACTTCTTCTGACGTTCAGAACTTGTCAACTGTGCAGAAAATCCTAGACACACCTGTGGGTCGAAATATAAAGTAACTTCTTGTTCATACGACATACGTTGCTTTCTGGTGCGCACGTTTGAAACTGTCAGATCCAGCTGGATCATTGGTTTTGCCCCCGTGGTAAATTTACTGCCACACATCCAGGCCTGGGTAGACCTATCTTGACCTAGAACCTATTGATTGAACACTTGCCTTGTGTTTAGATGTGACCTTCTCCCCCTCTGGATGTGTTTTTCCTCACAATCCTGTCTCTTCTGTAGGACGGTTCCTATGAATCTACAATAGCGTCGGAAGCTCACAGACTCCTGCAAAGATCCTAGCCTTCCTTCTGACTCAGCGCCATAAAGAGATCCAGTCAGAAGCAGCAAATGGAAGCGACAAGAACTGAATCAATTCAACTGCAATTCATTAAAATTAAATTAATTTCAATTAGATTCAATTTAAAGTAGTCTCAAATAATTTAAATTCAATTTAAATCTTTGTTTTGTTTTTTGTTCGCAAACAAATTGCCACAGGGTACTGCACATGATCACACTAGCAAATTTAGACATACACATTAGTAATAATGCTAACAATGGCACACATCTATATATAAAATACCAAATATAATACCAGAACACAACTGCGACATGGCACAGGAGTAATGACTGGCTTTTCTCCAAGAAATCTTGATTCCCCCTCTCCATTGTTACTCAGACTAATTCAGACTTCGAACAGCTGAGATGTTTCTCTAACCGGCAGTCAGGAGAGGTAAAGAACATTCTGCTGAGCAGGTTAACCTCCTGCCTGTGTCAGATGTTTCATCTTTTACCCGAAACCGATCTCCCTAGGACTGTTAACAGAGCTTGTGGCCATTCATTAAGGCAGAGTTTAATTAAAAGGGGTGGGAGTGTGTGTTGCTACAGCATGCCCAAACTGCACAGGCCGAGCAGAAACCTCTGAGTCTGTAAGACGAGTAACAGATGAGTTTGTCTCCTCAGACTAATTTTGCCAGCAGTTTACCCTGTTACTTACTTCTGAGCCTCAGTGCTCGATTTCTGTATGAACTTCTTCTGTTGGCTAATATTAAACTATCAGGGAGGGTGCTGATGCAAGTTATTGGTCCTTTTTCATCATTAATGTTGTAAATAAACCTAAATCTTTTGACCTATGCACTTCTGAAAGGAACTTTAAGTGACTAAAGGAGCAGTTTATAATTTATTAAAGGTGCTATATCCACAATGTCATTCCAGTCGATGAACAGCAGGGGTATTCAGTGTGGGTCATTGTGCACTATTTCACACTCTTTGCATGATGTTTTAGTGCCAGATTGATATTTTACGGAGCCCTGGAGGGGACATGAAGTAAAAATATCTATATATTGTAGAAACAATTTAATATATCATGTGCATGTTTTATTATATCGTGGACCCGATTTAGCAAATTGTGGGAATGAGTTATTATATTGTGGGAACTATTTGTGAAACTACATAATTTGTAGATTCCCCTTTTACTTCCTGTTTACATCACCACTGCATGCATGTCCCAAACTGTCTTTGTTACACGTGACAGGATCGCATTCAGAAGGAAGCAGTGTATGGAGTGACTTCACTGTCAAAATTTAAGAGTTATGTTCAAATATAACCATTTTACTTTTCAAAGTTTGTATGTTCACAGTTAGACATGTCCTACTACTATGAATAAAGGATGTATATGTTTTTACTAATATTAACAATATCATTACAACAATGTATATTTTATAACTTCATGTCCTTCCAGGGCTCCAAACTATTTTCACTGATAAGCAATATGTAATTTCTGTCCTATAAAAATGACAAATAATATGAAAATAAAATTAAACACTTTTGTATGATTAGTTTGTTAATCAACTATGTTTCATCATTCCCTGTTTTTATGTAATTATTTTACATTAGCTACAGCCATTTTGTAAATGTCCATATCAGAGTCCGTCAGATATTGTGTGGTTTATTTATTCATTTTATCTTTCTTGTCCGGTTAATGTGATCCAGATTTAACTGTAGAGATGATTAGATGCCAAAGAAGCAGCTTCCTCGTGTCTCCGTCACTCCGAGAGCCCTGTCTCAGTCTGTACAGTGCTCGTGGTTAGTCAGTGGCCCCGGCTTCCTTCCTGTACCGCGCTGCAGCGTGACTCTCACACGATGATGCTCTGTGGTGGCCTGAAGCGTTCGGTGAAACACAGCACAGCAAACGTGTGAGATGCAAAGATAGAGATCTTAGATAGGGTCTACAAGCCCCAGAAACATAAGACATGGTCTGAGGTTTTTACACTACATGGTCACATGAGTTCCTGGTTGCAGGAAAGAGTGTGAGCAGCTTTCATGCCTTCACCAGTAGTTTTTTTATGCCTTGTTTAAACTCAACCACATTATTATTATTATTATTATTATTATTATTATTATTATTATTATTATTATTATTATTATTATTATTATTATTATTTATTTCTTAGCAGATGACCTTGTCCAGGCAACTTACAAAATATAAGCGCAGTACAAAGTACAATAATACAGTGCACTTCAAGGCAGAATACATATGAGATATACAGTAAACAATATATAAGGTCTTACATCCTAGAATGTAAAAGCTGATAAGTGCAGACAAGATGTTAAGTCAAAGTTAAGAACTAAGGGATAGGGAGCAAAGGGGAAATCAAAATAAACAATGCAAGTGCAAGTAATGCAAATGCAGGAGTATAAGAAAACGTTGTATAAGTGCAATCTTACAGGAGAATAAATGACTAAATTACAAGTAGAGTCTGAAAAGATACGTCTTGAGTCAGGAGAGGAGGATGGAGTGATCCATAGTGTCAAATGCAGCAGAGAGATGGAGGAGGATGAGAGAGGATTCAAAGAGTGATTAGAAGTAAGACTTCTTGGCTGAGGTGAGTGAGGAGGAGAATGTGGACAGTAGAGAGCGGTAGAGTTCGAGGGCAGCTGGGAGTTTGGACCTTTTCCACTTCTGTTCAGCGGCGTGCAGACTGAATCGGGTTAAGCAGAGAACGGAAGAGATCCAAGGCTGAGGATGGGAGGGATGGGCAGGATGAGATGTGAGAGGACAGAGAGAGTCAAGGGAGGAGGTGAGGGAGGACAACAAAGAGGAGGTATCACAGTTGACAGACACAGTGAGGGAAAAAAGTATTTGATCCCCTGCTGATTTTGTACGTTTGCCCACTGACAAAGAAATGATCAGTCTATCATTTTAATAGTAGGTCTATTTTAACAGTGAGAGACAGAATAACAACAACAAAATCCAGAAAAACTCATTTCAAAAAAGTTATACATTGATTTGCATGTTAATGAGGGAAATAAGTATTTGACCCCTTCGACTTAGTACTTGGTGGCAAAACCCTTGTTGGCAATCACAGAGGTCAGACGTTTCTTGTAGTTGGCCACCAGGTTTGCACACATCTCAGGAGGGATTGTTAAAATACTGTTAAAATTCACCTACCATTAAAATTATAGACTGATCATTTCTTTGTCAGTGGGCAAACGTACAAAATCAGCAGGGGATCAAATACTTTTTTTCCTCACTGTAAGAGCTTCACATAGGAAATAAAATCTGCCCCAAAACCAAAAGAATGCAGGGTTTTGAAAAGATAGCCATGATCAACAATGTTGAAATCTTTTTCCTGGTCTAGGGAAAACAGACCCACATTTATATTAAAAAGACCAGCAACAGTGAGAACATCTTGAATTAAAAACAAATTATCAAAAATGCAGTGTCCAGGAACACAGTATGTCTGGTCTGTGTGGATTAGAGACTCCATATGAGTGTTCAGGCAGTTCGTTAGAGCTCTAGAAAAGATCTTGTAGTCCGAGCACAACAATGCTACCGGGCGCCAGTTCCTTATATTACAAAGGTCCCCTTTCACCGATCTACGACAACTCAGTGGCAGTTCATGGGCCTGAATGCTCTCCAACAGCACATTGAAAAAGTCTCCCCCCAGCACTGCCCAAAAAGCTTTATATGGCAAGCCATCAAACCCAGGAGACTTCCCATTACTCTGTTGTTGGACAGAGACTGTTGGGTAGAGCTAAGGGGACTGTAAACCTTAGGGGTGGTGCTGGAGTGTGTTCGCTCCTGGGTGTCGGTTAGGACACAGATGACTCAAATGACGACGTAATGTTGACTTTAGTTTAATGGAGTTTAATGGAGAGGCAATTTAGAACAGTACCGGTCCCAGCACAGCACATGGGCAAAGGCACTTAATTATCTTTGACCATCCTGTGAATATCCAGCTGAAGTGATGGATAATTGTATATCTATTTGAATGCATGTGTATGTGTGTGTTTGGTCTACAAAGGAATAAAGATACAATTACTATACATAACACATATAAAACTATAATGCACATTCAATAATCTCCTATTGACACATTATATATATACACTCACCTAAAGGATTATTAGGAACACCTGTTCAATTTCTCATTAATGCAATTATCTAACCAACCAATCACATGGCAGTTGCTTCAATGCATTTAGGGGTGTGGTCCTGGTCAAGACAATCTCCTGAACTCCAAACTGAATGTCTGAATGGGAAAGAAAGGTGATTTAAGCAATTTTGAGCGTGGCATGGTTGTTGGTGCCAGACGGGCCGGTCTGAGTATTTCACAATCTGCTCAGTTACTGGGATTTTCACGCACAACCATTTCTAGGGTTTACAAAGAATGGTGTGAAAAGGGAAAAACATCCAGTATGCGGCAGTCCTGTGGGCGAAAATGCCTTGTTGATGCTAGAGGTCAGAGGAGAATGGGCCGACTGATTCAAGCTGATAGAAGAACAATTTTGTCTGAAATAACCACTCGTTACAACCGAGGTATGCAGCAAAGCATTTGTGAAGCCACAACACGCACAACCTTGAGGCGGATGGGCTACAACAGCAGAAGACCCCACCGGGTACCACTCATCTCCACTACAAATAGGAAAAAGAGGCTACAATTTGCACAAGCTCACCAAAATTGGACAGTTGAAGACTGGAAAAATGTTGCCTGGTCTGATGAGTCTCGATTTCTGTTGAGACATTCAGATGGTAGAGTCAGAATTTGGCGTAAACAGAATGAGAACATGGATCCATCATGCCTTGTTACCACTGTGCAGGCTGGTGGTGGTGGTGTAATGGTGTGGGGGATGTTTTCTTGGCACACTTTAGGCCCCTTAGTGCCAATTGGGCATCGTTTAAATGCCACGGCCTACCTGAGCATTGTTTCTGACCATGTCCATCCCTTTATGACCACCATGTACCCATCCTCTGATGGCTACTTCCAGCAGGATAATGCACCATGTCACAAAGGTCGAATAATTTCAAATTGGTTTCTTGAACATGACAATGAGTTCACTGTACTAAACTGGCCCCCACAGTCACCAGATCTCAACCCAATAGAGCATCTTTGGGATGTGGTGGAACGGGAGCTTCGTGCCCTGGATGTGCATCCCACAAATCTCCATCAACTGCAAGATGCTATCCTATCAATATGGGCCAACATTTCTAAAGAATGCTTTCAGCACCTTGTTGAATCAATGCCACGTAGAATTAAGGCAGTTCTGAAGGCGAAAGGGGGTCAAACACAGTATTAGTATGGTGTTCCTAATAATCCTTTAGGTGAGTGTATATATATATATATATAATTATATCCTAATTAAGTATAAATAAAGTAATTCTACTAGGCGTATAATATTATAAACTTAAGAAGATTAACTAATTGAACATCAAGGGCTGCTGCCGCTAGGAGCCCTGAGTTTAACAGCGCCATCTTCCGACCTTAATGAAACACTAAGGAGACATGAAGGTAAGCAACCTGCCGTTTAGTATCAGGGTCACAGCT
This sequence comes from Amia ocellicauda, assembly GCF_036373705.1. Classification (NCBI taxonomy): domain Eukaryota; kingdom Metazoa; phylum Chordata; class Actinopteri; order Amiiformes; family Amiidae; genus Amia; species Amia ocellicauda. Next base: position 1,881,301 of record NC_089851.1, on the reverse strand, counting down.
GTATGTACAGAACCTGAATATATAAATATATAGCGATATAACAGAAATAGTAACACGTTATCAAGCAAGAAATAATAATAATAATAATAATAATAATAATAATAATAATAATAGCCGGAGTCTGAACGATCGCGCACACATTGCGACACTTAAACAGGCTATCTTTGCGGTGTAATAATCCACCAAATAAACGGAATTACTAACTACATTTTGCATCTACTAGCACATGAACAAGCGCAGAGTGACTCTCAGTCCGTCAGCGACGCGCACCGCTGTGTCTGAACAGATACATGAATGAAACAGGAGCGAGCGGGGCTCTCTCTCTCTCTCTGTCTCTCTGTCTCTCTCTCTCTCTCTCTCTGTCTCTCTCTCTCTCTCCCTCTCTCTCTCTCTCTCTCTGTCTCTCTCTCTCTCTCTCTCTGTCTCTCTGTCTCTCTCTCTCTCTCTGTCTCTCTCTCTCTCTCCCTCTCTCTCTCTCTCTCTGTGTCTCTCTCTCTCTCTCTCTCTCTGTCTCTCTCTCTCTCTCTCTCTCTCTCTCTCTCTCTCTCTGTCTCTCTCTCTCTCTCCCTCTCTCTCTCTCTCCCTCTCTCTCTCTCTCTCCCTCTCTCTCTCTGTCTCTCTCTCTCTCTCTCTCTGTCTCTCTCTCTCTCTCTCTCTCTCTGTCTCTGTCTCTCTCTCTCTCTCTCTGTCTCTCTCTCTCTCTCTCTCGACTCGCGTCACTGAAAGGCGGAGCTACCGCTCTTAAGCAGAATGACGCGAACTATAGCAAATCTGTAGCCTTTTGTACAGAGACTGTAAGTTCCGGTAGAGACAGGGGGATGTCCAAAGCGTGCCTCCTTTTACCTCAATGCCAACTCCGATATTCAGAAAGATGCTGCATTGTACAGTGTAATCAGGACTGCATGTAGCAAGGATGTGGCTGTTATAATGGGGGATTTCAATTTCCCAAACATAGACTGGGAAAGCCCAGTGGGGACTACAGAAGCAGAAATAGAAATGGTTGAGATGGTAAATGACTGCTTTCTAACTCAATTTGTCAGGGAACCAACCAGAGAGAGTGCATGTATTGACTTGATCTTTTCAAATGAACAAGATAGAGTCAGGGGGACACTAGTTAGAGAACCAATGGCAAACTGTGATCACAATATGGTTAGCTTTGAGGCATTCTTTCAAAAAACAAGGCCCAAGTTTAAAACAATGGTCTACAATTTTAGAAAAGCAAACCTTGAAGGTATGAGGCGGCACTTAGAAGAGGTAGACTGGAGCACACTGGATACAGTCAGTTGAAAATGGATGGGTATGTTTTAGCAAACTGAGGACCAAAAAACACTGGCCAAAATGGTTTAATAGAGGTATGCAAAAAATATCAAGAGGAAGAAAATGTTGTATAGCGCATACAAAAGGGATGGAGACTAAACAAAATACATAGACTATGTTCAGCTGCAAAGAGATCTTAAGAAAGGGATCAGGAAAGCAAAGAGCGAAATAGAAAGAAACATAGCTCTTGGAGCTAAAGCTAATGCAAAGAGATTTTTTCAATAGTACAACAGCAAGAGGTCAATAAAGGAGGAAGTGAAACAGATTAAGGGCAAAAATTGAGGTATCTTGGAAAATGAACAAGATGTGGCAAATGTTCTAAATTAGTATTTCACAGAGGTTTTTACAAAAGAAAAGACAGATAACATGCCACAGGTTGACAATCAGTCCAGTCAAACCCTAAGAGAGATCAGGATTAATGAGGAGGAGGTACTAAAGGGACTAGCAGAATTAAAAACAAACAAATCACCTGGGCCAGATGGGATATTTCCAACAGTACTTAAAGAAATAAGGGAAATGATTTATAGGCCGCTAACTCGATTATTCCAAATGACACTTAGAACAGGGGTGTGCCGACTGACTGGAAGACAGCAAATGTCAAACCAATCCACAAGAAAGGGGACAAAACTGAGCCAGGAAATTACAGACCAATCAGTCTCACCTGCATCACCTGTAAAATGTTGGAAAAAATGATTAGACAGAAAATAGAGCAACATCTTAATGAAAACCATATTCTTGGAGATAGTCAACATGGGTTTAGACGAGGCAGATCATGTCTTACTAATTTATTAGAGTTTTTTGAACATGCAACTGCAGCTGTAGATCAGGTGAAAGCATATGATATGATATACTTAGATTTTCAGAAAGCTTTTGATAAGGTTTCACACCAAAGACTGATCCTCAAATTGGAAGCTGTAGGCATTCAGGGTAATGTAAGTAGATGGATTATGAACTGGTTGATGTCTAGGAAACAGAGGGTGTCGATTAGAGGAGTCGCTTCTAACTGGAGTGAGGTTGTTAGTGGAGTTCCACAGGGATCAGTACTAGGGCCTGTGCTTTTTCTAATCTATATTCATGATCTGGACTCTGGGATAGTTAGCAAACTTGTCAAATTTGCAGATGATACTAAAATAGGTGCCTCAGCAGATACAATCTCGGCAGCACAGGCTATTCAAAGGCACTTAGATAATATTCAAAAAAGGCAAACAGGATGGTAGGGTATATTGTCAAAAGTGTAGAATTGAGAACAAGGGCAGTGATGTTCAGACTGTACAATGCACTAGTTAGAGCTCATCTGGATACTGTGGACAGTTCTGGGCTCCACACTTCAAGAAAGATATCGCTGCTCTAGAGGCAGTTCAGAGGAGAGCAACCAGACTTATTCCAGGTCTGAAGGGAAAGTCCTACTGAGAGACTGAGGAACTGAACCTTTTCACCCTGGAACAGAGGAGACTACGTGGGGACTTGATCCAAGTCTTCAAAATCACGAAAGGCATCGACCACATCAAACCAGAGGAGCTTTTCCAGATCAGCAGGGACACACGCACCCGGGACACAAATGGAAATTGGGCTTCAAGGAATTCAAAACAGAAAAGAGGAGACACTTCTTCACACAGAGAGTCTCACAATCTGAACAAACTCCCCAGCGATGTGGTAGACGTTGAATGGCCTGCTCTTGTTTGTAAACTTTCTTATGGTCTTATGTTCTTATTTCTAATATACCTGTCTAAAAGCACTTCCACAGTTCCCCACCCGAGGTCACCATTGCCTCATCCATACTCCTCTATACTGGGTCTCCTCTACCAGCTACCCGCATGCAATTATTCAAACATCACAACAATCACCCTGATTACTTACCACACACATGCTCCCCATCATCCAGGTCATCTTCTTCCCTATTTAACCCCTTCCCTCACTCATCATGAAGTTTTGTATTCTGTATGATTAATCTCTGAACAGTTCCTTTATTTTGATCTCCTGTTTTCCAACTCTGACTTCTCGTGACCTTGACTTCAGGTTTTCCCCTGACGCACTGTTTGAATTATCAACTGACCCTTGCCTGTGACCACAACCATGTCTTGCCTTGCCTGCGTTTGCCCTGCCTTGCTGGTACTTGACCTCTGCTTGTTTTTGACAGCCTCTACCATGCTCCGCACTTGGGTCCCCCGTTGTCCTGTTGTTCTCAGTCCTTTGGACCATGACATTTGGTGTATTTTTGTGGGAAAGCAACCACTTATCCTTAGAGAAGCAAGTTCTTTGAAATATTATAATGGATAGATAACAGTCCACCAGCCATACACTGATCTATTTAATTTAATGTAATTGATGTAAAGAACTCATTACATATTAACAGCCATTGTAAATGTTTTAATACTTTTGTGAATGAACAACTGGCAATTTGGGTTTACGAATTTCAATTTAAACTCCTAACTTTAATATAGCAACAATTATGAAATAACAACACACAAAGTTGTGTTCAGAGCAGGAAATGTAATTACCTTTACACACAATACGAATGTCCATTGTGTGATCGCAGTCATGGTGGCCCCAGGGATCTGAGGCGCACTCCCAGAGAGACGACTCTTTCCCAGAGCACCGCACCCTGTCCAGCCAGATGGGGACATCAGATACAGGGCTTCGGATTCTAAAAACTGCCTGCCTCTCCACAGCCAGTCTGTCTGCAGACCACATGAGCTTCACTGAGACCGAAGCCGTTGCTGCACACTGTTCCCTCTTGCCCTCTGTCATAGACATGCACTCTCCCTGCACAGGAATCGGCTACTGTTGCTATCTCTACTCTTCTGTTCTCTGTGAATAGATGGCAAATATTGTTAAAGAATTCAACATCAAATTCAACTGTCATGTATATGATTTCATTAAGATTTTTTTACCGACACTTTCCAGAGCTTTTCTTCCATCTGAAGATTCTACAAAATAATACATGTGAGTTAGTGTGCTGTCCAAAATGAAATGAAACACATTCTTCAAAATATCTGCACACTTTCAAATTAAAAGACCTTTCACTCTTCTCATGAATTCTGTTTAATAAAACTATGTTTAGACTGATGATAATTATATACTTAAATATATATATTGGGTACATGCACACTCAAGAATATTAATTAACCATGATGTTGTTTGTTGTTGATGTCACCATCTATCAAATTAATCAAAGATAAAACACGTTGCACATAGATAAAAACTAAATATGTATGAAATTGATCATAGAGGTTGTGCTTATATGTTATATAATAGCATCTGACTTTTGAAATAATACACAAAATAATAAAATAATAATCGTATCCTGCTATACATTACTACTATTACTACTATTCATTAATTAGTAATATTTAATTTTTTATTAATGTCCATTCCTTAGCCCCTCAGTCCAGTTATGCTGATGTACCTGCACAGATGACAGCTGCGTCCCACGGGTGCTGGCAGTCCTTGGCCCCCAGGGGCCCGGCCCTGCACTCCCCCAGCTCCGTCTCGTTGCCCAGGCAGCCCACTCTGCTCAGCACTCTGTCCTCAGAGGCATACGTGGGGTGGAGAAGATGGGGCGCCGCCACCGCCGCCCCACAGCCGAGCTGTTGGCAGAGCACCTCTGCGTTGCGCAGGTCCCAGGAGTGACTGCACACAGGGCCCCACTGGCCCTCGAACTGCACCTGCACTCTCCCAGAGCATGGGCTGCTCAGCCTCACCTGCAGACCCCCTGCACAGCAACACACACAGCACAGTGAGGGCCCTGGCTCTGTTTCTCACCCTGACAGCAACACACACAGCACAGTGAGGGCCCTGGCAGCAACAAAGCTATTTACACTTGTCATGATCTAGATTTATTGGTAACACTTTACAATGTGTCTGTTATCGAACATTAACTTATATATTAGTTAACATGAATGAGACCATAACTAATGCATCAACAAGGTATGAACAGTATTTGTTAATGTTAACTAATTAATTAACTGTTGCATGCATTAATGTTTTAGTTTGTATTTCTGAAATTATTTAGTTAACATGAATAAACATTACTAATTTCAAGGATGACTTATTTAGACAACATATTCACAATGAAGATCTGAAAGTCAATCGCCTGGTTGCAATACATTTCCAAACTCCAGTATTATCTTTTTCCCATTCTTGTGTCACAAGCTCTCTGACTTTGATATGTATATCAAAATATATTACTGGAGTTTGGAAAAGTTATGCAAGCAAGCAATCAGCTTTCAGATCTTCACTGGGAAACCATGGACTATAAGTAAAATGTACTGTTTTTTATATTTACATTTAGGATTTAATAAATACTGGCATTAACAACCGTACTGTAGTGATCTGGGACTGGGGGATATATGGTTCTGTATTTGCGTCTGTCTGTGTCTTGTGGGGTGGGGCAGTTCAGGTGTTACACAGTCAAGAGTTATAGTTATATAGTGGGAATGCTAGTTCTGGGGGTTCCCGCACAGCAGTTTAGGCAGAGTTAAAGAGTTGACTGAGAGTGGGAGAGTATAAACTTTTGCAGTGAGGAGCGTTGCTCCAGTCAAGTAATCTGTTCATTAATAAAGTTTAGTTGCATTGAGCACGCAGTTCCTCCAGTTATTCGTGTTATTTGTTATTCGTGACATTAGTGGAACTGTCTCAGCGTTAGTCTCTGTTTTAATGTATTACTTAATACACATTGTTATCTCTGACATCATAAAAAAAAGCTGAAAACGAATATTTAAAAATGAAAATTAAGTTATAACACTACTATAAAAATGTTGTATACAGTTCACACAAACATATACAGAAAATAATATATATATATATATATATATATATATATATATATATATATATATATATATATATGTCATGATTCACCTAGCCTTGCTCTTTGTGCTCCTTGTGCTCCTTGTCATCTCCTAGCTTCTCTCTCTCTCTCTCTCACTCCCAGTCCTGTCTCTCGCTCAGCCTTCTTGTTCCTGACCATCGCCCGTGACCTCGACTATGTCCTTGTCTTGCCTTTTTGTCCTGTCAGCTGCCTCTACGAGAGCTGCACCTGGGTCCTTAGCTCCCATGCCCTGCGGTCCTCCTTGAGAGACCGTGACAATATATATATATATATATATATATATATATATATATATATATATATATATATAATTTCAATACATTATAACACAACGACTGAGCAAAATAATGTAAATATTCTCCATATCATTTAAAAATGTAACTCAATAAATCAATCAATAATTTAATACATATACAGTGGCTCTCAAAAGTATTCACCCCCTTGGACATTTCATTGTGTTACAACATGACATCGGAATGGATTTAATCAGGAGTTTTTGCCACTGATCAACACAGAAAATGTCAATGTAAAAAATATAATCTGCAAATTGTTCTAAATTATTTACAAATACAAAACAGAAAATACTCAAACATTGAGAAGGCGAGAAGGGCACTAGTCAGGGAGGCTACCAAGAGGCTGATGGCAACTCTAAAGGAGTTACAGTCTGTCCATGGCTGAGCTGGGAGACACTTGCAGACTGCAACAATAGCTTGGGTGCTTCAAAAAAGTAGCCTTTCATTGTTGAAAAAAACTCACATCAAATCTCGGCTAGAGTTTGCCAGAAGGCATGTGGGAGACTCTTAGCACTTTTCCACAGACATGGTGCCGGAACCGGTTCCACCGCAAAAAAAACCTGGTTCCCGGAAGGCATGCAGCCGCTTTTGCTGGCACCAAAAACGTTCTGGTCTGGAACCAAGGAACCCGTGACATCAGTGATGAGTACAACTTTAACTACGTATGTATATACAACTTGATAATCACAATGTAGTAAGAGTGCATGGGATACTAATGTCCTAAAAGTGTAATTTAAACACATGAAGAAACACAATTTACATTGTTGTTGCTGCTGTATTCAGCATGTAGAATTGCACAAACACAAACACTGTGCGCTATTGACAATGATGCGCTTTGCACTGTGAGCGAATGACCACACGCCAGCCGAGATACAGGTGGTGACAATGTTGCAGTGTCTGGCAACAGGGAAAATGTTACAATGATTTGGGACCATCATCACAGCCTTCAGTAAGCAGAATTTCCCATCAAACCATAATGCTATTAACATTACGATCGTCCGACAGTTTATTGAATTCCCCACCACTGCGCGCAACGATCCCCAAAACAAGCCGCATTCATAACACTATGTAACACAATTTTTGTTCCTGGGTAGTATTCATATAGTTGTATTTTCTCTTCTGCTTGTCTACATGTGACTTGTGTTTTTTGTCTGTGTTTTCTTCTGTTTTTTGACAACATATGTGTGCTGTGTGTAGATGCTGAATGAGGTGAATTTGGATGGTTAAATAGGTTTCCAAAGCCAGCAGCAAAGCTTGCAAATAAAGGACGTAATCCACCATGGTGGTGATTATTATTGCCGTGTGTTTCTCAACTTCTGTTTCATGCTTGGGCCTTGAGCCCGGACCTCAATTCAATTGAGAATATGTGGAAAGAGTTGAAAATTGCTGTTCACCAAAGATTGAGCTTGAGCAATTTTGGGCAAAACTTTCTGTGTCCAGATGTGCAAAGCTGGTAGAGACTTATCCACATAGACTCATGGCTGTAATTGCAGCCAAAGGTGCCTCTACCAAATACTGACTGAAGGTGTGATTACTTATGCAATCAATTATTTTGGGTTTTGTATTTGTAATTAATTTAGAACAATCTGCAGATTATATTTTTCACTTTGACGTTATAGACATTTTCTATGTTGATCAGTGGCAAAAACTCCTGATTAAATCCATTCTGATTTAATGTCGTAACAAAATAAAATGTGGAAAAGTCCAGGGGGGGTGAATATTTTTGATAGCCACTGTATAATACTAAATGCAATCTAAATCATCTTGAATAATTCTGAAGCCTCACTAAGCGACACAGGAGAAAAAGCTTCGAGTCCATTACACTGGTGTCAGCAGTGGGATGCCGAGCCTGTGTCGGTCCATTCAGGGAGATGAAGAAGCAGCGTGAGGACGCACTCTAACTAGTGGGGCGGTGTAGTTATTCTGAAGTCTTGCTAAGAGGCCTGGGTGCTGCATTGTGGTGTGGGAGATCCGGGTTTAAGTCTTACCGTGGATGGAACCCCGCAGTATTTTCAATTTTGAATTATGCTATAATAAATGTAATATTAATAATAATAAACAAATAATTATAAACCAAGAAGAAAGAAACACGTATTCAAGCTATAAATGATAACAAGTGAAATGCGGTCAATACAGATGCGTTGGAATGAAGGCTTCTGATCTTCAGTTACCACAGATTTTTTTTACTCACCCGAACAATTTACTGTCTTTCTATCTGAAGGTTTTGTGAATCTCGATAATTAATGAGAAACTGTTGCCAATTGTATAAAGACTTTCTAATTACATTAACAGAATGTTGGCATTGCATGCAAACAGTGAAACATTTTAATAATCTGCTTCTCCTCAGTAAATGGAATCAGGTATTAGCAGTGATTGCATTTTTTTTTGTATTGCCCTTAGATGACTCATTATTATTATTATTATTATTATTATTATTATTATTATTATTATTATTATTATTATTATTATTATTATTATTATTATTTATTTCTTAGCAGACACCCTTGTCCAGGGCGACTTACAAATGTATTACTCATGTATTAATATGCTGTACTGTTGCTTTCATGCAGTGTTGGAAATCTATTTGTAAATTAAGAATGAGGTGCTATTGGTGCAAGTCAGAACAATATGGACATTTGCCAATTTCATCATAAATCAAACAAACAAAAAACTAAACAGTTTTTTGAGACACAATGATGTTTTCAACAGATTTAGACTGAAAACTGAAAACAGAAAATAGCCCTGATTAAATATGACAAAACTGAGCAACAAACAAAATAAATAAATGCACATATTGCTACAACTTCAGTGCTTTTCAAAGAGTGCATTATGTGTAGGGTAAATATATCCGAAATTTTCAATAACAAATTGATCAATAATGCTGCCTGGAGGGAAGGTTATCATTAGTCTGGGGCCTAGTCCGGGGACCTCCAGAGATTTATTTTCTCCTACATGCCATCCATAGGAGTTTATTTAATGCTGGTTTACATTATTTTAGTTAATTGCAACTGTTAAACGTCTATTTGTATGTATTTAATTTATTTAATGAATGGATTATTTTTATTTTGCTGTATGTTTACCACTCTGTAAAGCACTCTGTGGTTTCCCTGCGAAGGCCGCTAAACAAATAAAAATGTATTGATTGTTTGATTGAATAATGGCACATTCATTTGTTTACAATATTTATATGACTCACATATTGAATCATTATTATACCTAATCCTATGTAACAATTAAAAACATCCAATGAAAAATATTCATATAATGTATAATGTATAATATAATGTATTTTTTAATTTGTGTATTTTAACTGTATGTTCAACTCATGAATTAAAAAGTCTTTAAAATAACTGTAGGAGGAATGAACACAGTCAGATTATATTTCAGTTGTTTTGCTCTTTTAACCTGTAAGTTGCCCTGGACAAGAGTGTCTTGCTTATTGTTCATACGGAGTTCATACATTCTGCATGTAAATTAAAAAGTAACACTGTCGATCAATAACCACGCACTAAATAGGGCAATTAGGCTCATTGCACCATATCAAGACTTTCAGTTGTTAATTGAGATGCACTGGTGTCTCACAGATACTGACTGTAACCTCAAAGCAGAGAAAAGAAGCTGCAGAAAACAGCACAAACAGAAGATCTAACTTTAATGCACACGAATTTCACAGAATTAGTTTTAATGAGGAAACGTCAATTCAATGGAGGATTTAAAAACCTACAAATAATGTTCACTCAACAAAACTACAAAATTCACTTGTTTCTGAGATCCCCATCATTTCACATTGTATATACAAAATAATAATACAAAAAAACATAATATCATTAAAGTAGAAATAAGCTATGGTATGATATAAATGTCTGGAAACATATAGTCAATATATGTTAATTAACACATAATCTTTTCCCAATTTCCCAGTATTCATAAACAAACATAATAAGTGCAGTAATGAGGCAGCAGTTTCAGTGTCAATGTCTCACTGAAAACATGAGGAAAACTGGAACACAGTTTGAAGCCGAGGAGCAGATTTACTTGACAACATGGATTTAATTATGTTGAAGATTGTGTGAGTTCAGCCTATGATAATTAGATGAAATGTATATCAGCTAACTGATTGATTTTTGATTAACTGATTACTAAGCAACCTTACATTTTGTTTGAACATTTTGTGACATGTGCCATGTATTTATTTTTTACAACCTCGTCTCTTCCTTCACTTGGATATCACAGCTCTTGTATTATCTTTGAATACAATATATACCTATATTTACTTTAATGCTGTTCGTTTTTTTTTTTATTAATGTAATTTAAATACATTTAAAGACTCAGACAAGCAGAACAATGTAATGAACTGAAACAGAAGGTCCTTACTTGTGAGATGAACAGAAGAAGCCACATTTCGCTGATCTGTGTGAAGAGTAATCAATAATCACGCGCTGACATCTCTCAGTCTCTGCTGTGTCTAACAGCTCACAGCGACGGGGTGGGCAAGATACACAGCGGCTGTGTGTGTCGGGGCCAAGAGCCTTGTTTGGTAAAGATCAGGTACAGGCCGGGTTCATAGGAGCCAATTACAATGTGCAGCGCTCAGTGTGACCTTATATGAAAGACACCGAGAGGTGCAGGTGCAGGGAGCAGAGCTGGCTGGCTTTCTGGGAGGAGCTGCTGTTTTACAGCAGGAGCCCCTCACTGCTGCTGGTTCGAGCGGGACTGGGGTGAAGATTAGGGATGTCTTCACTGAGAACTGTGTTGATTTCGGTTCAGTTTGGGTGTAAGTACTAAGTAATTACTTATGTTCTTACAGTGTTTTAACATTGTAGTTATGAATAGTTATAATGCAGGTAATGTGTAATTAGATATGCTTTTGTGTTAATATTTGCAGTGCTGTTCTCTTGGTAATTGTGTTTGCCTTCCTAACACCCAGTATTGCTTGTCATTATTTTCCCAAATTACATTTCATAACAGATTATTATTATTATTTCACTTCCTCCTTTATTGACCTCTTGCTGTTGTAGTCTTGAAAGAAGCTCTTTGCATTAGTTTTAGCTCCAAGAGCTATGTGTCTTTCTATTTTCCTCTTTGCTTTCCTGATCCCTTTCTTTAGATCTCTTTGCAGCTCAACATATTCTTGAGCTGCAAAGAGATCTTAAGAAAGTGATCTTTAAATGATTTAGAGAAATCTCAAAATATTTTAAGATGTCTTTAAATTAATTAAATATATATTTAAACGAATTAAAGATATATCTAAATGATAATGTGGCTTGCCATAAGGGTCTGAACCTGCAATCCTTGGGGAGGTCTATATCAGATGGGATCCTGGCTGTTTTCATTTTAACAACTTGGCACAGGCCTGTTATGAATGTGATGCCCTTGTGTAGTCTATATTATCATTGACTGTAAGCATTTCTCACATTGTCGTTTGATTCGTCCTCCTGCAGCTGAAGCTGCCTGTGTGAGAGGCTCACTCAGCGGCTCTTCAGATTCAGGCTCAGGATCGCCATGCCTGATCAGAGAGCTCAGGGTGCCTGTGTGATGTACAGAGCTGCGTACAGGACTGCGCTGCTGAGGCGCAGTCACTCCCGGGACCCCAGGCAGCTCCTCTGTGCGCAGTGAGAGCTTCCTGTCAGAGACAATCTGGGACTCCAGCACCTGCTTCAGCACCCAGAGCTCACGGAGCTCAGAGATGGAGGGAATAGACAGGGGTGCGCTGCTGTACTGAGCTGCACTGTGTGTTTGTGTATAGACAACACTGTGGAGTAGTGTTTAGGGCTCTGGACTCATCATTCGTGGGTTCAAATCCTGCGTGGGGCAATGCTGTTGTACCCTTGAGCAAGATTCACTTAGATTGCTTCAGTAAAATGCCCAGCTGTATAAATGGGTACAATGGTACAAAGATAAGAGCATCTGCTAAATGACAAATAATGTAATGTGTATGTGTGTGATTTTCGTGTCTGTATATCTCTATGTGTGTGTGTGTGTGTCAATTAGCCACAGAGAGCAGCAGAAGAACAAAGAGACAGAAAAGACAATAGGGAAACTTATCTTCTTTTTATTAAGGATGAAATTCACTGTTTACATTAATTGAGTAAAATATCATCTCAAACAGAGGGTTGTTGAATCAATAAATCAAATACTGATGAAGCAAAGTTTGATATCAAGCTGTATTACTGAGTGTAAGATAATGATAGTCAGACCTGAACACATCCATTAAGGTACCAGGACTCTGAGGGCCACACGTCTGTGCTGCAGATTAAGTTTGTTCAAAAGTCTCTAAAGGCCCTATGAAGAGCGGAGGCCGGGATGTTGATTGGTTCTTCGGGACTGAGAGCAGGACGCACCTCTTCACACACAGACTGAACTGGGACTCACTGGTCAGCGACTGGAAACACAACAGTGGGACACTCGGCTCCTCTGGTTTGTCATCTGTCTCACACTCATGTTCTTGTTTCAGTTTGGATTTCATTACTGCTGTTACTGCAGGTGGTGATGATATTGTAGAGCAGCTTGTTGCTGGTCAGGTCACACTTTCAGAGCTCTTGGTCTCTGTCCAGGAACAGGACAGTCACTAGAAAGTCCTATCATATTTATATGAGTTTAATTGCTGTAAACCTCAGAGCTCAGGCAGGTGTTATTGACACCAAGATACAGAGCTGCTCCAGGTCACTGGTACTGAGGATTCACACAGACAATATCATCAGATGCTTTTACACACAGCCGAGGCCTTGCTGAAGGGATGTAACACATGGAAAATTGAAAACACAGGATATAATAATAAATCTTAGCAAAAGAAAGCTTTTTAGCAACACAGAATACAGAGAAACCCCAAGGAGATACATTCACAAAGAAACATTCATTATTAAAGTATTTTGAAAAAGTAATATAAATCTAATGGTCAGATTTCAATATTTAGAAAATCTGATCTGTCCTGAGAATGTGATCCCTGTTGCAGGACTCAGCGATGTCCCTCTGCCCCTGTATCTCACACAGCCTCCGGCACAGAGGAGACAGAGAGAGACTGGCCAGCATTCAGGGCCCTGCAGAGAGTGAGAGAGAGAGAGAGAGAGAGGGAGAGAGGAATATGAGCTCCTAAAAAACATTTGTTTTTATACATAAGCGGGTTTAATTTGTGATTTTGTTGATCCTCAACTGATCAACACTGTAAATAGTTCAGATGTTTTCATTCTTGTAGAGACTTGGTGCTGTGCAGATATGTCTACACATTGTCCCAATGGATACAGGGAGCTGATTGTGCCCTCCTATAAAAAACCCAAAGTCAGGTGTGGCAGGGCCTCGGGGGGGATTATCGTGTGGTACAGGGAGGAGCTCCGAGCAGCCCTATGCCCAGTACAGAGAGGAGACACACACCTGTGGATGAAAATCAGAAAAGACACCCTATAAAATAACACAGATATACAGTGAGGGAAAAAAGTATTTGATCCCCTGCTGATTTTGTACGTTTGCCAACTGACAAAGAAATGATCAGTCTATAATTTTAATGGTAGGTGTATTTTAACAATGAGAGACAGAATAACAACAACAAAATCCAGAAAAACATGCAAATCAATTTATAACTTGTGTTTTTCTGGATTGTTTTGTTGTTATTCTGTCTCTCACTGTTAAAATACACCTACCATTAAAATTATAGACTGATAATTTCTTTGTCAGTGGGAAAACGTACAAAATCAGCAGGGGATCAAATACTTTTTTCCCCTCACTGTATACCTATGTGCAATTTATATGCCACCCGCAGACTCCCCCTACTATAATGAGGAAGGCTTTCAAGAGCTTCAAAAAGAAATCTGCCACTTCCAGACCCTGGGCTCTGTACTGCTGTGAGGCGATCTCAATGCCAGGACTGGCAGAGAGATGGACTACATCAATACAGAGGGGAACACACACCTGTTCGGAGACTCCCCGCTGTGCCACACACACACCTCCACACTGACACAGCCACGACAGCGTGGTAAACAAGAGCGGGAAGCAGGTAGTGCGCCTATGTAAACGCCTGGGTCTATATATCATCAATGGCAGGACCAGGGGGGACTCTCTGGGGACATTCACATACTGCTCGGCTCTGGGCAGCAGTGTGGTGGACTACGCCATAACTGACCTGGACCCACAAGCCATCAATGTGTTTATAGTCAGACAACAATCTCCACTATCAGACCACAGCCAAATAACACTTTACCTCAGCGCAGCCACAAATCAGAGCCAAACTTCCCACAAAACTGGTCTCCCTGCCCCCCAGTTACAGATGGTCAGAGCCCAGCACAGAGAACTACACAAGAGCCCTGAATAGTGATGAGATTGAAAACATGTTAGACAGATATCAATCCTCACACTATCAAATAAACCAAAACGGAATAAACTCAGCCACCAAAACATTGAATGAAATATTTGAAAGACTGGCTTTAAAATCAAACATTAAAACAATTAAAAACCAAAATATAAAATCGTCTAAAAGAAAAAAAGAACAGTGGTTTGACCAGGAGTGTGAAACTTCCAGGAAACACCCGAGACATCTCTCCAACACTAAACACAGAGAGCCCGACAACCAGGAGGCTCGCCTCAGCTACTGCCAGGCCCTGCGGCACTACAAGCAACTCCTCAGGAAGAAAAAAGACCACTATATGGGCAGAAAACTGACAGAGATCGAAGAGGCTATTGACCAAAACTCTTTCTGGGAACTATACAAAAAAATAAATACCCCAAAAACAAAAAATGAAATACCAATTCAAAATGGAGAAATCTGGAAAACACACTTTGAAAAACTTTACCAAAATTTTGAAAACAATCCAAACCCAGAACAGGTTAAAATATTAAAAAACCTAAATAAATTGGAAGAAATCATTAAGAATACTCAAAATCCCTTAGATAACCCAATTACAATACAGGAACTAAAACATCAACTCAAAATCCTCAAACCCAGGAAAGCCAGCGGCCCCGACAGCATCAGCCCTGAGATGCTGAAGCACAGCAGCCCGCAGCTGCAGGAGGCTCTGCTCAAACTCTTTAACCTGGTGCTGAGAGCCGGGTGTTTCCCTGAGGTCGGGAATCAAGGATTGATCACCCCGATTTTTAAAAGTGGAGACAAATTAGACCCCAATAACTACCGGGGCATCTGTGTGAGCAGTAACCTGGGGAAGGTGTTCTGCAGTATCATCAACGCCCGGATACTGGCCTTCCTTACCGAGCACAGTGTCCTGAGTAAGAGTCAGATTGGCTTCCTACCAAAACACCGCACAACCGATCATATTTACACCCTACACACCCTCATAAATAAATATACCCAAAACAATAAAGGAAAAATATTTGCCTGTTTTGTAGACTTTAGGAAGGCATTTGACTCAATCTGGCACAAAGGATTATTTTATAAACTTCTACAGAGTGGTGTAGGGGGTAAAGTTTATGACATCATTAAATCAATGTATTCTGAAAACAAATGCGGATTTAAAATTGGCAACTCAAGAACAGAGTTCTTCACTCAGGGGCGGGGAGTGAGACAGGGCTGCAGCCTGAGTCCAACACTGTTC
Source organism: Amia ocellicauda (assembly GCF_036373705.1). Classification (NCBI taxonomy): domain Eukaryota; kingdom Metazoa; phylum Chordata; class Actinopteri; order Amiiformes; family Amiidae; genus Amia; species Amia ocellicauda. The sequence goes on along the minus strand of NC_089851.1, from coordinate 1,865,324 downwards.
AACATCTACATCAACGAGTTGGCCACAGTGTTGGAGCAGTCTGACGCCCCCGGTCTCACTCTCCACGACACAGAGATCAAGTTCCTTCTTCAGGGCTTCAGCAGAACCTGGCGCTGCTAGAGCAGTACTGTCAGAAATGGGCCCTGGCAGTCAATCTGGACAAGACCAGAGTTATGGTTTTCCAGAAAAAAGCCCGATCTCAGGGAAACAGGTACCGCTTCACTCTGGGCAGCACTGTATTAGAGCACTGCACCAGATACAACTACCTTGGCCTGACCATCAGTGCGTCAGGGAGCTTCAGCCTGGCTATAAACGCATTAAAAGACAAGGCACGCCGGACACTTTATGCCATAAAGACACGATTTGGGAAAACAACAATACCAATAACTATTTGGATTAAAATATTCAACTCCATCATCCAACCAATCCTGCTATATGGGAGCGAAGTGTGGGGTCCCCTCATGAACCTCAATAACAAAAATTGGGACAAAAGCCCCACGGAAATATTCCACCTAGAATTTATTAAAAACATCTTACACGTACACAGAAACGCCCCCAACATCGCCTGCAGAGCCGAATTAGGACTCTTCCCTCTGCACATAGCCATACAAAAAAGAGCAGCCAAGTTCTGGCTGCACCTAAACACAGCAGAGACCCAGTCCTACCAATACAAGGCCCTACTGAGCAACCACCTCTCCCCAGATAAGGACCCCTTGGCCGGCTGGCTCTGAGGCTCACAGAGCCCGGTCACACAGAGCCCGAACACACAACGACCAAAACAACAACAATTGGGAAAATTGACATGTACCTGAAAAGCAAATACACAAAAGAATGGAGATACGAATTAGAATTACAAAACAAATTGGAATGCTACCAGGCCCTGAATAGAAACATTACATTGGCTGAATACTTAAAAATCCAAAATATAAAAGAGAGACAAAATCTAACTAAATACAGGCTCAGTGACCACAGCCTCGCCATTGAAAAAGGCCGCTACAGAAAATTCTGGGTGGCCAGAGAAGAGAAGCTGTGCAGCCAGTGTGACCTGGGGGAGGTCGAAACAGAGGCGCATTTCCTGCTGTCCTGCCCTAAATACACAAAAATCAGGGAGACATACTTTACAATATTCAAAATGCAAATCCCAGAGTTCAGCATGATCCCCGATTGCTGCAAACTCCCCGTCCTGCTGGGAGAGGAGGAGCGCACTGCCATCTTAGCAGCGCAATATGTGTCCACCTGCCACAGCCTGCGAGCCTGTGGGGCTCCATTTGCAAAAAAAACTGTGATTTTTGTGTTGTCATGACACAAATTTTGATACAAACAACAAATATGGTTTAAATTCTACTTTATTTCAATGTGTACGATATTTGTTCCACTAAATCTTGTATTGCTATGTTTTGTTTTGTTTAATAGAACATTTGTATCTGCTTTGGCAATATTGTGATAGATCATGCCAATAAAGCACCTTTGAATTTGAATTTGAATTTGAGAGAGAGAGAGGGAGAGGCAGGTCAGAGAGTGGGTGGGGGTCAAAGAGCAGGTGCTGGGCTGCTCTACAAACAGTCTTGCTCCAGACATGCTAAACTATGAGACACTTTACCTGCCGCTGTGTCCTCCTCTTCCAGGTAGTTTCCAATATCATCATACAGAGAAATACCTGCAGAGCATGTCAGAGATGAACAAACACACAGAGAGCATGTCAGAGATGAACAAACACACAGAGAGCATGTCAGAGCTGAACAAACACACAGAGATCATGTCAGAGATGAACAAACACACAGAGATCATGTCAGAGATTAACAAATACACAGAGATCATGCTGTAAATAGCTCAAGTGGTGAAAGTCACAGTTTTATTATCCAGGATCAGCAGGATTTTTCTAACTTCTAATTTAGAGGAAGATTTCAGAAAATATAATTATGTATCGCTTTGTCAGATACAAATCATTTTTAATCACATCTGTGCTGTCACCCTAGTTTATGAAAAGACAAGCAGAAATGTTCAGATTGTTATATTCCTGATGAAAATCTCGTTATCAGTCTTACTTGATTATAACAACTTCTCTACATCCTTAATAATCATGAAATCATGTTCAATATTGCAGTGACTCTCTATCCTGCCGACAGACAGCCAGAGCCAGCAGACCTGTTTCATTGGCACAGTGCTTCTCTTCAGGATCCGGTGCCTCCAGGCCGCACGCTGAGCCCTGAGAGCTTTTCCCCTGTGAGGCCGCAGCTCCGCCTCCTATTGCAGCAGAGACAGACACGTGTCAATGCCTGAGGACACCTAAGACCACCCACAGAGCAGCAGCCCCCTCACACAGAAGCCCTGGTCTCTGTGGATCGAGCCGCTGCTCACCTGGACCCGGAGCGCTCCTCCCTGAGAGGCCTCTCTGCCCGAGTCCGTTAATTAGCACATTGCTCTGGACTGGCGTCCCACAGGAAATCATTTCACACGGGTTAAATGCTGCACGGCCGAGCTTCTATCTTTTACAATGACTGCAGCTGATTGTACTGACGCTGACTGTGTAACGAAGCTCTGATTGTCAGCGTTTAAAGCCAAGAAAGAGTCAGGACAGCGAGTGGAAACAGTAGAGATGCTACAGACCTTGAGATATAAACCAGGAGAAAAGAGTCAAAATTAAACTGACCAGTGGTATGGCACAGGACCTAGGGGGCTAGGTGTGTGATGAGATCTCATGCCAGGAGATCTCGCAATATGAAAACATGACGATATTTCTCGTCGAGATGAAAAGCTGTCTCACGATATCAGCATGAAGGAGTGTGAGGGTGAAATTAGCACAGAAGAGGCCCCACCTCTTTTAAATCGTTTGTGTGGCAGCATTTTGGGTACCCGGTAAAACAACAAATGGTGACAGAGTGACAGACAAGACACGAACAATATGTAAGCACTGTAAGAAAATAGTGCCGTACACCACGGCTAACACGAGCACTATGCAAAGACACCTACAGAACCACCACAGCTCTCAACTAAAATCAACCGTGCCTGTGAAGAAAACACTGAAAGGCCAGACAACACTGACAAATTCCTTTGCATATCAACTTCTACAGTCAAGTGCTAGAGCCATGGCAATAACAAGAGATATCAGCGTTTTCATTGCAGCTGATATGAGGCCATTTTCCATGGTGGAAAATCTGGGATTTTGGCAATTCCTCCACACAGTGGAACCGAAGTACACCATCCCGTCACATGTGCGCATTTTACTCGCATGGTGGTCCCAAACCTCTACAAAGAGTCCAAGGCCAAGGTTGTACAGACCCTGAAAGAGGCAGAAAGCATTGCCATAACAACCGACGGTTGGACGGGGTACGCAGAGCTACAGTATATCATAATTACAGCCCACACAATCAACAGTGACTGGGAAATGGTATATGTTGTACTGCAGACTCGCCCACTTTTCGAGTCCCACACAGGGGCAAACATAGCCGAAGTTTTACAAGCAGCTGTCACTGATTGGGAGCTTAAAAGGCCAAACCATGGCATCGCTATTGTGACTGCTAATGCGCGTAATATGGAAATGGCTGTGCGTGAGGCAGGATTGGAGCCGCACATTAGGTGCTTTGTGCACACGATAAACCTTGCTACCCAGGCTAGCCTCCGTGTAGTGCGCGTCACTCTTTTGCTCGGGTGGGTGAGATGTGTGGCTGCTTTTTTTCCATCGGAGTTCAACAGCTACCACGGTGTTGATGTCCAAGCAGAAGGTGCTACAACTGCCATCACACAAGTTAATCAGGGAAGTTACCATGCGATGGAACAGCACCTTGGATATGCTGGATCGTTACCTGGAGCAGCAAGCCGCCATAGCAGCAGCTCTCACCAGCCCAGAAACGCCCGAAACACAGTTGACAGCTGCAATATCATTGATGCCGAAGACCTTGTGAAGCTGCTGAATCCTTTGAAGACAGCCACCACAGTCTTATGTGAGGAGAAGAGCCACCACTGTGGCCGACACAAAGAGAGCAATCCTCAGTAATATTTTGGGCAGATACAACGGGGATGCATACAACTATCTGCTGGAGAGCACAGCACTGGACCCAAGGTTCCAGACTCTACCACAGCTAGACCATAACCAGAGCGCGGCCATCTTCCTGGGGGTACAGAAAAAGGCGAAACAGTTGCAGCAAAATCAGGTATAAATCAATTTAAATTGCTTTCCTCCTTTTGAGTGTGTGTGTGTGTGTGTGTGTGTGTGTGTGTGTATGCATGTGGGTAACAATGTTTTCTACCTACTCAATTTATGTACCAACTTTTTTAATGGATTCATGCAGTGTGTGTGTGTGTGTGTGTGTGTGTGTGTGTGTGTGTTAGTAACATGAGAGCATCAGAGTGAGTGTGTGTGTGTTGAGAGTGAGAGCGGGCTCTTTGCTGCTTATTAAGGTTAACGTCAGTGTTTCTGCTGTTCAAAGACCACAGCTGAGGAGAGTGAGGAGAGGGGAGAAGAGGCAGCAGGTGGAGCTCACTATCCCACACATGGAGGAGAGGGGGCTCTGGGAGCTGAGCCAGAAGTGACAGAACCTGCTTCCAAGAAGACGGCGCTTGAGGTTCTGCTAGGGGACTCTTTCTCTACTGAGCCAGAACAGTCCAACAGAGGGATCAAGTGGGAAATTGAACTCTACAGAAGAGAGGCCTCTATCCCACTCAGTAGCTGCCCTCTGCAGTGGTGGAGAGAAAACTTCTCTCAACATCCTTTGCTGTCTCCACTTACCAGAGCATACCTTTCCATCCCTGATACCTCTGTTCCAAGTCTTTCAACTGCAGGAGACATAGTTACTGCCAAAAGGTATCAACTGCTGCCAGAAAACGTAGACATGCTTATATTCTTGAAATAGAACATAACCATATCTTAGGCTCTGTATCATGCTTGAAGAAAAATTTGGTCAGTCTCTGTTTGCACTTGTAGTATTGAGAGAGTACTACTTTGATTATGGTTGCACTTATTGTTTGCACTTAAAAAATAAGACTAAGAAAAAGTTATTTTTGTTATTTATACTGTATCTATTTTTTATGTTCAATTTGTGGAAAGGAGTTCAGTTAGAAGGTCACACACAGCTTGAATTAGAAGATTGTTCTGTCTTTTACTGCATATGATAATTCATACTCAGAAAGCAGAACTGAAGTAAGATTCATTACAAGATGATTAGTTAAAACATTTCAAAATGCACCTGCATTGTTTTGCATTTTGTGACTTTCAGTTGAATAAATGACTTTTTCCAGTCATATATTTCGTCATTGAAGATTTCTTAAAAATAGTGTTAAAATATCGTCTTGTCTCATTCTCGTGAACCCAATATCTTGTATTGTCTCATCTTGCGAGCTAAGTGTATCGTCACACCCCTACAGGGGGCCCAATCCTGATCTACAGCCTCTATCTGTCAGTGTTAGAGTGCGATAGGAGGTGTGCTGTGCAGAACCACAGGTAACGTACCGCCGCCCCCCACCTCACTGACACCGTCCTGCTCTTCAATATCATCATAATCTGCGTCGAGCTGCGACTCCCTGTCCTCTGTCCCTCTGGAGTCGCCGCCGCCAACATCATCATATCCGGCTTCTGGGAGGACAGTGACAGACAAACACAATCCTATTGAAGAGGCGCACAGATCAATACTGTCACTGTAGTGATTCTCACAGGTCTGTACACTGAGACACGGAGCTCTGAGAACTGAGCAGCACGAAATACTGAGACATCAGAGCAGGGCATTCAGAATGAACATGTGTTTGATATGAGTCCAATCTTATTTTTATTATAAGATATGTGCCTTTAAATTGGATATGTGCCTTTAAAGTCCAGCGGCTATCTGCAGTAGCTGAGGTTCCTGTAGTGTCTGTGTATTCACAACCATGTCCTTTACCTCCAGATGTGTGTTAATGTCACAGATGTGATGATGCTCAATTAAGCACTAATTGGTTAATCACTTGTTTTCTATTTGTTTATAATTATTATAATGATTATTTTATTGTTTTCACTTGGAATTCTTAATTCAGATTGCTGGGTTAATTGGATTTGTTGTCACGTGTATCTTTCTTTGTGAGCCGACTCATTGGCTGGAGGTGTCCTGAACCCTATAAAAGGGGGTTCTGGCATGGACAAGGCAGAGACCAAGGATGTGTTGAGAGAGGAGGATGGGTGGCGGAGAGAGAGACAGGGAGTGTATGGCAGCTGGTCCAGGGTGAGAGAGTGGCCTGACTGCTGACCGCTTGCCGGGGGAGGATACAGGCACAGTGAAGAGGAGCCGGGTTGCCCGAGGCAGTGTCCCCCCTGTCCCTCACCCTGTGTTCCCCTGTGTGCCTGGACAGCAGCCCCAAGTTCTCTCTGCTACTCCTTAACAGAGCTCTGAGTTCTAGATTGGATGTTGTTTAAGAGTTGCAGTAATCTAGGCCTCAATTAGGGGAAAGAGAGCGAGGAGTGCTGAGCGGGGAGAAGCTATACTGAGAGAATGGCTTATTCTCCGGGGATTGAGAGAGTGCACAGACGTTCAGATGGAGAATTCCCAGAGGTGGCGATTATGAAAGACTCCTCCTCACCAGGTCTCCCAAATGGCTTGGATAAGTTAAGTATGCTGGCTATGGTGGATATGTTTTGACGGTACAAACCAGTGATGAATAGATATGTATTAATGGATGGTATTTATGAAATTGAGTGTTTATTGACTTTATTGGATGGCCAGCGGCTGAGGTCTGTATTTCTGTGAGTCTCTCCCCAACTCAGGTTTCCCCCAGCAACGAATAATGAATTGGAGCATTTACAGTGAAAGTTTTAAAGACCCATCAGATTATTTCTGTATTTCACTCCCCGACAGTGCACTTCTACCCAGCGAGTCTGCAGGCTAATCTCCGGCAGTGAAAGAGACATGGGACAGTGTCGGTTGTGAGAGACTCCTTCATCCATTAAGCCACGGCGCCCACATCATGGAAGGGTGGAGAGGAAAGCCATTTGTACTGCTGCAGTGTATAGAATTGGGATCTGTGATTGGCTCAGTCTAATTGGTTTATTCTTATTTTCCGAGACTGGGGAGGGCAAAGTGTTTTGGGACTAGCAGGAGGGCTCTTCATAGGTGTTAGCTTAGTTTCAGCTTTTTAGGGTTTAAAAGCAGGATAATAGTGTAGTTTTATAGTTTAATTTAAGGGCTTGGCTTTTAGTAAAATAATGTATCTTTTCCCTGTGATGTATGTGGTTGTATTCGAGAGTCAGCCTTTGTGCTCTGCCTCTAAAGTGGATATTTTGTTTAAATAAAATGTATTTTTGTCATAGTGATTGCTGTCTCCGTGCTGGGTGTGTCATGCATTGAACCTGCCTGGGTAACGTTTAAATTAGAGGGTGGTCGAGTTCTGTCCTTCATGAAAAGGAGAGTGGCGTTGTCTCATTGGAGGTTTAGTAACATGACGGGGGTTTCGTGGAGGATACTCCTCTACCCCCCGACCCGGGACACCCCCTTCACACTTATTATTCAGGGTTTAGTAACTACATTCACACAACATCACACATTAACGTTTCAAAGCACATCACAAATTGTAAAACAAACCATTTCAAAATGAAACTGGAAGTCAGAGGGCAATGTTTAAAAATATTTTTTACGTACCTGGTTGTACAGAGTCGGCTACATCATCATATCCATCGTCTGGATGGTCAGCTACACATAGAGCAGTCATTAGACTCATTACACTGAGACACAACCATGAGAACACACTGAGACACATACATGAGAACACAGTGAGACACATACATGAGAACACAGTGAGACACAGCAGTGAGAACACACTGAGACACAGCCATGAGAACACACTGAGACACAGACATGAGAACACACTGAGACACAGCCGTGAGAACACACTGAGACACAGTCGTGAGAACACACTGAGACACAGTCGTGAGAACACACTGAGACACAGCCGTGAGAACACACTGAGACACAGTCGTGAGAACACACTGAGACACAGTCGTGAGAACACACTGAGACACAGCAGCCATGAGAACACACTGAGACACAGCAGCCATGAGAACACACTGAGACACAGCCATGAGAACACATTGAGACACAGCAGCCATGATTACACACTGAGACACAGACATGAGAACACACTGAGACACAGCAGCCATGAGAACACACTGAGACACAGCAGCCATGATAACACACTGAGACACAGACATGAGAACACACTGAGACACAGCAGCCATGAGAACACACTGAGACACAGCAGCCATGAGAACACACTGAGACACAGCCATGAGAACACACTGAGACACAGCCGTGAGAACACACTGAGACACATACATGAGAACACAGTGAGACACAGCAGACATGAGAACACACTGAGACACAGCCATGAGAACACACTGAGACACAGCAGTGAGAACACACTGAGACACAGCAGCCATGAGAACACACTGAGACACAGCAGCCATGAGAACACACTGAGACACAGCCATGAGAACACACTGAGACACAGCAGCCATGAGAACACACTGAGACACAGCAGCCATGAGAACACACTGAGACACAGCCATGAGAACACACTAAGACACAGCAATGAGAACACAATGAGACACAGCAGCCCTGAGAACACAATGAGACACAGCAGCCATGAGAACACACTGAGACACAGCCATGATAACACACTGAGACACAGCCGTGAGAACACACTGAGACACAGCTGCCATGAGAACACACTAAGACACAGCAATGAGAACACACTGAGACACAGCCCTCAGAACACAATGAGACACAGCAGCCATGAGAACACACTGAGACACAGCAGCCATGAGAACACAGTGAGACACAGCAGCCATGAGAACACAGTGAGACACAGCAGCCATGAGAACACAGTGAGACACAGCAGCCATGAGAACACAGTGAGACACAGCAGCCATGAGAACACAGTGAGACACAGCAGCCATGAGAACACACTGAGACACAGCCATGAGAACACACTGAGACACAGCCGTGAGAACACACTGAGACACAGCCATGAGAACACACTGAGACACAGTCATGAGAACACACTGAGACACAGCCATGAGAACACACTGAGACACAGCAGACATGAGAACACACTGAGACACAGCCATGAGAACACACTGAGACACAGCAGCCATGAGAACACACTGAGACACATACATGAGAACACAGTGAGACACAGCAGCCATGAGAACACAGAGACACAGCCATGAGAACACACTGAGACACAGCCGTGAGAACACACTGAGACACAGCCGCCATGAGAACACAGAGACACAGCCATGAGAACACACTGAGACACAGCCGTGAGAACACACTGAGACACAGCAGCCATGAGAACACAGAGACACAGCCATGAGAACACACTGAGACACAGCCGTGAGAACAGACTGAGACACAGCCATGAGAACACACTGAGACACAGCCATGAGAACACACTGAGACACAGCAGACATGAGAACACACTGAGACACAGCAGCCATGAGAACACACTGAGACACAGCCGTGAGAACACACTGAGACACAGCCATGAGAACACATTGAGACACAGCAGCCATGAGAACACACTGAGACACAGCAGCCATGAGAACACACTGAGACACAGCAGCCCTGAGAACACACTGAGACACAGCAGCCATGAGAACACACTGAGACACAGTCATGAGAACACACTGAGACACAGCCATGAGAACACATTGAGACACAGCAGCCATGAGAACACACTGAGACACAGCCATGAGAACACATTGAGACACAGCAGCCATGAGAACACACTGAGACACAGCAGCCATGAGAACACACTGAGACACAGCAGCCATGAGAACACACTGAGACACAGCAGCCATGAGAACACACTGAGACACAGCAGCAATGAGAACACACTGAGACACAGCAGCAATGAGAACACACTGAGACACAGCAGCCATGAGAACACACTGAGACACAGCCGTGAGAACACACTGAGACACAGTCGTGAGAACACACTGAGACACAGCAGCCATGAGAACACACTGAGACACAGTCGTGAGAACACACTGAGACACAGCCGTGAGAACACACTGAGACACAGCAGCAATGAGAACACACTGAGACACAGCAGCCATGAGAACACACTGAGACACAGCCGTGAGAACACACTGAGACACAGCCATGAGAACACACTGAGACACAGCAGCCCTGATAACACACTGAGACACAGCAGCCATGAGAACACACTGAGACACAGTCGTGAGAACACACTGAGACACAGCAGCCATGAGAACACACTGAGACACAGCAGCCATGAGAACACACTGAGACACAGCAGCCATGAGAACACAGTGAGACACATACATGAGAACACACTGAGACACAGCCATGAGAACACACTGAGACACAGCCGTGAGAACACACTGAGACACAGCCATGAGAACACACTGAGACACAGTCATGAGAACACAATGAGACACAGTCATGAGAACACAATGAGACACAGCAGCCATGAGAACACACTGAGACACAGCAGCCATGAGAACACACTGAGACACAGCCATGAGAACACACTGAGACACAGTCATGAGAACACAGTGAGACACAGCAGCCATGAGAACACACTGAGACACAGCCGTGAGAACACACTGAGACACAGCAGCCATGAGAACACACAGAGACACAGCCATGAGAACACACTGAGACACAGCCGTGAGAACACACTGAGACACAGCAGCCATGAGAACACACTGAGACACAGCCATGAGAACACACTGAGACACAGTCATGAGAACACACTGAGACACAGCAGCCATGAGAACACACTGAGACACAGCCATGAGAACACACTGAGACACAGTCGTGGGAACACACTGAGACACAGCAGCCATGAGAACACACTGAGACACAGCAGCCATGAGAACACACTGAGACACAGCCGTGAGAACACACTGAGACACAGCAGCCATGAGAACACACAGAGACACAGCCATGAGAACACACTGAGACACAGCCGTGAGAACACACTGAGACACAGCAGCCATGAGAACACAGTGAGACACAGCAGCCATGAGAACACAGTGAGACACAGCAGCCATGAGAACACAGTGAGACACAACCATGAGAACACACTGAGACACAGCCGTGAGAACACACTGAGACACAGCAGCCATGAGAACACAGAGACACAGCCATGAGAACACACTGAGACACAGCCGTGAGAACACACTGAGACACAGCAGCCATGAGAACACAGAGACACAGCCATGAGAACACACAGAGACACAGCCGTGAGAACAGACTGAGACACAGCCATGAGAACACACTGAGACACAGCCATGAGAACACACTGAGACACAGCAGACATGAGAACACACTGAGACACAGCAGCCATGAGAACACACTGAGACACAGCCGTGAGAACACACTGAGACACAGCCCTCAGAACACAATGAGACACAGCAGCCATGAGAACACACTGAGACACAGCAGCCATGAGAACACACTGAGACACAGCAGCCATGAGAACACAGTGAGACACAGCAGCCATGAGAACACAGTGAGACACAGCAGCCATGAGAACACACTGAGACACAGCCATGAGAACACACTGAGACACAGCCGTGAGAACACACTGAGACACAGCCATGAGAACACACTGAGACACAGTCATGAGAACACACTGAGACACAGCCATGAGAACACACTGAGACACAGCAGACATGAGAACACACTGAGACACAGCCATGAGAACACACTGAGACACAGCAGCCATGAGAACACACTGAGACACATACATGAGAACACAGTGAGACACAGCAGCCATGAGAACACAGAGACACAGCCATGAGAACACACTGAGACACAGCCGTGAGAACACACTGAGACACAGCAGCCATGAGAACACAGAGACACAGCCATGAGAACACACTGAGACACAGCCGTGAGAACACACTGAGACACAGCAGCCATGAGAACACAGAGACACAGCCATGAGAACACACTGAGACACAGCCGTGAGAACAGACTGAGACACAGCCATGAGAACACACTGAGACACAGCCATGAGAACACACTGAGACACAGCAGACATGAGAACACACTGAGACACAGCAGCCATGAGAACACACTGAGACACAGCCGTGAGAACACACTGAGACACAGCCATGAGAACACATTGAGACACAGCAGCCATGAGAACACACTGAGACACAGCAGCCATGAGAACACACTGAGACACAGCAGCCCTGAGAACACACTGAGACACAGCAGCCATGAGAACACACTGAGACACAGTCATGAGAACACACTGAGACACAGCCATGAGAACACATTGAGACACAGCAGCCATGAGAACACACTGAGACACAGCCATGAGAACACATTGAGACACAGCAGCCATGAGAACACACTGAGACACAGCAGCCATGAGAACACACTGAGACACAGCAGCCATGAGAACACACTGAGACACAGCAGCAATGAGAACACACTGAGACACAGCAGCCATGAGAACACACTGAGACACAGCCGTGAGAACACACTGAGACACAGTCGTGAGAACACACTGAGACACAGCAGCCATGAGAACACACTGAGACACAGTCGTGAGAACACACTGAGACACAGCCGTGAGAACACACTGAGACACAGCAGCAATGAGAACACACTGAGACACAGCAGCCATGAGAACACACTGAGACACAGCCGTGAGAACACACTGAGACACAGCCATGAGAACACACTGAGACACAGCAGCCCTGATAACACACTGAGACACAGCAGCCATGAGAACACACTGAGACACAGTCGTGAGAACACACTGAGACACAGCAGCCATGAGAACACACTGAGACACAGCAGCCATGAGAACACACTGAGACACAGCAGCCATGAGAACACAGTGAGACACATACATGAGAACACACTGAGACACAGCCGTGAGAACACACTGAGACACAGCCATGAGAACACACTGAGACACAGCAGCCATGAGAACACACTGAGACACAGTCGTGAGAACACACTGAGACACAGCAGCCATGAGAACACACTGAGACACAGCACCCATGAGAACACACTGAGACACAGCAGCCATGAGAACACAGTGAGACACATACATGAGAACACACTGAGACACAGCCATGAGAACACACTGAGACACAGCCGTGAGAACACACTGAGACACAGCCATGAGAACACACTGAGACACAGTCATGAGAACACAATGAGACACAGCAGCCATGAGAACACACTGAGACACAGCCATGAGAACACACTGAGACACAGTCATGAGAACACAGTGAGACACAGCAGCCATGAGAACACACTGAGACACAGCCGTGAGAACACACTGAGACACAGCAGCCATGAGAACACACAGAGACACAGCCATGAGAACACACTGAGACACAGCCGTGAGAACACACTGAGACACAGCAGCCATGAGAACACACTGAGACACAGCAGCCATGAGAACACACTGAGACACAGCAGCCATGAGAACACACTGAGACACAGCCGTGAGAACACACTGAGACACAGCAGCCATGAGAACACACTGAGACACAGTCATGAGAACACAATGAGACACAGCAGCCATGAGAACACACTGAGACACAGCCATGAGAACACACTGAGACACAGTCGTGGGAACACACTGAGACACAGCAGCCATGAGAACACACTGAGACACAGCAGCCATGAGAACACACTGAGACACAGCCGTGAGAACACACTGAGACACAGCAGCCATGAGAACACACAGAGACACAGCCATGAGAACACACTGAGACACAGCCGTGAGAACACACTGAGACACAGCAGCCATGAGAACACAGTGAGACACAGCAGCCATGAGAACACAGTGAGACACAGCAGCCATGAGAACACAGTGAGACACAACCATGAGAACACACTGAGACACAGCCGTGAGAACACACTGAGACACAACCATGAGAACACACTGAGACACAGCAGCCATGAGAACACACTGAGACACAGCCATGAGAACACACTGAGACACAACCATGAGAACACACTGAGACACAGCAGCCATGAGAACACACTGAGACACAGCAGCCATGAGAACACACTGAGACACAGCAGCCATGAGAACACACTGAGACACAGCAGCCATGAGAACACACTGAGACACAGCCGTGAGAACACACTGAGACACAGCAGCCATGAGAACACACTGAGACACAGCAGCCATGAGAACACAGTGAGACACAGCAGCCATGAGAACACAGTGAGACACAACCATGAGAACACTCCGAGACACAGCCATGAGAACACACTGAGACACAGCCATGAGAACACACTGAGACACAGCCATGAGAACACACTGAGACACAGCCATGAGAACACACTGAGACACAGCCATGAGAACACTCCGAGACACAGCCATGAGAACACACTGAGACACAGCAGCCATGAGAACACACTGAGACACAGCCGTGAGAACACACTGAGACACAGCAGCCATGAGAACACACTGAGACACAGCTGTCATGAGAACACACTGAGATACAGCCAGTCCAGTCATTCCTGCACATGAATCCCTGACTATGGAGGGACTTTTCAGTTAATCAGTGAACCAAGGCTACACGTGAAATAAATGAATACATTCGAGAACATGTCACACAGGTGTACAGAGTCAAGATCTCACATGCAGTCAGAGACAGACCTGTACAGCCAGTGTGTGTTTCTCCGGTGTGTAATAATGCGGCCGCCTGTCCTGCTGCTGCAGCTTTCTGAGCCGTGCTGCTGTGGGTTTCAGAGCGGGACACTGGCATCTCCACTGTCACTCCTGGAAGAGGAGACACGGTCACTGCACAGACACACTGCGGCGCTCTGCCCAATGGGAGTCACTCCATTTCAGCTTCACAATTTGTTACAAAGATGGTCATGTGACCTCACTGGCTGAAGGTGCTTCACTGGGACCGAGTGCTGTACGAACCTGAGAGCTGGGCTCTGTGGGATTGATACCGGTGACACTTCTGATCGATCTCTTCATACACGGCTTCATACTCCTTAGACAACCCTGTAGGATGAACCATTCACAACGTCAGCACTGATATTACTACACAATTGTCATTTCTACAAGTGTGGATTTTTCTTCTCACTCTTACTGTATAATATATTAAAGATGTATGTGTGGGAAACTATGAAAATATGAACGTCTGTTAGTCTCATTATTTCCGACATGTTTTAAATGTATAGACTTCTCTTTAGTAACAGTCAGTCTGAGAGATAAATGACACGAGTCGTGTGCAGTGCCAGCCTACCTGTGTGTCTGTGGTGTGTTTGAATGAAGAGAGCCGCTGACACCGCACACAGAGGCAGCCCCAGAGTCACACAGCACACAATCAGACCCACAATCCACCCTGTCCGTTCTCCTGCAACGACACACTTCAGTCAAACACAGACAATAACACAGTCATGAATAATTATGATTTAAAAAATGTATATTTAATTAAATTCTATTTCAATTCTATTATTGCACTGAGAGCCTGAACTGTACCTTCTGCTGGATCAGCAACAGTGACAGGGGCATCAGGTCCTGCAACACAGAGACACTTCATCACAAACTCATGTGAGGATGATATTCAGCAATAAGCCACCTGCTGCTGGACTGAAGGTGAGCCGAACGGCCTCCAGCCCCGAGTCCAGAGCGTACCTGCGCAGAGCACAGCGGCGTCCTCCTTGTGTGTGCAGTCATGGCTCCCCGGGGGGGAGGAGCGGCACTCCAGCAGAGCCCTCTCTGTGCCCCTGCAGCTCACCTCGTCCAGCCACAGCGTCCCGTTACCTTCACCCCAATGGGCCTCCTGAGGTGCGGAAATGGCGGAGCCACAGCCCAGCTCTCTGCACACCACACGGGCGTCCTGGAGATCCCAGGAGTCGTCGCACACCGTCCCCCAGACCCCCATGAGACACACCTCCACCCTGCCCGAGCACCGGCCCTCCGGCCCCACCAGCCTCAGCCGCGGCCCTGGATACCATGGAGAGACAGATTAGAGCATTTACAGCCCTGGGGAGCCCTGGGAAATGAGAGGTGATGAAGCCTGACTGACTGGATGCTGGGAATCTGTGAGACTCGAGTCGTCAAAATTACACAACAGATTGTTGCCAACCTGAGACATTTGAACGAATAAATCATATTTCTAATATGACAAATATATATATACTGAATATGTTTTTAAATAGATGCATTTGACATATTGATTTAAAATGTCACCTGTACAAACAGCTCCCTCCATGTCTGTGTCCTCAGGAGCAGGCTTTCTGGTGACCTCTGTGGAACAGGAAACAGTGTTACTGCAGAGAACAGCTCTTTCATGTGCATTTTATAATGAGTTCTATATCGACAGAGAGATCAATAGGAAGATTGATAGAGAGATAGATGGTCTCTTCTCACTTGCACACTGAATATGCGCCACCTCAGAGTCCTGGCAGTCATTGTGCCCCCATGGTGCAGCAGGACACTGCCATAGGACAGACTCGTGCCCTCGGCAATCCACCCGGTCTAACCATTTAGGACCAGAGTCCGTTTCATACTGCTCCCCGTCCTGCAGAGAGCCGCTGTCTCCGCACTGCAGCTGCTGACACACCAAGGCGACGGTGAAGGTCATCATCCCATTGGAGCACACGCTGCCCCAGGTGCCATTGTAGAGGACGTCCAGTCTCCCAGCACAGTGGTGCTCAGCACTGACCAGGCGCAGCTCCTTGTGCTCTGCAGGGATCAAGACACAGCGCAGCATGAGACTCTGATCCATGAACCGCGCTGGAGTCCAGAGGCACGGAGGGATTCCCAATGAACGTCTCGAAGGGCTAGTGGTGCCATCAATGTTATAGCCAACATCATCAGAGACACACTAGACATCAAATGACCAAATGAACTTCAGCTGCTCACTGTGAGGCTTACCAGAACACACCACCCCAGCATCCTCCTTGTGTCTGCAGTTGTGCCTCTCCCAGGATGCTCTGGGGCAGTCCCACAGTGCCGTCTCATTGCCACGGCAACTGACGTCGTCCAGCCAGACGGGCCCGGAGCCCCCCCCGAACTCAGCCGACCCCGTGGCTCTCAGCGCCTGGCCGCAGCCCAGCTGTCTGCACACCACACTGGCGTCGGCCAGGTCCCAGAGGTCATCGCACACCGAGCCCCAGGCGCCGCCATGGTACACCTCGACTCTCCCGGCACACTGACTGCCCCCGCCGGCCAGACGCAGCCGCCAGTGCTCTGTCAACAGCAAGCAAAGGGTTAGTGGAGCATCCCCAAAGTGCTGGAGTGTGAGTGTTGACAAGTGTGAGAGAGCAACACAAAATCCAGCCCCACCCCCCAGTCACTGAGCGCCTACCTGAGCAGCGCACCCCCACCCCCCCACTGGTGCTGCCCGGTCCAGAGCTCAGTGTGAGGGTGCAGTTCTGCAGCGCAGGTTCCTGTCCGGTACACTCCACCGCAGTCAGCACCACGGGCCCGTCTCCATGGCCGTACTCAGTGGAGTTAGAGGCCAGCAGCGCGCGGCCGCAGTGCAGGTTTGTGCAGACAGCGCTGGCGTCCTGGAGATCCCACTGGGAGTCTAAGACTCGTCCCCACGAGCCGTTCCACAAAACCTCCAGCCTCCCCTCACAGCGACTGTCTGTGCCCCGCAGACGCACCTGCCAGTCTGCGTCTGGAAAACACACCAGCAACTCACTTAATATGAAACCACGAGTATAGACATGTATGTGATGATATCTAAGAAGTGTATGAAGATACACACAATGCTGTCAGAAACCGGGGTCTGTATGTGCATCACTTTACTTTGGGTCAAATGTGACTTTGGACAATTAAGCAATATTGAATTTTAATCGATCACCATTATGGGATTAACACAACTGAAACATACCCACAATTAATTTAGTCTCAGTGCTGTGTGTGCTGAAGGCAGGGTGCTGTACCTGAGCAGACCACGCTGGCCACACTGCCCTGATCACAGTCCTCCTGGTCCCAGGACAGAGGACAGTCCCCCAGGCGCCCCTCGCTCCCGCTGCAATGGAACCTGTCCTTCCACAGCGGGCCGCTCCCGGCTCCATAGGGGGCTCCTCTGGGGGTGGCGGCGGCCCCCCCACACTGGAGGTGTCTGCAGATGACATCAGCGGTTTGCAGGTCCAGGTGGCGATCGCAGACTGAGCCCCAGAGCGCCCCACGAAGCACCTCCAGTCGACCTGAGCACCGGCTCTCTCCCCCCACCAGCCTGGGACCCCCCTGTCCTGGAACAGCACACTGACATGTTGGTGGAGTTTACAAAAGTCACACTCTGTTAAACTTTAAAAAATATATTGTATATGTCATACAAGACTCTACTTTTCCCCAAACCACCAAAAGTGAATGAAAACTGAGATGAAAACACATCAGAATGAAGAAAGTGTTCAGCGTGCCGAAGGCAAATTGCACCATTAGTGCTAGTCTGAGTCAATGCCAGTACGCTCAACAGCTCTGAAATAAAGCAATATAGACAAACATCCCAAGGTCAGCCTACCTGAACAAATGACACTGGCGTCGTTTCTGTGGGTGCAGTTTGGCCCTTTCTTGGTGGAGACGGGACACTCGAACACAGTGGACTCGTTGCCCAGACAGTCCAGCTGCTCGTCCCACACGGGCCCCCTCCCTTCCCCATAGTGAGCCCCCCCAGGTATGGCCACTGCCTCCCCACACTGCAGCTGTCTGCACACCACACTGGCGTCCTGCAGGTCCCAGTCTGAGTCACACAGTGTCCCCCACTGGTCCCCAAACTGCAGCTCCACTCTCCCAGAGCAGGGCTGCTCCCTGCCCACGATCCGGGGCTCCCTGTGGGCTGAGAGAGGGATTAATCCACACTGACTACTACTGCACACTTTTCAGCGAGATGAGTTCTGGCACTTGGCCACAATGAAAAACATAAGAAAGAAACATAAGAAAGATTACAAACGAGAGGAGGCCATTCACCCCATCGTGCTCGTTTGGTGTCCATTAATAACTAAGTGATCCAAGGATCCTATCCAGTCTGTTTTTAAATGTTCCCGAATTTTCAGCTTCAACCACATCGCTGGGGATTTTGTTCCAGATTGTGACTACTCAGTGGAGTGGCAGTGAATACACATCCTATGGTCATTGTGGATTGCATTGTTCAGATATCATTCAGATATATAATATACATCCCAGTACTCTAGGGTGAGTTCCCCTGTGCTGTACTTGTCAGCGACCTACAATTCTTCACACATTGCAGTAACTTCTGAGATATGTACTCAGACATGCTAAAGGTGCAGTTCTGTCACTGATTTCAGTCTCAGTTAATCCCATTGAAACCCCATGTCTGTGTTGTCATGCAGACATGGAAACAGTATTTCACAATCGGGATTCAAAACTGAATTAATATGAGGGACTGTCATTGTTAACCTGAACATAGTCTTATCACTGTACTTATCTAAAAGACATACACAACCTGAATCACCTTGTAGAGTTTAATACACAGTTTTTTGGCTGCAGTGAGATGAGCGTGGTACTTACCAGAGCACACAACCCCAGCAAAATCAGATGCACTAGGTGTCCATGATGGTGGAGGAACAAGCTCACAGTAACACTGCCAGAAGAAAGACTCATTCCCTTCACAGTCAACAGCAGTGCTCCATGGAGTCAAAGCCACCATACCAAAGTAAGCATCTGTTTTTACTGCTGAGATGGATCCACAGCCCACTTGCTTACACAAAACATTAGCCACATAATTATTAATGATACCATCATAAAATGTAAATGAAGTGACTGAAGTCTTTGTGTGCATTCTTCCAGCACAGGGACTGTTTCCATTTTGCAGTGAGAAATTAAAAGCACCTGAAAAAGAAATTCACACTCTTTACTCACTGCTGCACAAACCTACTTTCCTGGTTGGATGACACAAAAGATCCATATCTAATCTCTTGTTATTTTGAGGTGTGTAATGAGATTGGAGAAGGACCTCAATGAAAGCAGTGACATCACTGGCTTTTGGTGACGCAATGCAGATCTGTTCAGGTGGGTGGCAGGAACTTACCAACCATTTAGCCAAAGGTCTCAAGAGCACCTGGTATTTTAATGTCATGTTACAGTTATCAAGCATTCGTGATGCTCTTTACAGCTTCCTAAATCAAATTGGACTGAAATATGGGTATATGTGTTTTAGTGATGGGTGTCGACTCTTATGATGACTCTCGACTCTTATTATTATTTTGTGATTTTGCACGAGCAATTGCTTTCACAAGCTTTTTGTATCTCTGAACAAGTCACCATGTAAAGCTGGCTTTACTTCCAGGGCACCAGATATCACCTATAGAACAGCATTATCTACACTGTTATACAGCTGTGATACTGATTCACACTGCAAACTCCTCGCTCGGGCAAAACCACATTTGATGCATCAACATGCAATGTATCACTGCATGGTCACTAAACTATCTATAAATAAATTAGATAAACGATCTTCAAAGAGAAATGCTCAAGCTCTCCTCTCCCTCTGGCTCATTTATCACTGTGACTAAAATATCTGTGCAGCTCTTACAAAGTGTATTAAACGTTGATTCCCTAAACTCAAATAATATTAATTCACTCAAAAGGTTCATTTATAGCTCAAACTGGGATAGCAGCATAGAGAATCATGTTAGTCAAGAAAATCAAATGCAAAAAATGTATGTGCATGATTAACTCTTGTTTTTACTAGGTTATCTGTGGGGTCCAATATACAATTTAATATTTCATTATACAGCATCAACCACTGATCCTTAGTCCAGTGCATTCATTGAAATACATGATAAGAGCTATGATCAGCTGGCAATATAGGATTGTGAATTTTGAATATCAGGAAGTGCAGTTACCTTTACACGTAATGTGAACGTTCATGCTGAGATCGCAGTCATGGTGGCCCCAGGGATCGGAGGCACACTCCCAGAGAGATGACTCGTTCCCAGAGCACCGTACTCTGTCCAGCCAGATGGGGACATCACTGGTGGGGATTCTAAATCTGGACACGGTCTCCGCCTCTCCACAGCCAGCCTGCCTGCAGACCACATGAGCTTCCTGGAGCTCGAAGCCATTGCTGCACACCGTCCCCCTCTGGCCTCTGTGATACACATCCACTCTGCCCCCACAGGTATTAACTCCTGTTGCTATCTCTAGTCTTCTGCTCTCTGTGAAGAGAATGCTACATTTGTTAAAACTCCACTATTAAATAACATTTATTTCCTACAAGCTTTCATGAATATTTCTGTATTTTTAATTTTTTAATTAGTCTCACCTCCACTTTCCAGTGCTTTCTGTCCATCTGAAGAATCTACAACATAGTACATTTGATTCAGATACAACTAAAATGGTCACTTAACACTTTTGAATTATCAAAACACTTGTGAATTATAAAAGTACATTCACACATCTAATTATTTCTGAACACAGAGATGGTTAAAACATAAACAAAAGCATAACTGAAAAGAAAAGCATTAATCTAGTTTTCCATTATTTGTTTAATCATTTTTCTGCAGAGAAAGAGTAGCAGTCGATACTGAAGAAATATACTGAGATTGTTCTGTCCTGTATTAGCGTGCGTTATAATAGGATGTATTTCTACTGGAAAAAATGTTGAATACAGAGTTAAAAGTGGGTAATTGTCAAACTGTAGAATAATTGTCTAATTTCGGAGAAAATATTAAAATACAATTCAAGTAGTTTTTTGTTTATCGCATCCCCAAAATTAAGTCTACAGAGGAGACCCTGTCTGAGTTTGAACTGTTTTTCCCATTGGCTTGTTCAACAACACAACCTCTGCTCAGTCCAGGGAGGCTGGTGTACCTGCACAGATGACAGCTGCGTCCCACGGGTGCTGGCAGTCCTTGGCCCCCAGGGGCCCGGCCCTGCACTCCCCCAGCTCCGTCTCGTTGCCCAGGCAGCCCACTCTGCTCAGCACTCTGTCCTCAGAGGCATCCTGGGGGTGGAGAAGATGGGGCGCCGCCACCGCCGCCCCACAGCCCAGCTGTTGGCAGAGCACCTCTGCATCGCGCAGGTCCCAGGAGTGACTGCACACAGGGCCCCACTGGCCTTCGAACTGCACCTGCACTCTCCCAGAGCACGGGCTGTTCAGCCTCACCTGCAGACCCCCTGCACAGCAACACACACAGCACAGTGAGGGCCCTGGCTCTCTTTCTTACCCACCTGCCTGAGAGCAACACAACTGTTTACACATCTAGATTCATTCATTAAACTTGTTTGTTTAAATTTGTTTTGTACAGTACACATAAACATATATTCACACATGATATGTATATAAAACAGAAATATTTACAAGTTGCCACAGAGAGACACAGGAAAGTACAGGTGAGAGGCAGCCATCTTGTTGTTTGACTAGTTTCAGACCAGTCTTAGCATTGCTCATTTTGTTTTAAGTTTGCCTTAATTGACGTTAGCATTGTCTGTAGTTTGCCTAAATTGAAGTCAATTCAGTTCAGCTGCTGAGTTGGTGAAAGTAAACAGGTTGTAGAAGGGAGA
This sequence comes from Amia ocellicauda, assembly GCF_036373705.1. NCBI lineage: Eukaryota > Metazoa > Chordata > Actinopteri > Amiiformes > Amiidae > Amia > Amia ocellicauda. The sequence goes on along the minus strand of NC_089851.1, from coordinate 1,842,851 downwards.
TGTTGTCTAGGACTAGCAGGAATTGTGTTGCAGGAGGAGCCAGGTGGGGCCTGTTAGGTGTGAATTGGGGGCAGGTAGACAAAAGCTACTTAAAGCAGCTGTTGAGAAAGAGCTGCACTGTTTCTCACTCATAAAAGTTAAGCAGTTGACTAGGGAACAGGAACCAAGAGATGTAATAATAATAATAATAATAATAATAATAATAATAATAATAATAATAATAATAATAATAATAATAAAAAATAACATTTAGAAGCATGTGGCCACTACAGTGTCAGGTTTGCTGAATGATTGCCTTCCTAGATGAACTCATCCAAGAAGGTTTCATTTGTGAACGTTGTTGGCAGGTTGAAATCCAAGAGATCAAGGTTCGTGATCTTGAGGCTCAGCTCTTTGATCTGTGCTGTATTAGGGATATAGAAGAATTGGTCAATCAGCCCATGAGAGAGATGGTGTGCACGGCAAAACCTAGGAGAGTTGAGACCTCAGAGCAGGACAGCGTAGAGAATTGCTGGGTTACAGTAGGTCGTAACCGCAGAAAAGGGCGTGCACAACCCCTAGAGACACCCCAAGAGCTTGAATTGCCCAACAGGTTCCAACTGCTGGACACCGAGTTGGACAGTGACAGCTCAGAGGGTGATGGGAGGGCAGTTGAGCACCAGAGCACCATGGTGCCCACTCCCCCCCAGAAGAGTTAGGTAGTTATAGTTGGAGACTCAATTCTTAGAGGCGTAGATCACACAGTCTGTTCTAGTGATAAGGAGGCCTGCATGGTATCTTGCCTGCCTGGTGCCCAGGTTGCAGATCTCCCTAAACTAGTAGACAGGCTACTGGTAAAGCCGTGGGGAATACACAAAACTAAAGAGCAGAACCTCCACGGTAGTTTTCTCCGAAATACTTCCGGTACCACATGGAGACAGGGAGCTGGCTGAGATTAGAAAGTTTAACATGTGGTTGAAATCTTGGTGTAGGGAAGAGGATTTTAGATTTATGGAGCATTGGTCTTTCTTCTGGGATAGATGGGACCTGTACAAACCGGATGGTCTACATCTAAACAGAAGGGGGGCTAATGCATTGGGAGAGCGTATGTGCAGAGAAATTGAGAATCATTTAAACTAGGGACCAGGGGGGCAGGGAGCTCTGACAATAGGAGATGTTCCTCTAAGGAAAGAAAACCAAGGGAAACTGCTAGTAGGAAAGTCCTGAATTGTTTGTATCTCAATGCCAGGAGTATAAGGAACAAGGAACAGGTATAAGGAACAGTGCTGGAGTGTGATTATGATGTTGTAGGAGTGACTGAAACATGGCTTACAGAAAATGATTGGGATGAATACAAGTTGGAAGGATACACACAGTTTAGGAGAGACAGGCAAAATCGAAGAGGGGGCGGGGTAGCATTATATGTGAAAAATGAAATTGAGTCAGAAGAACTTGTATTAGATCCCAGTAACAGAACAGAATCTTTGTGGGTGAAACGTTTGGACAAGAGATCTGGAGGATTAGTGGTAGGAGTGTGTTACAGGCCACCAAACTCAGACATTCAGAAAGATGCTGCATTGTACAGTGTAATCAGGACTGCATGTAGCAAGGATGTGGCTGTTATAATGGGGGACTTCAATTTCCCAAACATAGACTGGGAAAGCCCAGTGGGGACTACAGACACAGAAATGGAAATGGTTGAGATGGTAAATGACTGCTTTCTAACTCAATTTGTCAGGGAACCAACCAGGGAGAGTGTATGTATTGACTTGATCTTTTCAAATGACCAGGATAGAGTCAGAGGTATGAGGTGGCACTTAGAAGAGGTAGACTGGAGCACACTGGATACAGATTCAGTTGAAAATGGATGGTTATATTTTAAGAATATACTAATTGAGGCTCAGGAGCAATTTGTACCAAAACGTAGCAAATGTTGGCCAAAATGGTTTAATAGAGGTATGCAAAAAAATATTAAGAGGAAGAAAATGTTGTATAGCACATACAAAAGAGATGGAGATCAAATAAAATACATAGAATATTTTGAGCTGCAAAGAGATCTTAAGAAAGGGATCAGGAAAGCAAAGAGGGAAATAGAAAGAAACATAGCTCTTGGAGCTAAGACTAATGCAAAGAGCTTTTTTCAATACTATAACAGCAATAGTTCAATAAAGGAGAAAGTGAAACAGATATAGAGCAAAATGGAAATATCTTGGAAAATGAACAAGATGTCGCAAATGTTCTAAATTAGTATTTCACAGAGGTTTTTACAAAAGAAAACACAGATAACATGCCACAGGTTGACAATCAGTCCAGGCAAATCCTTGGAGAGATCAGGATAAATGAGGAGGAGGTACTAAAGAGACTAGCAGAATTAAAAACAAACAAATCACAAACAAACAGATGGTATATTTCCAACAGTACTTGAAATGAGGGAAATGAGGGAAATGATTTATAGGCCGCTAACTCAAATATTCCAAATGACACTTAGAACAGGGGATGTGCCCACTGACTGGAAGACAGCAAATGTCATACCAATCCACAAGAAAGGGGACACAACTGAGCCAGGAAATTACAGACCAATCAGTCTCACCTGCATCACCTGTAAAATGTTGGAAAAAATGATTAGACAGAAAACAGAAGAGCATCTTAATGTTCCACACCAAAGATGATCCTCAAATTGGAAGCTGGGGCCGCACAGGTAATTCAAAGGGACTTAGATAACATTCAGTTGTGGGCTGACACCTGGCAGATGAAATTCAATGTGGACAAGTGCAAGGTAATACATACAGGTAACAAAAATGTCCACTATAATGACACTATGGGAGGAATAGAACTAGATGAAGTAATGCATGAGAAAGACCTAGGAGTCTATGTGGTCTCCTCACTTTCTCCATCCAAACAATGTGGGGAAGCAATAAAAAGGCAAACACAATGCTAGGGTATATTGTCAAAAGTGTAGAATTGAGAACAAGGGCAGTGATGTTCAGACTGTACAATGCACTAGTTAGAGCTCATCTGGATACTGTGGACAGTTCTGGGCTCCACACTTCAAGAAAGATATCGCTGCTCTAGAGGCAGTTCAGAGGAGAGCAACCAGACTTATTCCAGGTCTGAAGGGAAAGTCCTACTGAGAGACTGAAGGACCTGAACCTTTTCACCCTGGAACAGAGGAGACTACGTGGGGACTTGATCCAAGTCTTCAAAATCCTGAAAGGCATCGACCACATCAAACCAGAGGAGCTTTTCCAGACACAAATCCAGACGCACCCGGGGACACAAATGGAAATTGGGCTTCAAGGCATTCAAAACGGAAAACAGGAGACACTTCTTTACACAGAGAGTAGTCACAATCTGGAATAAACTACCCAGCTATGTGGTAGAAGCTGAAAGTTTGGGAACATTTAAAAATATACTGGATATGATCCTTGGATCACTTAGATATTAATGAACACCAAACGAGCACGATGGGTCGAATGGCCTCCTCTCGTTTGTAAACTTTCTTATGTTCTTATGTTCTTATGACCTGCAAAGCAGCGGAAAGCCAAGGCTGCAACACCCAAAATAGTTGTGAGTGAACCTGCCAAATGTGAAGCTGAACCTGTTGAAGTGCCGAAGAAACAAGATCAAAGCAACAAGCCAAATAGAAAGCCAAGGCCCTGGTACTGTTTTAAGTGTGGGGAAAATGGGCACATTGCTAAGTCTTGTGAAAATGCACCTAACCCTTCACTGGTTGAATCCAAGAGAACAGACCTGAAATAAAGGCAGCGTTCGTGGGAATTTCAGAACTCCTTTAACCCCTCTCATTTAAACTGAAGACGGTTCCTGTTGCAGGACAAATGGGAACTTAAAAGTGCCAAAGATGTCCCACCATTGTCAAGCATGAAGTTGTATGACAGAAAGGAGAATTGCCTAAAGGTCTAATTGGAACCAAATGCACTGCACAAGTTCGCATAGCAGGAAAAGACTGCAACTGCTTGTTAGATACCGGGTCGCAGGTGACCACAATTCCCTGGACGTTCTATCAAACTTACCTGTCAACATTTACCATTCATCCTGTAAGTAACCTCCTTGAAGTTGAATGTGCAAATGGGCAATCAGTTCCTTATGAAGGGTACATCGAGATCAACATAACTTTCTTAAAGGATTTTGCAGGACAAGAGATTGATGTCCCAACAGTAGCCCTTGTCGTTCCTGACTTCCGCACCATCAACCCATCCCAAGTGCTGATTGGAATGAACACCCTTGATGTTCTGTATGCAGAATACAGCAAGGTGAAAACTGCTGAATATTGTCCTTCTCTCTATGGCTACAGTGCAGTGTTGAAAACCCTGGAGCTCAGAGAGAAGCAGAGTGAAAGTGCTCAACTGGGTTTATTAAATCTATGAGGCCGTAGGCCAGAAGTTGTTCCTGCTGGACAAAAAGTTCTCCTTGAAGGAACTATAAGTGTCAACAGCCTTAACACTGAAAAGTGGGCCATAATGAACCACCATCCAACTCCTCTCTGCCAGGTGGTATTCTGCTGACCCGTTGTCTCGTCACTCTTTCAACAAAACCTCCATATCGATTACCTGTGGTACTGAAGAATGAAACGGATCATGATGTGACCATCCCACCCAACTGTGTTATTGCAGAACTAAATGCTCTTCAAAGAGTAATATCTTCAGGATGCTCACAAGACACCAAGATCAACTAATTTATTGAACAGGAACCAGACAAGAACCTCAAGCTTACTTTTGACTTTGGGGATTCCCCTCTACCAGCTTATTGGAGGAACCGAATCACTCAAAAGATGAATGACATCTCTGAAGTTTTTGCACATCATGACCTGGATTTCGGACATACAGACATACAGTAAGTAAAGCATCGCATCAAACTGCATGATGAGACGCCCTTCAAGCAAAGGGCAAGACCAATACACCCGCAAGACCTTGAAGCTGTTCGCATCCACCTCCAAGAACTGATTGATGCAGGTGTAGTCAGAATCTCCCTTTTCTTCCCCAATAATAGTTATGCATAAGAAAACAGGTCAAGTAAGACCCTGCATCGATTATCGAAAACTAAATCTACAAACTGTGAAAGACCCATATGCCTTACATAATTTGGAAGAAGCATTCTCAACCCTGACTGGATCCAAATGGTTTTCAGTGCTGGACCTAAAATCTGGATTTTACCAGATAGAAATGGAGGAATGCGACAAAGCTAAGACCGCTTTTGTTTGTCCATTAGGGTTCTGGGAATTTAACCAAATGCCTCAGGGCATTACTAACGCACCCAGTACTTTCCCGAGATTAATGGAAAAATGCATGGGTGATATGAATCTCAGGGAAGTCCTTGTATTTCTGGACAATTTAATGATATTATCTGAGTCACTCGAAGAACATGAGAAAAGACTGTTAAGGGTCTTACATCGTCTAAAAGAATATGGGCTGAAGCTTTCCCCAGAAAAATGTAAGTTCTTTCAGTCCTCTGTTCGCTACTTAGGACATATTGTGTCTCAGGAAGGTGTTAAAACATTGAAGACCTGGCCAAATCCTCGAACTCTGAAAGAGCTGCGGTCATTCCTGGGATTCTCTGGGTATTATTGCAGGTTCGTGAAAGACTACTCCTGGATTGTCAAGCCTTTAAATGACTTAACAGCTGGATACCCTCCACTGAGGAAAGGAACTAAGAAACTGGAGACAAGTGTTAAATATCTCAACCCCAAAGAGCCATTTTCAGACCGCTGGACACCCACTTGTCAGCGTGCATTTGAAACAGTAATTGAAAAACTTACTACAGCCTCTGTTTTGGCCTTCACTGATCCCAAACTACCATACACCCTGCACACAGAAGTGAGTTATAGCTTTCGCCAACAGAAGGCTCTTTCACAGTGAAGCCAGATACCCTGCCCATAAATTGGAATTCCTAGCCCTAAAATGGGCTGTAACAGAAAAATTCCATGATTACCTTTATGGGAACTCCTTCAATGTTGTGACAGACAGCAATCCTCTTACCTACATACTAACATCTGCGAAAACTGGATGCGACTAGCTACTGATGGTTGGCTGCTCTCTCAACTTTCTCTTTCAACTTGCAGTACAGAGCAGGAAAGCAAAATCTTGACGCAGATGGTCTTTCCAGACGACCACATGGTGGGCTAGTTGATGACCCTACTTCACAGAAAGAACTAGAGTGAATTGAACAGTTCACACGCCATCGCTTGAAGCTGTCAGATCATTCCAATGCTGTCAACCAAAAAGTAATCCATGATGTTTGTGAGAAGCATCTAGTTAATCAAAGTGGAAGTGATGTAGAGGAAGAATCCAATATCACCCTGGTGGAGTCCTTAGCCCTTCACCCCGAAGCCATACCAGATAGCTTTGGACATGAGGAGCTACAGGATATTGGCTACTCAACCATTCCTTCCCTATCAGAGGCAGATCTTAAAGAGAACCAAAGGGCTGACCCCAGCCTCAGAGAAGTAATCATACAACTTGAGACAGGAGAGAAACCTCCTCCTACTGTGAGGGAAGAACTTCCTGAAATACCCTTGCTTTTGAGAGAGTGGAACCGCTTGGTGTTGAAAAATGGAGTGCTCTATAGAAGGAAACAAGATGGGGATCAGACTACCTATCAATTAGTGATACCTGAAGGGTTGCGTTCTGTCATCTTTCAAAGTTTACATGATGACATGGGACATATGGGGATAGAGCGTACCCTCGACCTTTGCAGATCAAGGTTTTATTGGCTCAGAATGGCAGTTGAAGTAGAGAAGAAAGTGAAGACCTGCCATAGGTGTGTACAAAGGAAAGCCTTAACTGAAAAAGCAGCACCCCTTGTCAACATCATAGCTATAAGACCTCTTGAGCTGGTCTGTATGGATCATTTCACGAAATATGCAGTTGCCATTCCCACTGTAAATCAGAAGGTTTGCACAGTTGCGAAGTGCCTGTGGGAAAATTTCATTGTCTATTATGGATTTCCTGAGCACTTGCACAGCGATCAAGGCCACGACTTTGAATCACACACCATAAAAGAGCTGTGTGTTTTGGCTGGAACTAGGAAGATCAGAACAAGTCCGTACCATCCAAGAGGAAACCCAGTAGAACGTTTTAATAGGACATTACTCAACATGCTTGGAACCTTACAGGATCAAGAGAAAACACATTGGCATGACTATGTCAAACCATTAGTCCATGCATACAATTGTACAAAGAATGAATATTCACCCCCTATGAGTTAATGTTTGGGAGACAACCTAGACCACCCATTGACATAGCCTTTGGCTTACCTTTCAGACAAAATCAGAGGATATCCCACTCACAGTATGTGAAGATCCTGAAATCACGTCTTCAAGAAAGTTACAGAATGGCTACTCAGAATGCTCAGAAAACTGCCCAAAGAAACAAAGCAAGATTTGACAAAGTTGTTACAGAGTCCACTCTGGAGGTCGGAGATCATGTCCTAGTGAGAAACGTCCGTCTAAGAGGGAAACACAAACTATCAGATAAGTGGGAATCTGCCATTCATGTTGTAGTAGACCATGTGAGTGACCTCCCAGTCTATACTGTGAGACCTGAACATGCAGAAGGGCCTTTATGTACATTACATAGGGATCTTCTGCTGCCCTGTGGATTTCTGCACCCAGTAAAGTGCGACAGCCAAGAACACGTCAGAATCCTGGTGTTGAAGAAACTCTTGTAGAAACTGAAGAGGATGAATCTTCCTTGCATTGGGTTAGTGGACCTCCAATCCTCAGAACCACCAGATTTACTCATGTGTATGACATTAAGAACACTGAGAAGTCTACTTCAGTTTCTGGAATGCAATCTACTTTAGATGCACCTATTGAAAAATCACTACCTGCTAATACAGTCAATATTCTACCAGTTTGTAATCTACCAAGTACAACTTTACCTGAATTTGAAGCTGTGAACTTACCTGAAGCAGTCCAAGTTGATCCTGATGGTACAGATTTGCCTGAAATAAATCCTGTTGATACTGCAACTGAAGTTTTACCTGACTTACCTGATGCTACCATCTTACCTGACTCTGTGCCAGTGAATGTTGTAGCCAAGAATACATATGAAATGGATCTAGGAGCAAGAAATGAAGCCAACGACACAAGTACTTTAACTACCATTACCCTAAATGTTAACCCTGAAGATTAAGTGGTATCTGCTGAGAACCAATGTGAACCTGAAAATATCAGCCCAGACACAGAAGACAAAGTAACAGAGGAAACTGAACCTCCTGTAAGAAGATCTGGCAGACATCGTGTGAGACCCAGACAGTTTCATTACCCTCAGTTAGGGAACCCCCTTATATCAGTTGTGAACTCCCTATTTCAAGGCCTGAGTATGGCTATAGCAAATTCCTTGAATAGCTGTGATAGCATAGAGGTTATTCCCAACCTGTCCCTTGAATCTTCTAAGGTTGTGTAATGTTTACCATTTAGAACATGCAAAGGGACGTGCATGTATTCAAGAGGGGAGGGTGTAACACAGTAAATAAATGGTTGCTATGCCTTTAAAAATATTAGCCAATCAGAATAGTGGTAAACAGGAAGTCCCACCATATTAGTGACGGTAGCGATTTTATGCGAATAACTACACAAGTTGTGAAAAGAAAATGAGAGCTAAGTATTAAGATCCTTTTATTTTGCAAGTTTATTATTAATTAGAACACACATTGGAACCTACATCTAGCCAAATAGTTGTTGTTGATCATCTGCACTTTGTGATATATGTGCATTGATTTGTTTGGTAAGTTGAGGTTTTTTTGTGTAAATGAGAGGAAGTTAGCGAGCCATTAGCTACTGGTGATTGTAATGGCGATTGTATTGCACCGATTTAGTAAACAAACTTTGTTAAAGTTGGTTTAAACTTATCTTAATGATAAAATACGGGTGATAACCTACATAATTAGTTCATGCCTTTTCATGTTTTTTTAAGTAAAACTCACGAAGCTTTGCTTTAAGTTCTGTTTTGGGAATGCGAATACGGAGTAGCTGTTAAGTCAAAAAGCCACAAAATGGCCGACAGTATTTTATGCTCATGAAACCCACACAGTTAGCAAAGCACATTTCCACTAGTAGCATTTATATTGGTAATATGGATTTACATTGTCCATACGATTTATGTTATTAATAAAACATTATACTATTCATACAAAGTGCTGTATTTCATGTAAAAGAAATAGATGTATATTTTTCTTTACTTTTGTAAATGTAAATTTAAGGAGAAATGTGAATTCTGAAATGCTTTATTATAAAGACGTGATGCTGTAAGTAAGACAGTAGACAGTTGTAATATTTAAAACAAGGAACCTTATTTCTTGGAGAGAAAAATATGTTGATTTAAAAAGGAAAGAATGTTGTGCAACAGAAAGTAAGAGAGAGTAAAAATCTAAAAGAGGTTATCTGTTACCAAACACAAACAGATATAGATATATGCTATATATATGTATATAGATATTTACTGGCTACATGTAAATCATTTATCTGAAACTATGGTTATTATACAGCCAACAGTAGATGTATTGTTACTTTAATTAGAACTTGTGAATGAATGCCCTGTTTTAACATACAGGTCTGGTTTTATTTTGGAGATGGAACTTTTGGCGAGTCACCCAGCATCTAGGATTTTAACTTTACACTGGACTCACTGGAACAACACTTCCAAGACTTGCCCTCTCACTAACTCCGAGTGGTAGGATGAGGACTGTAATTGTGACAAAAGAGATAACTATTGTGTTTTCTTGTTTTCTTATTTTCTTTATTTTTAAAAGCTGGCTATTGTATTTTGATGTATTTCTGATTCCTAAAGTCCTGATAACTAAAGTTATTAATATTTGCTTATGTTTCCTTAAATTCCTTGGTCTCATTCTATTTTATTCCACCTCTTGCCGAACCTAGACTTGGTCCAATTCTTGTAAAAGCATAACATGCTACACTAGCTAGAGTTAATGTCAGTTACTTTTAACTTAAATTCATGAGGCAATGTTGGAAAGACTATTCAGCTGTTTGGGGAATAACCTAACCTATAACGAATTGCTGCACGAACCATCCACTTATTTATAATTAGTTTTAGGTCACTTGTTTGGTGCACAAAAGGCAAGGCAAGTAAGGCTGTAGAACAATGCTACGTTATGCATATTGCACTAAGGTTTCTGTAATATAGTTTTTTTGTGCAATAGGCTACTCTTATTTATATTGTATTTATAATTCATTTTACGTCACTTTATGTTTCTTTAATGCTGTTTTTATTTTGTGTTTTTGTTTCTAAAATAAAGAAAATCTCAAAGACAAAGCTACGCAGTTTCTGTGTGAGTGTATGAACACAATGATCGGTGGTGGAATTGGCTGCGATGCAAGGAGCACCAGCTAAAATCTTGCCTAGGACACCAAACTAGTCAAGGCCGGCCCTGCTGTTGAAGACTGCTTGACCAATTTGTCTAAGTGTGCAGTTGCTGTCCTCCAACTGACCGTGAATTCAGCTGATGTGGAGAGACATCTCAGCAAACTTGGTGCTCTTTTCTGTACTCAACGCCAACGCCTAAAATAAGAAAATGTGTCTGCAATGCCGCAGCTCTGTACGATGGCAACCAAAATGTTGAACACGACGGCATTAAATGTACAGATAAAATATGTCAGTTTCAATTCCATTTCAGTTTGTACATAAAACACATCAATTTTATTCCACCCTCCAAGAACAATAGTGAATGCTGTTGTGCTGCTATATAAAAGTGATGCAGCACGTTTTTGTTTTTCTTCTTCTTTTTTAAATTTGCCTGATGGTTCTCTATGGTTTCCGACCTTGATTATGAATGGTTACTTTTAAATAAAATAGTTTTGTTTGACTAAATATATATTGGGGTTGTGTATATTTTGATCTAAAAGTCTAAAGTTATATTTTAATCATGGAAAACCTGCAAATGTTCAATTTTTTTTCAGAGTATTTTGTAGTATTTGTAGCTAAGAATCCTGCTAATGTATTACATTTGCTGTACAGTTATGTGTAATTAAAAAATAGTCTTTGATAATTGAAGATGTAAATATAGGTGCTACACAGATACAAACAAATACTTTTAACTGTATATTTATTGTAACTGTATGTTTTACTCAATCATTAATAAGTCTTTAAAATAAACATGGAGAGATTTCACACAGATTACATTTTTTTTTAAGATTAATGTTAAAATGATTTTATTTTACAACCAGGGCCCTTAATTTTTCAGATATGAATATAAATAAATATGTATTTGTTGTAACTGTTTCTTAAAATGTACATAATTTTAAAATCAAACTATTTAAATGTTGATCTGTTAGTCATATGCAGTTCATACATTCTGCATGTAAATAAAAAAGTAACACTTTGTTGATCAAAAATTAAACTGAGTCGCTACACAGAATATAGGGCAATTAGGCTCATTTCACCATATAAAAACTTTAATTTGTTAACTGGTGTCTCAAACACATACTGACTGAAACCTTAAAATATAGTTTTACATTTCTTAGCAGATGCCCTTATCCAGGGTGATTTATTCACATTATCTTTGAACACTCATTCAGACCTCTGTTTCTGTTGTTTTTTATTTTCTGGAGCAATCTTGGTACAGTTTCTTGCTCAAGGGTACAACAGCAGAGTCCCCCACCTGGGACTGAACACATGGCCCTGTCCACTACACTGCCCACACTGCTGCTATATCATCATTTATACTGAGCAAATATAAGCTCCGTGATTTCTTAGTTGCTGTTTTTTAACAAACACAAACTATAATGCACCTGATTTTCACAGAATTAGCTCTGACTCATGAAAGCAGTTGGGCAGTGAATGTTACTGACACCTTGAAGCAGAGAAGACAAGCTGCAGAAAACAGCACAAACACAAGATCTAACTATAATGCTCCTGAATTTCACACTTAGCTTTAATGAGGAAACAACAAGTAAATGAAGGATTGAAAAATCACACAAACGTGATTTCAAATACATATAAAATGTTCACATTAAAACCTACAAATAAATGTTCACTCAACAAAACTACAACATTCACTTGCTTCTGAGTTCCCCATCATTCACATTGTATACATATTAAAAACTTAATGGCACGCAAGTAGAAATAAGCTATTGTATGATATAAATGTCTGGAAATACAAACTGAAAAGCCATGTTTTTCCTAATTTCCCAGTATGAATAACCTTCTCACAAACAACATGAATTTCATTATATGGAAGATTTCATGATGTCAGTCTATGACAATTAGAAAAAAGGATCAACTAATGTAATTAATTTATAGCCCTGTTATTGTTGTTGTAATTGTTGTTACAGATTTGCTGTGCAAAACTTTGTATCTTTTTTTTTTTTTAAACATATACCTCGTCTCTTAATTTCCTTTGCTTGGATATCACAGCTCTGGTATGTTCTCTGATGTGAATATAAATACATTTACTTTTATGCTGTTACACTTATTGGAAACTATGATATATATTTTTAAATCAGCTTTATTGAAATACATTTAAAAAACTCAGAAGAAATTGAATAAAGGCATTTAGTTGGAGCTTCATCACTAATTTAAAATCAAATATAATGAATTGAAACAGAAGGTCCTTACTTGTGAGATGGAAATTGATGGAGATGAACAGAAGAAGCCACATTTCGCTGATCTGTGTGAAGAGTAATCAATAATCACACGCTGACATCTCTCAGTCTCTGCTGTGTCTAACAGCTCACAGCGACGGGGTGGGCAAGATACACAGCGGCTGTGTGTGTCGGGGCCAAGAGCCTTGTTTGGTAAAGATCAGGTACAGGCCGGGTTCATAGGAGCCAATTACAATGTGCAGCGCTCAGTGTGACCTTATATGAAAGACACCGAGAGGTGCAGGTGCAGGGAGCAGAGCTGGCTGGCTCTCTGGGAGGAGCTGCTGTTTTACAGCAGGAGCCCCTCACTGCTGCTGGTTCGAGCGGGACTGGGGTGAAGATTAGGAACGTCTTCACTCAGAACAGTGTTGAATTGGGTTCAGTTTAAAACAGTGTATTTTTGGGGTGTCAGTACTTAGTAATTACTTCTGTTCTTACAGGGTTTTAAAATTGCAGTAATGAATAGTTATAATGTAGATAACGTGTAATTATATATACTATTATTACATCGAATATGATCAGGTATAAATATATATAGCCAGTATGTGCTAATATTAGGCTACATACCTACCTAACACCATCATCATCATCAACATAATATAATATTTGCTGATCGTACTGCATGGCATAATCCTGCATTTGAATGTGATTATTAAAAAATACATAACAAAAGAATTACCCTTGTTGCTAGCTTATTGAATAATAGCATTATTATTATTATTATTATTATTATTATTATTATTATTATTATTATTATTATTATTATTAATTTTATTATTGTTGTGTTCAGTAGGTTTCTGTAGCTTTCTATTGGATAATTAATTCCATCTCTGTGGTAGGAACAGCCGCAAGGCATTGTAGTTGAAAGTGAAAACTCTTAACATATCAGCAGCATGACTTTGCAATATTTGCTGTTTAGCCATAGACAGATGATAAGGCTTTTGTTTGTTTGCAACATCAGAGGCAGTATGTATTTTATTCTCAGAAAACGGCCAAGGTGATCTGTACAGACTTTGCTGTTTTCACACAAAAGAGCATATCATTTGTTCATATCAGACCCCAGCAGGTCAGATTGGTCTACTACTTGTCTGAACACATCTTCTGTATATTGAGTAAGACTCACAGACAAGGGACATGATGACTCAGTAGGAGGAACTGCAGTGATCAGAGAAGAAAAAGCCACCGCTGGGCTTACGCTAAGGTCCGTAGTCCAGGCTGAAGAGGGAAAACACAACTGTGTTCATCACGAGAAAAACTGTAAGTGGAATTTCTCACATCTCATGTTCTTTTATTCCTAAAGGAGGCTCTAGATTTTTGTGAAGGTTGAACAAACTGGCTTTGGTACATCGGACACTGACCTGGGGAATGTTTTCCATTACATCGCCAGCATATAATAGACGATGGTTCCCAGTTCCGTCTCTCACACGCTGTACTGTTTACAGTTCCAGATGCGGCTGGGCTCTTAACCGATTTCAGTTTTTGGTGTTCATAAACTTGTTGATTCAGGTGATCCTTCTCCAATCGGCGTCCTAATCTCACCAACTCTTCCACAGTTGATACTCTTTGTGCACAATTGACTAGTAAGCCAAGGCTGCATATGATTTCTCTAAATCAGTTTTAATACTTCAGGCTCAGTTATGTTAGGCTTCCATCTCTGACACAAAGCTTGGTAGGAAAAAGTAAAGTCTCTAATATTTCCATTTTCTTTCTGTACTTTCTGATTCGCTCCACCAGCTCATCATCATCAGAGAGGAAGGCCATCTGAAATCTCTCTTTGAATTCATACCAGCTATCACCCTGTGTTCTGGTAATCTCCCCCCAGCCTCTGACAGCTCCATATAGGACACTTTGAAGAGTAGCCACTATTTCATCATCATGCATTGGTCTTCATTGTAAACAATCTTGACATCTCGTAAGGTGGAGCAGAGGATCTGGGTCATCGTCTTTTCTCCCATAGGTGCCAAAAGTTCAGTTGATAGGAAGAGGCAAATCCAATTTCTCTCTTGTATGAAGACCTTTACTCAGATTATAGCTTCTTGTACTTGAAATCAGGCTATCATTTAGTGGGATAATTTGATATTGTGAATTCAAACAGTGATTTGAGAAAAGCAAAATTATCTTAAATAGAAGTTTTATTTTCTAAAAACACAGTAGTGAGGCGGCGCCTGTAGTTCCTATTGTGTCCGCTAGTCGCACTGCGCTGCTGCATCAGACAACAACTGTCTCCATCACAGAAACAAACCTGCGGCCAAGAGTCGCAGCTTTGATTACATGCCTTGCTGTCCAGCGTGAAGAAGTCCAGCTGTCCAGCGACTTGAAGATGTTGTCCTCAGAGATGCTTTGCATGTGCGGGACTGCATGTCTCTGTGAGCAGACATTGTCCATCATGAGCCTGAACAAGAGCAAACTGCGCTCTCGGCTCAGACATCATGAGGATCCCAACTCCTTACAAACTGGTCAATGCCCAGCGATGTCAGGGTCAAGGAAGAGCAAGTGACTCAAAGTGTGAGTGACTACATTTCTTTTAATCTGTAACACGTGTTTTATGTGGGGTTTATATTTTATATTTTATATTTTTAAACATATTTATTGTACTTCTTAATAATTGTATCTGGGGCTCTATGAATCAGGAGTATGAAGGGTATTCAGCTCAATAATATATATATATATATATATATATATATATATATATATATATATATATATACACCGATCAGCCATAACATTATGCTAAGACTCTGCTAAGTCTTGTCTCATTCATTGTTGCATTTCTAAGCATTCCCTCAAATTTTTCACTTTCTTCTGTTCCTGACCTTTTGCCTTTGCTTTATGACCACCCTGTTGGATTACCTGTTTCAGCCTGTTTGCCCGATCATTGAATTCACCCCCATCATTATATGCCTGCTATATATACACATGTGTGTGTTCTATGGCTCTGTAATAAGTGAATGCACTCATGGTTACAAATGCTCAAGTGGAGCGCATATAGTGATGGGGGCGAATTGTCATGGGGACTAATTACCGTGGGGACACATTGTCGCCAGTACCAATTGTCGTGGGGGTGAATTGTCGCAGGGGCGGATTGACGTGCTCCCACCCTGTTCAGCTAGCCATACCGGAAAAATATGATGGCTCACCGGACCACTGTGAGGGTTTTGTACTTCAATGCCGTCTTTTTTTGCCCACTTGCCCTCTTCCTTCCCATCGGATCAATCCAAAATCACCTTCATTGTGACTCACCGGAAGAGCTCTACAGTGGGCTTCGGCTGTTTGGGATAAACAAGGAGATGTGACTCGACCCTTGACCTCCTTCTTGGCCCATTTTTAGGAGGTGTTCAATCACCCAGCGGCAGGAAGGGATGAAGTCGAACAACTCCTTGTTCTACGTCAGGGGACCTCTTCAGCTGCTGATTACGTGCTAACCTTCCGTACCTTGGCTGCTAGAAGCGGATGGGGAGATCAGGCTCTCCTAACGGTGTTTCGCCGTGGCTTACGTAGTGACTTACAAGTGGAACTTGCTTGCGGAGATGAGGAGTGCGCTCTGGAACAGGTGATACACCTTGCTCTCAGATTGGACAACCACATCAGGAGCAGAGGGGGACGTCCCACATCCTGTGCGGAGCTCAAAATAGAACCTCAGCAAGTAGGAAGTACTCACCTAAACAGCAGAAGAGAGAAAGAGACGATTTCATCAGCACCTTTGTCTTTATTGTGGCCAACCGGGACATAGTCTTAAAACCTTTCCTGTCCATCCTGGAGCAGCTCCAACCGCATCAAAGATACCTGTGAGTACGCATACATGCCCCATTATTACTACGAGACAATTTACTGTCCCTGTCCAAATACTCTGCGGTTCAACACCTGTCTTTTTGTCTGCCTTGATCGATTCAGGATCTGCAGGCAATTTCATAGATCTGAAAACTTTTACATAGCTCAACCTACCCTTCTCTCCGTTCACACCACCACTCCGCCTCAGGGCCGTCACCAACCAACCCATTGGATCTGGCCTGGTGTCACATAGGACAGACCCCATCACCCTCTTTGTCTGTCTTTTACACTCTGAACAGCTGTCTTTTCTGGTAATTGACTGTCATGATGTTGATATAATCCTTGGGCTCCCATCGCTTGTTCACCATGACCCAGTGAAATCCTGGTCCAAGGGGGATATATCCTCTCCTCTACACCTAAGATTCTGTTGGAGTACCAGGACCTGGCAGCTGTCTTCAGCAAGTCCTGCCTGCCTCCTCATCGCTCATGGGACTGTGCGATCGACCTGCTTCTGGGCACATCTCCTCCAAGAGGTCGTATTTATCCTCTTTCCATCCCAGAAACAGAGGCCATGGAGGACTACATCAAGGAGGCCTTGGAGCTAGGCATCATCCATCCCTCCACCTCAGCTGCTCCGGCCAGTTTCTTTTTTGTGTCCAAGAAAGATGGGGAGATCCTGCCTTGTATCGATTACAGGGGTCTCAACTTAAATAACTTAAATATCGTTACCCGTTACCTCTGGTTCCCGCAGCATTGGAACAACTCCGCGGGGCTCGATTCTTCACCAAGCTGGACCTGCGTAGTGCCTACAATCTAATCAGGATACTAGAGGGTGATGAGTGGAAAACAGCTTTCATCACGCACTATGCATATCTGGTCATGCCTTTTGGTCTGGTTAATGCACCCTCTGTTTTCCAGGCATTTGTCAACGAGGTGTTAAGACCATATCTGCATCGCTTCGTCATTGCATACATCGACGATATCCTCATTTACTCTTCTTCTTTCTCTGAGCAAGTCTCCCAGGTATGCCAGGTTCTTCATTGTCTGTTGCAGAATGGGCTGTACGTCAAGGCGGAAAAATGCAAGTTTCACCAGCAACGAGTGGGTTTCCTGGGATATATCATTGATGACAGCAGAGTCCATATGGATCCAGGGAAGGTGAGAGCTGTTACTGACTGGCCCCAACCACACACCATTAAGGAACTACAGCGTTTCCTGGGTTTTGCTAACTTCTACCAGTGATTCTTTAGCAAATTTTAGCTCTGTTGCTTCTCCCCTAACCTCTCTGTTGAAAGGTACCTCTCACAGCCTCCATTGGAATGACTCTGCAACCACAGCCTTCACAAGACTGAAGAAGCTATTCACTACAGCCCCCATTCCGATGCATCCAGATTCATCTCTCCCATTCGTCGTTGAGGTAGACGGTTCAGAGACAGGTGTAGGGGCAGTCCTGTCACAGCATCGAGGTAAACCAGCCAAGCTTCATCCCTGTGCATTCTTTTCTCGCAAAATGTCACCTGCAGAAAGGAATTACGACATAGAACTGAGAACTGTTGGCAATCAAACTCGCCTTTGAAGAATGGAGGATTGGCTGGAGGGCGTCAAACACCCCTTTCTGGTTCTGACAAGACCACAGGAATCTGGAATACATCCAAGTGGCCAAGGGGCTCAACTCTCGCCAAGCACGATGGGCACTATTTTTCTCTCACTTTCAGTTCACCCTCACCTAACGCCCAGGATCTAAGAATGTAAAGGGTGACTCTCTTTCTAACCTCTTTGATCAGGAGCATTATCCCCGACCACCTGAGCCCATCCTATCACCTTCCTGTGTCGTGGCTCCCATAAAATGGGATATTTGGAACCAACTTAAGAAGGGTCTCGCCTCCGATCCAGCTGCGTCTTCATGTCCCAAAGCCAAGACCTATGTTCCTGCATCTGCTCGCTCCACCTTACGTCATTGGCTTCACTCCACCCCTGCATCAGGTCACCCTGGGATTCACAGCACCCTGGCCTTGGTCCAGAAGAGGTTCTGGTGGCCTTCCATGAGCAATGATGTGACCCAGTTAGTCAATGCCTGCTCCACCTGTGCCACATCCAAACCTTCCAGGCGTTGCCCTGCTGGTCTCCTCGAACCACTTCCAGTCCCACAGCGTCCTTGGTCGCACATCTCAATCAATTTCCTCACCGATCTCCCTAAATCCCATGGATACACTACCATCCTGGTGGCAATAGATTGATTTACCAAGTCATGTCGTCTCGTTCCATTGAAGGGTCTATCCACCGCTCTTGACACAGCAGAGGTCCTTTTTCATCATGTGTTTCATGTATACGGGCTCCCAGAGGACATAGTCTCTGACTGGGGACCCCAAATTCACCTCACGTGTGTGGTCAGCGTTCTTTAAGGCTCTAAATGTCAATGTTAGCCTCACTTCAGGGTATCATCCCCAATCCAATGGGCAGACAGAATGCCTAAACCAGGAGATTGGACGCTTCCTCAGATCCTACTGTAGCACTTCCCAAACCGAGTGGAGACACTTTCTGCCATGGGCGGAATATGCCCAAAATTCCCTGACCAGCTCATCCTCAGGTCTCACACCTTTCCAATGTGTCCTGGGATACCAACCTCCACTCTTCCCTTGGGATGAGGAATTGACGTCCATACCGGGCCATGGATGAATGGTTCCAACAGAGTGCAGCCGTATGGAATGCAGCACATGTCAGACTCCAGCGTGCCATTCACCATCAGAAACTGGTGGCGGACCACCACAGAAGACAAGCCCCTCAATACCTCACAGGACAGAAGGTTTGGTTACCCACCTGAGACATCAAACTTAAACTGCCTTCCAAGAAGCTGAGCCCAAGCACCTACTAACCCTCTTCACTCATTGGTTCCCCCTCTCTCCACCAGTTCCACGGACTCCACTCTGCCCTGCACTTAAGCCCTGTTTGCCCTTCACTCTCTGCTAAGTCTTGTCTCATTCATTCTTGCATTTCTAAGCATTCCCTCTGACTTTTGACTTTCTTGTGTTCCTGACCTTTTGCTTTCGCTTTTTGACCACCCCTTTGGAGTACCTGTTTCAGCCTGTTTGCCCGATCTATTGACCCCTAGACTGTCTTTAAACCTCGTCTTTTGAATATCCCCTTTGCATTATCAGCCATGCCTCCTCTGTATAACAGGTTGCACTTGGGTCCACCTCAGCTGTCCTCTGAATCATTACACTGGACATCACTGACTGAATGACTCACGACTCTAGCTCTCGTTCTCTCTACCTCTCTAATCCTCCCATCCTCCCGGGGGACCAGGGCACCCCAATTTATTAGTTTGCACACCGTAACTGCCTCCCCCAATCATGGCGCCCCCGTGTGTATATATATATATATATATATATATATACTGATCAGCCATAACATTATGACCACCTGCCTAATATTGTGTAGGTTCCCCTTTTGCCACCAAAACAACCTTGACCCATCATGGCATGGACTCCACTAGACCTCTGAAGGTGTGCTGTGGTATCTGGCACCAAGATGTTAGCAGCAGATCCTTTAAGTCCTGTAAGTTGCGAGGTGGGGCCTCCATGGATCGGACTTGTTTGTCCAGCACATCCCACAGATGTTCGATTGGATTGACACCTAGAACTCGTTGTTGTGTTCCTCAAACCATTCCTGAACCATTTTTGCTTTGTGGCAGGGCGCATTATCCTGCTGAAAGAGGCCAATGCCATCAGGGAATACCGTTTCCATGAAAGGGTGTACATGGTCTGCAACAATGCTTAGGTAGGTGCTACGTTTCAAAGTAACATCCACATGAATGGCAGGACTCAAGGTTTCCCAGCAGAACATTGCCCAAAGCATCACACTGCCTCCGTCGGCTTGCCTTCTTCCCATAGTGCATCCTGGTGCCATGTGTCCTCCAGGTAAACGACGCACACACACCCGGCCATCCACGTGATGTAAAAGAAAACGTGATTCATCAGACCAGGCCACCTTCTTCCATTGCTCCATGGTCTAGTTCTGATGCTCACGTGCCCATTGTAGGCGCTTTCCGCATTGGACAGGTGTCAGCATGGGCACCCTGACTGGTCTGCAGCTACGCAGCCCCATACCGCACTGTGTGTTCTGACACCTTTCTATCAGAACCAGCATTCACTTTTTCAGCAATTTGAGCCACAGTAGCTCGTCTGTTGGATCGGACCACACGGGCCAGCCTTCGCTCCCCACGTGCATCAGTGAGCCTTGGCCACCCATGACCCTATCGCCGGTTCACCACTTTTCCTTCCTTGGACCACTTTTGATAGGTACTGACCACTGCAGACCGGGAACACCCCACAAGATCTGCGGTTTTGGAGATGCTCTGACCCAGTCGTCTAGCCATCACAATGTGGCCCTTGTCAAAGTTGCTCAGATCCTTACGCTGCCCATTTTTCCTGCTTCTAACACATCAACTTTGAGGACAAAATGTTCTCTTGCTGTCTAATATATCCCACCCACTGACAGGTGCCATGATAATGAGATTATCAGTGTTATTCACTTCACCTGTCAGTGTTCGTAATGTTATGGCTGATCGGTGTAAAGCCTCAGTGGAATCCGTTTCTCACAGTGCCGTTCTCATGCAGGATCACAGAGGCTTAGTTTAGACTCAAGCTGGTGGAGAGAGACCCGTCTGCTCTGGGCATTCCTGGACAGTCCCTGTTCAGAGGTGACGTATACTCCTACACCTGGAGCATTTCCACTGTTTAAAGCTTTGTACAGCATTGGTTACTATACAGTAACACTTGCACAACTGCGTGGCTGCTTTATAAAATGTCTTGGACAAATGTGTCACCCAATGGGCTGCTTTCCTTTTATTCTTTCTTAATGGTCCAGAAATAATTAGTTTATCGATTTGAAAAATGTAATTTGATTGGGGGAGAACAGGAAAGAAAGGCTCCACTGAGGCCAAGTGTCAGTAAATGTGCCTGGATTGACTGAAGCTCTGTATTTTATTGGGAGGCCTCTGTGTGTCGACTCACTCAGTCAGCCTCTGAACGGAGCCATGTCAGTGAGGGGCGTCTACAGCTCTGTCTACAGGCCTCATACACAGAGAGCGCATAGTGAAGAGGCTGGATGTGGAAGATGTCGAATTTTTCTGACCGCTCTGACTGCAGGAGAACGCTGCCCCTTCGGACCCGCTCCCCTGGGACGTCCTATTTGGGAGACTCGCGCCTTTCTGTCCCCACCCGCTCTCTTGGACGGGCTGCTGCTCTGCTCCCCCAAGTGCCCAGTGAGTGTGCGATGTTCAGGCTGCCTCCCTGAGACTCGCATCAACAAGCACCTTAATGT
Source organism: Amia ocellicauda (assembly GCF_036373705.1). Classification (NCBI taxonomy): domain Eukaryota; kingdom Metazoa; phylum Chordata; class Actinopteri; order Amiiformes; family Amiidae; genus Amia; species Amia ocellicauda. The sequence goes on along the minus strand of NC_089851.1, from coordinate 1,821,166 downwards.
GTCCGAAACACGTCTCTCTCTGTCATGTTGTAGAACCCATCCCTGGTGCCCTGCAGAGGCCCCCAGACGCAGACCCGTGGACAGTGATATGAAGCCAATATTTTACTTTAAGAACATATCAAAGTTTACAAACGAGAGGAGGACATTCGACATATCGTGCTCATTTGGTGTCCATTAATAACTAAGTGATCCAAGGATCCTATCCAGTCTGACTTTAAATGTTCCCATATCACTGGGGAGTTTGTTCAGATTGTGACGCCTCTCTGTGTAAAGAAGTGTCTCCTGTTTTATGTCTTGAATGCCTTGAAGCCCAATTTCCATTTGTGTCCCCGGGTGCGTGTGTCCCTGCTGATCTGGAAAAGCTCCTCTGGTTTGATGTGGTCGATGCCTTTCATTCAGGTGACGCTGTAGTTCGTTGATATTAAGTGTCACCACCTAGTGAGTAATTAGGGTAACTACGCAAGACCATGCCACCTCCTTTGATTAACGAGGGAGGAGCGTGTGTCACCCACACTTTTCTCCCCGAGCAGGCTCGACAGAATCCCAAGACAAACTCCACACGAGCAGGAAGAACTATAATAACAGTATTTATTATTACAGATCCAGTCAGGGCACAAAGGCTGTCCTGGAGTTTACAAAAGAGTATAATTCAAATAACCTAGCTAAAACCGCCTTTAATCCCCGGTGCTAAAAATAAGCACCCCCCCCCCACAAACACACAACAAAAGAACAAAAAGAAAAAGCAGAAAAACGACTAAACAGACTAAAATACTAATACTATAAATGACTCAATTGCAATATCCTAAAAAATTACTAATGTTACTTCTCCCTCTTTACTCCCACAGACACAAGCATCACTCAGCCTTCTGGGTAAGTGCACAGTTCTCCCAGGTCTGGCGCTTCATTGGCCAAACAAGCACCGACAAAATGGAAACAAAGGAAATTAAGATGAGAAAAGAGTTAGAACTCCTAAATCAACCGGTCACATTGGCAGTCCTGCAGATTGAGTACTCAATGTCAAGATCTTGCCACACTACTAAAATGTCTTGTACTTTCTCTCCCCACAAGCAGTTCCGCACAGAATAATCCCCAAAAAAGAAGATGGAAAAACCAGGAGAATGATATGGTTGATTTAATAAAAGCCACTCTCAAATTCAACTAAGTCTCTTAATTGCCGGTCGAAAGTCCCTTCAGGTTCTTTTAATAAATGACCGTGACTGCACCCTCGCTACGCGACAACATGACACCAAACCCATAGACCTGCTGCTGAAGCCCATACCGTCCTGCTCCGCTGCTCAGTTCTCCATGGGTCTCGTCGCCGCCTCCGGGCTGCTGCTCTGTGTTATTATTTGTAATCCGTTAAAGGGAACGAACGATCCAGCTCCAAAGGTCTCCCTCTTTCACCTCTCCAGCACTGGCACTTCCTCTTTTACTCAAAACCCAGGCGTTCAGCTCCTATAACCCTGTCTGTTTCCCTTCTCTGTTCTCCTCTGAATGACTCAGTCTCTCAGATTAAATACCCAGGGCTGCAGGCAAATCCAGGTGAGGATGCGGCGGGTGGCGTGCGCTCGACAGAAACAAACAATCAATAAAACCAAATAAACCAATAACAGAAGAAAAGTGCTTCAAACAATATCAGGAAGGAAGAAAACAACACACTTCATAAGTGAAAACAACCAAAATCGTGAAAATGAAGTGCACACGTTATAATTAGTTAAGTGATATAATATAATAATGAATTAATCAATAAAGTGATAAACTGCCATCACGCCCCGCCCATGACACAAGTTTTCACACTGAATCCGGAATCCGGAGCTTTTGAATATCATGATGAAAGGTGATGTGGATCTGTTTCGTATAATGTATCAGACTACTACATCATAAACAAAGGACATGAACAGCAGACCTTTTTTCCCCAATGTTCCCGTTCCCTTGATGCAGAGCCCTTTGACATTCTTAAACCGCTTTCAAATTCACAGTTCATCACGTGTTGATTCGTTTTAATTGTTCAAATGCCTTCTAATCTAACGGAGACAGAGTGCTCTGTGTGAAAGGGCTGTGCTTGACTGCAGTGGAGCACGTGAGCGCCAGGCCAGAGGAGTGAACTAGGAAAGGGTTCCCTCATAAGTAACCAGCACAGTGACGCCCTGAGGAAGAAGCAGGAGGAGCCACTGCTGAGCAGCACTGAGGCAGTGAGACGGGCTTCATACAGGCATCTGTCAGCCCTCAGCAGCCCCTGTGGATCCACTGACAGCGGGAGGACTCCCCAGCTCTGGGGAAGTGAACAAGACTCACAATACACACAATCACACACACACACACACACACACACACACACACACACACACACACACACACACACACACACACACACACACACACACACACACACACACACACACACACAAAGTTCGAAACTCCTAACTTCTTCAGAGAGCGTATCATCCTGAGGAATCTCTGAGGTCCTGTGTTCAAAGAGTGTGTGATCTGGGGTGCAGCTGCAGAGAGAGAGAGAGCAGGCTGAGGTTTAGAGATGGAGTAAGATATCACTGCTGCTGCACTGCTTGTGTGTGTGTGTGTGTGTGTGTGTGTGTGATAGAGTCTGTGTGTGTGTGTGTGAGTGTGCACATATTTCTCGGGAGAGGGGGCCTGCTTCGTCTGTAGTAGTGCTGAACAATCAAATCAGGGTCCAGTGAAGGTAAGACTCTGTGGACACGCAGTAATACACTCGTCTCTTCAGTCTGTTCAGCATATTGCTCTGTCCCTGCCCGTAGTTTCTCAGTGAAATCAGTCCCTCAGTCCCTTCCCTGACCGCTGGCAATGTGCTCAGTAACCTGGCTGTTTTCTCATGATTGCACGCCTGCTGTGCTCTGTTGTGCTTTTCCATGGTTTGTATACTTTGCCATGTTTTACCATGATTTCATTGTGGTTTTGCCATGGTTATATAGCATTGTTAGGGGCTGCCTAATAAATTGCTCAAAGATGAGAGTCTCATTGGTGTCCTACAATCTTGACAGTTTTCTCAGCAGTCCTTACTGGGTGTGACTTTCTTGCACCGGCCATCTCCACTAGTGAACAGGAGTGAGATGTGATATTTCAGTTAAAACCTGGAGCATCACTGGCAGACCCTTCGACTGAACATTGCGCTGCACTGTCAGATCTTAAAACCCCCTGATTAACAGAAGTACGGTACAGCTGTCAGCAAGAGAGGAAGAGCAGGCATTAAAATAGAAACAATAGCTGTCTTGTGAGAAGTTCATTAATAGTTTAGAGAAGGAGTGATGAGGAAGTGACATTTTCCCAGAAGCTTCGTTTCAAAGGGTGATGTCCCTTTTTCTACACTCCCACAGGAAGTTTTGGGAATAAATGACATCATACTGTCACAAGTAACTCCAAACGGGAATTATTTGCATCTGTCTGAATGGCTGCTGACACTAACATAAGAATGGCTGTCCTCCTCCTCTTCCTTGCTGGACTTCCAGGTATGGAGTGTGTATAGGTGTGTGATTGCACAGCGTAGTGTGTGTGTGTGTGTGTCTGCATGTTTGTGTGTCCAATGAGATTGTCCAGTTCCTAGTTGTGTATTTTTCTGTTTTTGTTGCTGTTTTACCCCAGGTTGGATGAGAGCCCAAAATTAAGCTGAATTATACAGTTATAACCACACAGGGGGTTTTAAGATCTGACAGTGCAGCACAATGTTCAGTCGAAGGGTCTGCCAGTGATGAAATATCACATCTCACTTCTGTTCACTAGTGGAGTTGTCACAGCCAGTCACACCCAGCCCAGTAAGGACTGTTCAATTTACCAAAATTTTTTAAAAGTAAATCACTAATGTGAATATTAATTAATAATTATCATCATAGGTTAAATAATTCTAAGACTGCGGTTTAACAGCAATGTGTTTGGTTTTATTTGGTATATATTTTTGTTCTACAATCCAGACTATTTGACTAGTTTGACTACTTTACCCTTAACTAATCGACTACATAAAGTTAGTAGTCTTTCTACCCCTAGTGTGTAGTCTTTTTTTTTTTGTAGGCATAAGTTATTTAATTATAGTATAGTATAGTAGGATGTGAATTGTGTGGATGAAGGTGGCAGATAAATACATAGCTAGGTACTTTAAATATTATATATTTAGTTTTGGTGTTTTGTAGAACTGCAAAATCAGAGTCAGTGAATAGGGAAACAGAAGAGGATTAAAGGTGTGCAGAGTTTAAGATCAGAGAGTTTCATGGAGCCTCGTTTCTTTTGGTGTTTTCATGAATATCATGACCAGAAACAATGCTTGGAATCAAACCTCTGTACTGTTCATCCTGACTTCTTCCTCCGCTCATGCGTTATTATCTGGGCTCAGTCCAACAACATGCCATGAATTTATCACCCAGAACCAGCAGGGTTTAATCCAATTACAAAATAATCAAATCACATCATCCTCTGAAAGAAATATTAGTAATTTACACATCAGAATAATACTACCGTAAAAATTATGAAACATTAATGACATGAATTATGTGTGTAAAGAAGATGTTAGATGTTATGTTATACCTCTGTAACTCATATGCGAATATGAGTTCTCGATAAACAAGGACATTGAAACATTTTACAATTATTATTGTTATTATTAATTATAATGAAGTGTGAATTGTTTTAATTAAAATGTGAAGTTATTCACTCCAGCAAAGTGTTATCATATAATGAATTGCTTTAATTTAGAAAGGCAGTGAGATATTGTTTGTTTTCCCTCGTGCTGCTGCTGCAGGTGGTGACGCCGTGTCAACACTGAGAAAGACCAGTGTCCTGAGAGGAGCATCAGTCACCATCCCTTGTCACTACGAGGACAAATACAAAAGCCGTGTGAAATACTGGTGCTCTGGATATTACTGGACAAGCTGTGAGTCTCTAAAAAGGACTGACTCTCCAATCAGAGCGAGTGATAAAGTGTCCATCTCTGATGATCCAGCCCAGGGAGTCTTCACTGTGACCATGAGGGGACTGAAGACGGGGGACACAGGCTGGTACTGGTGTGCTGTGGAGATAGGGCGGTATGGCACACCTGATGACAGAGCATCCCTGTACCTCACAGTTACTGAAGGTAAGACCTTAAAACAATACATGCTTGTACTGCAGCTGCACAATCATTAACTTGCTGACCTCATAAAAACCTGCATTCAAGCTCCTCTGAGTTTCATTTTCAGAACAGTTGTGAATTGCGGAATTGCGGAACACTAGAATCATGATCATAACAAGCTTTCATCATTTATATAGTGATATACAGTGAGGGAAAAAAGTATTTGATCCCCTGCTGATTTTGTACGTTTGCCCACTGACAAAGAAATGATCAGTCTATAATTTTAATGGTAGGTGTATTTTAACAGTGAGAGACGGAATAACAACAAAAAAATCTAGAAAAACGCATTTCAAAAAAGTTATAAATTGATTTGCATGTTAATGAGGGAAATAAGTATTTGACAGCACTCTTAAAGGGAGTGCTCCTAATCTCAGCTCGTTACCTGTATAAAAGACACCTGTCCACAGAAGCAATCAATCAATCAGATTCCAAACTCTCCACCATGGCCGAGACCAAAGAGCTGTCCAAGGATGTCAGGGACAAGATTGTAGACCTACACAAGGCTGGAATGGGCTACAAGACCATCGTCAAGCAGCTTGGTGAGAAGGTGACAACAGTTGGTGCGATTATTCACAAATGGAAGAAACACAAAATAACTGTCAGTCTCCCTCGGTCTGGGGCTCCATGCAAGATCTCACCTCGTGGAGTTTCAATGATCATGAGAACGGTGAGGAATCAGCCCAGAACTACACGGGAGGATCTTGTTAATGATCTCAAGGCAGCTGGGACCATAGTCACCAAAAAAACAATTGGTAACACACTATGCCGTGAAGGACTGAAATCCTGCAGCGCCCGCAAGGTCCCCCTGCTCAAGAAAGCACATGTACAGGCCCGTCTGAAGTTGGCCAATGAACATCTGAATAATTCAGAGGAGAACTGGGAGAAAGTGTTGTGGTCAGATGAGACCAAAATTGAGCTCTTTGGCATCAACTCAACTCGCTGTGTTTGGAGGAGGAGGAATGACCCCAAGAACACCATCCCCACCGTCAAACATGGAGGTGGAAACATTGTGTTTTGGGGGTGTTTTTCTGCTAAGGGGACAGGACAACTGCACCGTATCAAAGGGACGATGGACGGGGCCATGTACCGTCAAAACTTGGGTGAGAACCTCCTTCCCTCAGCCAGGGCATTAAAAATAGGTCGTGGATGGGTATTCCAGCATGACAATGACCCAAAACACACTAGCCAGTCTCCAGACCTTAATCCCATAGAAAATCTGTGGAGGGAGCTGAAGGTTCGAGTTGCCAAACGTCAGCCTCAAAACCTTAATGACTTGGAGAGGATCTGCAAAGAGGAGTGGGACAAAATCCCTCCTGAGATGTGTGCAAACCTGGTGGCCAACTACAAGAAACATCTGACCTCTGTGATTGCCATCAAGGGTTTTGCCACCAAGTACTAAGTCGAAGGGGTCAAATACTTATTTCACTCATTAACATGCAAATCAATTTATAACTTTTTTGAAATGTGTTTTTCTAGATTTTTTTGTTGTTATTCTGTCTCTCACTGTTAAAATACACCTACCATTAAAATTATAGACTGATCATTTATTTGTCAGTGGGCAAATGTACAAAATCAGCAGGGGATCAAATACTTTTTTCCCTCACTGTATAGAGAGAGAAAGAAAAAGAGCAAAAAAAGATAAAGACAGACAGAGAAAGACTAACAGACAGACAGAGAGAAAGACAGACAGACAGATAGAGAGTGACAGAGACAGAATAAAAGAAAGACAGACATGCACAGTGGTGCAGTGGTTGGTCCTACTGTCCCACAGCTCCTGGGACCCGGGTTCGGTTCCAGTCTTGGGTGTCTGTGTGCTGTTTGCTGTTCTCCCCGTGGCCTGACCCGACTCCAGGCTGTTGAGTGTGAGGAACGTGACTCTTCTCATGATGATCAGTTGGCCTATAGACGCCTGTAGGAGAAGAGCCTGCTGTGTAACTGCTGAAGTGAATTAGCAGCCCAGCGGCCGCAACGCACTGCTGTAAAGCTCTGTATGTGTTTAATGTCTCTGTCTGCAGACGCTGCGGTGCCGTATGTGGTCAATGCCACAGTAACAGGACAGATAGGAGGGGAGGTCAGTGTCCAGTGTCGATATGGACACACATACCGGTCTAGACAGAAACAGTGGTGCAGGAGTGGAGACTGGAGCTCCTGTCAGACAGCAGGAAGCCCTGGGACTGCAGGACACGGCTCTGTCCTGATCACTGACCACACAGCGGAGGGACTCTTCAGTGTGACTGTGAGCGGACTGCGGCCGGAGGACCAAGGCTGGTACTGGTGTGATATAGGGGACCGACAGCTTCCTGTTTACCTCAGTGTCACTAACGGTAAGGATGAATAACACTCAGGGTCAACATAACTGAACATAAGAACATAAGAATATCAACAGGATTACATGTGAATTTATAGATCTCATGGCAAATGCAACAAAAGAACCAGAAAGCTTCAGTTTCAGTCTTCTTATTTGTCTTCATATCCTCTGTCCCTTGTGCACTTTCTCTTGCTCTGTTCCCAGTTCCCAGTGGTGTGTGTGGTAAGTGTGGGAGCTCTGTCATCACCTCCACACCAGGGGGTACGTGCTCTCACACAGACACCCACACACACACTTGGGCTCAAATGCAAAGCTCTTCAAAAACTGATAAGATGTGTTCATGCTTCTTTCATTAAGATGAGCCCCTTCTTATCATTCCTCTACCAGTCCCCCCTGCCCCCCCCACCCTCACCTGTTCATCATCGTCTCCATCACTGCAGAACTGGGGGTGGGTGGGGGGGATCAGGTGTGGCTATTTGGATTGAATTGGGAGGAGCTGGAATGAGAGGAGTATCACCTTGACAGATAAGGGTGAACCACATCTATTGCATTTTAATTAAGATAATGTAGTGAGATATTTAGTTTATTACCTCGTGCTGCTGTTGCAGGTTCTGATGTCATGTCAACACTGACGACACTGCGAGAGACCAGTGTCCTGAGAGGAGGGTCAGTCACCATCCCTTGTCACTACGAGGAAAAATACCAAAGCAACGTGAAATATTGGTGCTCTGGAAATTCCTGGACAAACTGTACAGTTCTTAGGAGGACTGACTCTCCAATCAGAGCGAGTGATAAAGTGTCCATCTCTGATGATCCAGCCCAGGGAGTCTTCACTGTGACCATGAGGGGACTGAAGACGGGGGATTCAGGCTGGTACTGGTGTGCTGTGGAGATAGGGGGGTACGGCACACCTGATGACAGAGCATACCTGTACCTCACAGTTACTGAAGGTAAGATCTTTCAACAATACATGCTTGTACTGCAGCTGCACAATCATGAACTTGCTGACCTCATAAAAACCTGCGTTCAAGCTCCTCTGAGCGAGTGTTGTTTTCATCGACAAAAAATATGATGAAAATATTCTTCGAAGACTTCTTTTTTGATTGCAGTATAGGGACGATAACGATGACTAATCAATCAATCAATCAATCAAATTTTATTTGTATAGCGCCCTTCGCAGGATAGCCACAGAGCGCTTTACAGAGGGGTAAACATACAACAAACATACAGCAAAATAAAATAATTAGTGCTGTCAACATTAACGCGCTAACGCTAGCGATTAATCTGGAAACATTAATGCGATAAAAAACATTAACTATTTGGGGTCCGCCCTTTGCAAATCGTCACGGGGGCGGGACGAGCATTCTACGTCATATTACTCTAATCTTGTCTCCCATATGTGCTCAAATCTGTCACTACCGAAAACCGCAGGTCTGTAGCTTTCGAATGAGCCTAGTTAGTTACAGCCATTTCCGTATAAGCAGTGCTGAGATACCGGCCCTTTAAGAAACGCGTATTATTATTATTATTATTATTATTATTATTATTATTATTATTATTATTATTAATATGTGTATGTGAGGAGAGAGGGGCCGCACTCTATGTTACCCAAATCCTGTTGCTCATTGGCCAACGTCATTTTCGTACAGGGCGGGGCTATAGCTTTCCAATGACACCAAACACGCCCATATCTGAGCAGGATAGGCTGTACTGAGCCGTGTGTTTGTGCAAGAGGCACTGGGCGCACATGGGGAAGACAGGGCGCATATAGAAGAGACGCGATTCAGACAGAGCAAAAAGACGCGATACAGCAAGAAAACCAATACAAAGTAGAAAAATTGAATCTGACACAAAAATTTAAACACCTCAGCTTTCAAAAACAAATCATAGATGCTGAGTCAGATTACAGCACTTTTGTTTTTCTTCACTTTTTTGATTTCTGTATTTACTCTGGTTGGGCAAACAATCTTTATTTTATTTTCTGAATAAGATACTTGCCTCTAGCTCTTGTAGTTACAGAGTTATAAGTACAAATATGACAACAGTAAAATCAGGTGAAAATGTGGGGTGACCTCAGAGGGATATGATTAACTGGTTGACTGGAGTCATGTCACACAAGTTCACACTGTTTCAAGTAATCTTATTCAACTAAGAGTGTGATAAGGGACTGTTCACTTTGTCTCTTCAAAGACACTATGGCATTCAGTTTCTTAAATAGGCCTACTCATTCATTTGGGTGAGATGTTACTTTGCAAAAATGTACAGGCAAACTGTTTACATTCACTTTAATTAACATTGACGTGAATTGCATTGTTGGCGTTAATTGTTCTTTATGTGGTTGTCTGCTAATTAAGTCTGCAATTAATTATGGCAATGCCAAATTAATAGATTCTAATTCAGAAATCATCAAAATTTAGCTGAAATCTCTGATTCCTCTAATGTTTGTCATGCATTTCTTTATTCCAACACCACACATTTGTTTTATTAATGTATTTTAAATTGTTTGGTGCTGCTGGCTGTGGTCTTCCTTCTGAAGGAGGCCTCTCGCTGACCATCGGGGGTGGGGGGGGTTGGACCATCAACAGCCTTTGGGTGGCGATGGCTCGTCAGACCTTGTGTGTGGATGCCCCGTTGGCCCTCCGTGGTGGGGTGCCCCGGAGGAGGGTTGTGCCTCGTCAGACTTCCATGGTGGGGGACGAGGTGCCTCATCGCACCCTCAGAGGGCTGTTACTGGAAGACAAGAAGACAGTCGTGCTCAGATACTGGTCATGCAGTGCAGGACATTTCTAAAGACAGTTGTGCACTGCATGTCCATGGCACACCGGCAGCACTATGGGCTAGAAAAACAGAGACTAAACAGATGAGTCTTCAGCTGTGATTTAAAGGCTGAGACAGAGGGAGCATCTCTTACATTGGCTGGAAGATCGTTCCACAGTTTCGGGGCCCTATAACTGAATACTCTACCACCTGCGGTTTTCTTGTGTATTTTAGGGAGCACTATGTAACCGGCATCCTGTGATCTCAATGGCCGACCTGGAGTGTATTCCATAAGGAGATATTTTAAGTAGGGAGGTGCCAGTCCCTTAAGAGCTTTAAATGTTAATAAGAGCACTTTAAAGTCTATCCTGTAGCGCACGGGCAGCCAGTGAAGAGAAGCCAATACTGGAGTGATGTGTTCATGTTTTTATGTTTTTGTTAGGATTCTTGCAGCAGCATTTTGGACTGAAGTGTAGAAATAGCTGTTTGTGCTGCCTGACAGAATGGCATTACAGTAATCCAATCTAGATGTAACAAATTAGTGTATCAATTTCTGAGTGTCCTGTAACGAGAGGAATTGTCTCAGTCTAGCAATGTTTCTAAGCTGGAGGAAGGAAGATCTCGACACATTCTGAATGTGTGATTCAAATGATAGATTATGATCACAGATGACACCCAGGTTTCGTGCCATCTCCTTAGGGGAGAAATTAAAGTTATCATTACTCAGTTTTGTTAGTGCATGATGAACAATTCGATTTTTGTCTTTTGTCAGAATTAAGCGTAAGATTTTTTTTTGTCATCCATGTTTTAATCTCACACAGACAGCAGATTAGTGTTTCTACGTCTATGGTATATAATTGTGTGTTGTCTGCGTAACTGTGAAATTTAATATTATGTTGTTGAGTGATATCACCTAAAGGGAGTATGTACAATGAAAAAAGTATAGGTCCGAGGACTGAGCCCTGTGGGACTCCGTACTTAACCTCAGTTACGTTTGAGTGGTTCTCATTAATCTGTACATATTGGAGTCTGTTTGACAGATATTATTTAAACCATGACAGCACATTGTGAGACAGGCCAACAAGGTTTTTACGCGGTGTAACAAGATTTTGTGGTAATAGTGATGTGCTGGTTGGTGTGTGTTTGGTATGGACTGCTCAACCAGAACCATAATTGCAATCTTTTTTGAACTCTGAAGCTGTCAATGGGTGCACTGCCATAACACTACTCAATTGAGCATTATCCTTTGTTATTGTCCAACCCCCTACATTAATCATATAAAAAACCTGCTATGCTTGACGCCGTCCCATAGGAACATATATTCAGTGAGTCTTGTAATCCACAATCCAATATATTTGTAATGCCTTCCCAGCGCGTCCCGGCCCGATTCCTGAAATAAGAGTTAGTCTTCTGGCACTGGAGGAGCGCAGTGGTCTGGAAGGGATGTATGGGGAGACGAGGGACTGAAGGTAGCTTTGTGCAGTGTGGTCGAGACAGCGGTAGGTGAGGATCAGTGTCTTTAACTGAATGCGTTCCGGTATCGGGAGCCAGTGGAAGGAGTGGAGCAGTGGAGTAGCATGTGCGAATCGGGGCAGAGAGAATACCAGACGAGCCGCAGAGTTCTGGATGAGCTGGAGTGGCGGGTAGTAGTTGCAGGCAGGCCGGCCAGGAGGGAGTTGCAGTAGTCCAGGCGGGAGAGGACCAGTGTCAGCGTGGTGATGTACTGGGTGTAGGAAAGTGCAGGATCAAGGGTGACTCCTAGATTTTTAGCGGAAGACGAAGGAGAGAGTGTGGTGGTTTCCAAGGGGATTGAGATGGAGAGGTCAGCAGAAGGTGAGGAAGAGTGGGGGAAAAACAGGAGATCCGATTTAGAGAGGTTGAGCTTGAGGTGGTGCGAGTGTATCCAGGCGGAGATAGTAGACAAACAGGAAGAGATGCGAGAGGGTCAGAAGAGGGAAAAGACAGGAAGATCTGGGCATCATCAGCATAGAAGTGGTAGGAGAAACCATGGGATGCGATGAGGGGGCCCAGGGAGCAAGTGTAGAGAGAGAACAGGAGGGGGCCCAGGACGGAGCCTTGGGGAACGCCTGTGAGGAGAGGTTGGGGGGTGGATGAGGAGCCTTGCCATGTCACTTGGTAGGTCCAGTCACTGAGGTAGGAGGAGAACCAGGTGAGAGAAGTCCCAGAGATTCCAAGGTCAGCGAGGCAGGAGAGGAGGATGGAGTGATCGACGGTGTCAAATGCTGCGGAGAGGTCAAGGAGGATGAGGACTGAGGAGAGGGAGGCCGTCTGAGCACAGCTGAGGGAGTCAGTGACTGCCAGGAGAGCCGTCTCAGTGGAGTGAGCTGTATGGAAGCCAGATTTCAGAGGATCAAGGAGTGAGTGTTGGGACAGAAAGTCCGAGAGCTGATGGTGGACCGCCCGCTCGAGAGTCTTTGAGAGGAAGAGGAGTAGGGAGACAGGGCGGTAGTTCTGAGGAGAGGTGGCGTCAAGGGTTGGTTTCTTGAGGAGTGGGGTGGCAGCAGCTTGTTTAAATGCAGAGGCGAAACAGCCAGAGAGGAGTGAGGAGTTGAGGAGGGAGGAGATGAAGGGGAGAAGATCAGGAGCGGTCACTTGGAGGAGGCGAGAAGGGAGAGAGTCCAGGGCACACATTGTAAGTTTGTGACGTAGGAGGAGAGCGGAAACATCAGCGTCTGAGAGATGTGAGAATGAAGAAAAGGAAGCTTGGGAAAAGGAGGGTGGAGTATTGAAGAGCCTGTGGATGTCTGCAATCTTAGAGGAGAAGAAGGAGGCGAAATCATCAGCAGTGAGAGACGAGGGAGGAGGAGGGGGAGTGGGGGCAAGGAGGGAGGAGAAGGTGGAGAAGAGTTTGCGGGGGTTGTTGACAGTGGATTCGAAGAGAGATTGGAAGTAAGACTTCTTGGCTGAGGTGAGTGAGGAGGAGAATGTGGACAGTAGAGAGCGGTAGAGTTCGAGGGCAGCTGGGAGTTTGGTCCTTTTCCAGTTCTGTTCGGCGGCACGCAGACTAGTTTGGGTTGAGAGGAGAACAGCAGAGAGCCAAGACTGAGGAGGGGAGGGACGGACAGGATGAGATGTGAGAAGACAGAGAGAGTCAAGGGAGGAGGTGAGGGAGGAGAACAAGCAGGAGGTAGCACAGTTGACAGATAGATGGGAAAAACAGTCAATGGAAGGTAAGAGAGTGAGGGCAGTGGAAGCAAGGGTGGAGGGGGAGACAGAGCAGAGATTGGGGTGGAAGGTGACAGAGGGAGTGGGTGGAGTGGGGAGGGAGGGGAGAGAAAGGGAGAAGGAGATGAAGTGGTGGTCTGAGATGTCCATGGGTGTCACGGAGAGTGTTGAAGGGGAGCAGCCTCTAGAGAAGATGAGGTCTATCTGGTGGCCAGCCCTGTGAGTGGGGGGAGATGGGGAGAGAGAGAAGTTAAAGGAGTGAAGGAGGGGAAGAAGTCCGGCACAGTGGGAAGGGTTGGAGAGGTGGATGTTGAAGTCTCCCAGGAGGATGGTAGGTGAGGACAGCGAGGGGAGGGAGGAGAGAAGAAAGTCAAGTTCATCCAGGAAGGAGGTTAGTGGACCAGGAGGACGGTAGAGAACTAGAAGGAAGAGGTGAGAGGGAGAGGTGATTTCCACTGCATGGAATTCAAAGCTGTGGGTCATGATAGAGGAGAGAGAGGAGGGGACAGAGAAGAGGAGAGAAGGGGAGAGCAGGAGCCCTGTTCCTCCTCCCCGCCCGGTAAGACGAGGGGAGTGGGACAGGATGAACAGAGAGGATAGGGAAGCAGGGGTGGTAGAGTTGTCCGGGGAGATCCATGTCTCGGTGAGAGCGAGGAAATCCAGAGACTGGTGAGAGGCGAAGGCAGAGATGGCTTTGTTGGAATACAGAGAGTGGAGTAGAGGGGAGGGAGGAGGAGAGAGATGAGGTTAGAGGGATTAGGGAAGCAATGGCGTGCAGGTGCACGCTGAGAAGACGAAGAGAGCAGGATGGGAATCGGAGAGATCGTCATGGTTGCCTGTTGTTGCTGTGCGGCGTCTCCTCTCTGTTTTCTCCTCGCTGGAGTCCCACAGCTAGAGTCCCTGCCCTTTGGAGATGGGGCCTTTCGGAAGGGGGGCACTGAATGTTGCTGGCGCTGACTGCTGGCGCAGGGGTCCAGGGGGCTGTTAAATACTTCACCTGTAACTAATTAGGACAGCGCACACCTGCGTTGCGTTGAATGACACAAGGCTGGTCAGGATGGCCCTCCCTCCCACACAGGACTGCTAATAGCACAATTAATGGCATAATATCTGAATACAGACAAAGACAGTGCCAGACACACGCAGTTACACTGAACAATAGCTCGTAGTAATGCTAAACAAATGCTAAATAATCACAGCCTACAGTGTAACGCTTCTGATTTACAGACAGGGCATGTCGAGTGCGCTAAGTAAGTTGCTAAATTAACTAATAAACAGTTGCTGCTCTTACTACAATACAGCTGCAAGATATATAATTCGTAGCAAAAGAACCAACCACATAAACAATCAATGTAACTCTTAACTTAACTAGGAAACGCAAGAGAAAAAAGTGATACTTAACTGTGGCGACTTGAGCGACTTCTCAGCTGGCTTGCCCGAATGTCCAGTGTCCAGTGTCCAGAATATGCAGTTTGAATGATTATTACAAACACAGACACAGAGAGCTTACGTTCTCGAGTCCAGCGAAATGGCAAAAGAGGACGAACCTGCGCTGACGTCACGTTTTATAGGACAGGAAGTGGAAGGGACCTGTTCTGAGTGACGAGCGCAGGGGTCAATGGCAGCTTTGATAGAGTGATGTTTCGATCGGGTTCCTACGGAAGTGCACAGAAACCCCTCCCCCTTGGGCAGTACCTACAACTTGAAAGATAACCTCAAAACAAGTCTGGAATGTAGGAGAATGTCCAGCTTGTGTTTCAGGGCCTGACTTCATAATGCATTGCTCTCAATGGAACTAGCTGAAAAGGAAGTCTAGGTCGTGCCATTCAGGGCAATGCATTGTGAGGTCAGGCTACTGGAAACAATGCAAGAAATAGGTTTTTATTCTTTTGCACAAAAAATTATGTTTTAAGTGTCTTGCTCAAGAGCATAATACCAGTCGCCCCACCTGGGAAATGTTTTTGGCTATTGCTCTAGATCAGGGGTAATCAATACGCAGACCGCAAAAATAATTGTAATTAACTTATATCATGATTGTACTTTTTACTTTCCAATTTTCTCACAATGCGATCTCTGATAGTGTACTGTTAATTTTAGGTTTCGTCAGTTTCTTCTTCTAATGATATAGCAATTAATAATAACAACAATAGTAGGCCTACTGTAGGATTTACACAATAATCTGTACACAATAATGAGCTTTAGGAAGTGAGCTGTGTGCCCCTGAAAATGTAATGTTTTGATGTTATTCTATTCCGCTACACAGCGCAATCATCAACACATCAAATCAGGTGGAATGACTGAGGGTGCAAATTGTAGGACAGAAGAGGGATACAAAACTGGGTGCACACTATTCCAACTAAGGGGACTGTTGAACCCAGGTAAAGAATTGAAGTCTTCAGGCACAGAGGATAATGTATTTATTTAAAATGCCAGGCCTGTAAGGCCCTAACATGGAAGCTCTCCACCTGAGCGGAGTCTCTCTGAACAGCAGAAGTTAACAACTTTTATACAATGCATGACATGTGGGTCTGTGGGCAGGGTTAGTCACATGCTTCCAAGAAGCGTCAGCATTCGTAAAACCAGCCTTGCTAACATTTGCTTGCTTGACAATTAATACAATTGGCTCTGTTGACATATTAGTATTTCAAACATTAATATAAAACATTATACAGTTTATACAAAACATTAATACCGGCTCTTCAGGGACCTTGCCCCCTTTCACCCCTTGTGGCACCGGGCCTGCTCTCTGAGCTGTCACTCTGCTTAGTCCCACCTTCAAGTAAAAATAAATCAACCAATCAGTGAAACAAGGTTTTGGAAACCAACTGTGATAGGACAGAACTGCTCCTGGGGCAGAACTATCTGATTGGTAACTTGCCTTTAGGAGGCGGTTAAGATTACGTGCTAAAGTAATACTGGAGTTTGGAAACAGTGTGCAAGCAGGCAATCATCTGTAAGAACTTCATAATGAAACACAAGTAAAATATAGTGTTTTATATATTTACATTTTGCATAGAAAAAATACTTGCATTAACAATCTTACTTATTGTGTTTCCATTGTGTTTTTGTTATTCCAATGTAGGCTACATTTTTCAACATTAAGTTTGAACAGTGAATAATGTTGGAATTATGCAATGTTGGAACTGGGGAATGGTAAAGACTTGAATCTAATAAGACACAAAATGCTTGAAAGTTTATATATTCATATATGCCTACAAGTCTTTAACAAATTAAAACAATTAAAAGTGGTCTGAAAGCATTTTAATACAAATATTTACATTTAGTTAAGATTTTATGGTTGTACTTTGTCAAATGAATGTACTAAATATTTTTCAACAGGGTATATTACTTATTTGCAGCATTTGTGTGTGTTGGAAAGTGGCACTTGGAGGTGTGATATTCTTCCCCTCTGGAGTCTGGACCTTGACTATATCTTGACCAAGAAATTTGGACCCTGGAAAAACATAATTGACTACCCCTGCTCTAGATGCAGAAATAATACACTACTGCCACCAAATGTACTCTTTTGATATCCAATTGATTAAGCATTGAAAAAAATAAGTATAGTTATGACTAAAATGTGACTAAAACATGGTCATTTTCATCAACTAAAATAATTTTGATTTTAGTCATTTTGGTTTTGACTAAAAGGAATGCATGACTGAATATGACTAAGTCGTATATGTATTTTCATCTGAAGACTAGGACTAAATCAAGAACAGGTGACAAGAACAACATTGCTCTGAGCTCATTTTATAAACAGTGGTGAATGCAGAGAGAGAAAGAAAAAGAGAAAGAGAGACAAAGACAAAATTACAGAAAAAGAGAGAGAAATACAGAAAGACAGATAGACAGTGACAGACAGACAGAATGAAAGAAAGACAGACAGACAGATAGACCCACAGTGGTTGGTCCTGCTGTCCCACAGCTCCTGGGACCTGGGTTTGGTTCCAGTCTTGGGTGTCTGTGTGCTGTTTGCTGTTCTCCCCGTGGCCTGACCCGACGCCAGGCTGTTGAGTGTGAGGAACGTGACTCTTCTCATGATGATCAGTTGGCCTATAGACGCCTGTAGGAGAAGAGCCTGCTGTGTAACTGCCGAAGTGAATTAGCAGCCCAGTGGCAGCATTGCACTGCTGTAAAACTCTGTATGTGTTTAATGTCTCTGTCTGCAGATGCTGCTGTGCCATATGTGGTCAATGCCACAGTAACAGGACAGATAGGAGGGGGAGTCAGTGTCCAGTGTCGATATGGACGCGCATACCAGTCCAGACAGAAACAGTGGTGCAGGAGTGGAGACTGGAGCTCCTGTCAGACAGCAGGAAGCCCTGGGACTACAGGACACGGCTCTGTCCTGATCACTGATCACACAGCGGAGGGACTCTTCAGTGTGACTGTGAGCGGACTGCGGCCGGAGGACCAAGGCTGGTACTGGTGTGATATAGGGGATCAACAGCTTCCTGTTTACCTCAGTGTCACTAGCGGTAAGGATGAATAACACTCAGGGTCAACATAACTGAGTAAGAATGTCAAAGGTTACATGTGAATTTATAGATCTCATGGCAAATGCAACAAATGAGAAAGCTTCAGTTTCAATCTTCTTGTTTGTCTTCCTTGTTTGTCTCTTTCTCTTGCTCTGGAGCTCAGTTCCCAGCAGTGAGTAAGGGCACTCTCTCACACACACTCTCTCACGCACACACACTGACACTCAAAGACACACACACACACTCTCACTCACACTTTACATACAGTAATGTAATGATTACAGCAGATTATTTTGTATTTCCTACAGAAGCGGTAATTTCCTCAAAGGGAAACGGAACCCAAACAGTGTCCTTCAGGTACTGGAAATTATATTTGTGTCAAGCGTTGTCAGCTTTTTATTGTCCACATTAACATGATCTTTAGTCAAATACACCTTTTCAGACTGTACCTGTAAGTCCAGTCTAATGTCCTAAACAGAACAGATTGTATTGACTGCACTTTGAAATTTATTGAAACTGTTTCTTTGTAAAATTGTAAGGACTTCTGCTAAGAAACAAGGAATAATAAAACATTCCAAAATCCTTTAGATGCGGGTTCTGCAGGCAAGTGACAAACCCCAGTACCTAGTGTTGGCTAGTTGTGTCAGTAGGTATTATCATTATTTCTGCTTGTAGCCTTCCTGAACTCATGCTGAACGTCCTGGGGAAGATGACCGTGTTCCTGCTCTTCTTGACCTGCTCCGTCATCGCCATCAGGAAGATCTGGAAGAACCGCAGTGAGTTACAACACAGCTGTTCATTCGGCCTACAGTGTCCTTGTGACTCACCTTATGAAAGGTGAAATAAATGCGCACTGCAGTGTATATGTAGGTAAGAACACAACTTGATATTCAGGCAAACACTCGAGTATATCAGAGAGACACGTGTGTTCCTCTGGTCACTTTCTGCACAGGAGGACAGTGTCACATTTGGTCTTCATCACAGGAATCACTAATCCGTCCTGTTTCCCACAGCCGCCAAACAAGATGCCCTTTGATGTCGACCCACGATGCCTGAAAACAGAAGAACAAGCTTGTCTGGTCTTTTGTTTGTCCAACATCGACAACATGACCCACCTGGCAGCACAAACCCACAAACCCACCGAAACCTGGATGAAGATTAGAGATGGATGACTCCAGCAGCGGTACCAACACACAGGGACATCTAGCATCACATTATAATGGAAACAATTCTATAACTCCTCAATAGGGTCAGCCCGGCCTTTTATTATCTATCTATCTATCATCGATCTCTCTATCTTTCCGTGGGTGTGACCTGCCGTTGGGGATGGTGGGGATTTTCCCCTTCCTTCTTTTTCCCAACTCCCCTCTGGTCATTATAATTTATCCCCAGTAGGGACACTGTATTTCTCCACTTAAGATTTGACTTTGAACATTCAGTCTGCGAATATAATTAGTAATTTCACAAATCGTACATAAGACAAGGACAGTTAAGCAGATTATTTATATTGTGCTGTGCTGTGACCGGCCTCACACTTCTTCTCAGCTGTTCTTCATTGTTGTAGTGGGAACTGTTCATGAAGTAGCCTATAGGCTAAGCAAGACAGTTACGAAATGTTTGTGTATAGAAGCCTGGCCTGCCTGACTATATAGAAGTGTGTTAATGAAACAAGGCTAATTAAAACATTAAATGTGTTGATTTGCTGCTTTTTTCAGTGATTTATATATTATTTTATGGTTTCCCACTGGTATTTGCAATCTGGCCAAACAAATGTTTATTAAAAACACAGCAAAAGCAGCAATTCCTGACAATTCACCCCTCCACTCCTCTTTTTTCACAAATTGTACTCTTCATCTATCTATTCTGTATATCGATTTACTGCTAGTTGCATTTTACATTACAGTTTTCAAACCATGACACAGTGGCTGAGAGGTGAACAGGAGTGGTGGAGTGGAGAGGAGGTTTCAGGGATGTAGGCAGTATTGTGCTCCAGTAGGGCATTACTTTCTCCTGTGAAATTCAGAACATAAGAAACTTTACAAACAAGAGCAAGCCATTTGACCCATCATGCTCTTTTGATGTCCATTAATAAATGAGTGACCCAAGGAAACCCTCCAGTCTGACTTTAATTGTTCCCACATTTTCAGCTTCTACCACATCGCTGGGGAGTTTGTTCAGATTGTGACGACTCTCATTGAGATGCTTCTCTATTTTCTGCCTAATCATTTTCTCCAACATTTTACAAATGATGCAGGTGAGACTGATTAGTCTGTAATTTCCTGGTTCAGTTTTGTCCCCTTTCTTGTGGATTGGTATGACATTTGCTGTCTTCCAGTCAGTCGGCACATCCCCTGTTCTAAGTGTCATTTGGAATATTTGAGTTAGCGGTCTATAAATAATTTCCCTAATTTCTTTAATTACTGTTGGAAATATACCATCTGGCCCAGGTGATTTGTTTGTTTTTAATTCTGCTAGTCCCTTTAGTACCTCCTCCTCATTTATCCTGATCTCTCTTAGGGTTTGACTGGACTGATTGTTAACCTGTGTCATGTCATCTGTTTTTTCTTTTGTAAAAACCTCTGTGAAATACTCATTTAGAACATTTGACACATCTTGTTCATTTTCCAAGATACCTCCATTTTTGCCCTTTATCTGTTTCACTTCCTCCTTTGTTGACCTCTTGCTGTTGTAATATTGAAAAAAGCTCTTTGCATTAGCTTTAGCTCCAAGAGCTGTGTTTCTTTCTATTTCCCTCTTTGCTTTCCTGATCCCTTTCTTAAGATCTCTTTGCAGCTCAACATATTCTTTGTATTTTGTTTTGTCTCCATCCCCTTTGTATGTGCAACATTTTCTTTCTATTGATGTTTTTTTGCATACTTCTTTTAAACCATTTGGACCAATGTTTTTTGTTTTTGTTACAAATTGCTCCTGAGCCTCAATTAGTATATTCTTAAAATATACCCATCCATTTTCAACTGAATCTGTATCCAGTGTGCTCCAGTCTACCTCTTCTAAGTGCCACCTCATACCTTCAAGATTTGCTTTTCTACAATTGTAGACCATTGTTTTAGACTTGGTCCTTGTTTTTTGACAGAATGCCTCAAAGCTAACATATTGTGATCACAGTTTGCCATTGGTTCTATAACTAGTGAAAGAAACACAGCTCTTGGAGCTAAAACTAATGCAAAGAGCTTTTTTCAATATTACAACTGCAAGAGGTCAATAAAGGAGAAAGTGATATAAATTAAGGGCAAAAATTGAAGTATCTTGGAAAATGAACAAGATGTGGCAAATGTTCTAAATGAGTATTTCATAGAGGTTATTACAAAAGAAAAGACAGATAACATGCCACAGGTTGACAATCAGTCCAGACAACCCTAAGAGAGATCAGGATAAATGAGGAGGAGGTACTAAAGGGACTAACAGAATTAAAAACCAACAAATCACCTGGGCCAGATGGGATATTTCCAACAGTACTTAAAGAAATGAGGGAAATTTTTGATAGGCCGATTACTAAAATATTCTAAATGACACTTAGAACGAGATGTGCCAACTGACTGGAAGACAGAAAATGTCATACCAATCCACAAGAAAGGGGACAAAACTGAGCCAGGAAATTACAGGCCAATCAGTCTCACCTGCATCACTTGTAAAATGTTGGAAAAAATGATTGGACAAAAAATAAAGGAGCATCTTAATGAAAACCATATTCTTGTAGATAGTCAACATGGGTTTAGACGAGGCAGATCATGTCTTACTAATTTATTTGAATTTTTCGAACATGCAACTGCAGCTGTAGATCATGTGAAAGCATATGATATGATATACTTAGATTTCCAAAAAGCTTTTGATAAGGTTCCACACCAAACATTGAATAGGTGGTTCAGCAGATACAATCTCGGCAGCACAGGCTATTCAGAGGGACTTAGATAATATTCAGTTGTGGGCGACACCTGGCAGATGAAATTCAATGTGGACAAGTGCAAGGTATTACATGCAGGTAACAAAAATGTCCACTATAATGACACTATGGGAGGAATAGGACTAGGAGTCTACGTGGACTCCTCACTTTCTCCATCCAAACAATGTGGGGAAGCAATAAAAAAGGAAACACAATGCTAGGGTATATTGTCAAAAGTGTAGAATTGAGGACAAGGGCAGTGATGTTCAGACTGTACAATGCACTAGTTAGAGCTCATCTGGATACTGTGGACAGTTCTGGGCTCCACACTTCAAGAAAGATATCGCTGCTCTAGAGGCAGTTCAGAGGAGAGCAACCAGACTTATTCCAGGTCTGAAGGGAATGTCCTACTGAGAGACTGAGGAACTGAACCTTTTCACCCTGGAACAGAGGAGACTACTTGGGGACTTGATCCAAGTCTTCAAAATCATGAAAGGCTTCGACCACATCAAACCAGAGGAGCTTTTCCAGATCAGCAGGGACACACGCACCCGGGGACACAAATGTAAATTGGGCTTCAAGGCATTCAAGACAGAAAACAGGAGACACTTCTTCACACAGAGAGGCGTCATAATCTGGAACAAACTCCCCAGCGATGTTGTAGACGCTGAAAATTTGGTAACATTTAAAAATAGACTGCATAGGATCCTTGGATCACTTAGATATTAATGGACACCAAACGAGCACGATGGGGCGAATGGACTCCTCTCGTTTGTAAACTTTCTTATGTTTCTTATAAAGCCGTCTTCTTTTTGCCACAATGTACAGCATGACTGAAGCTGCCATACCTACATATGCCTACACAGAAAGTATTTACACTCTTGATCTTCTTTCTTGCTTTTCTCTTTCAAAACTCCAAACTTCACCACGTAGTCTAGCTCCCAAACACCCTATATTATAGCATTTAATTGTGTCAGGATTTCATCTGATTTCACCTGATGAAGTTTCATGCATTCAGATTTCATGAAATGGAACACATTCGGATTTCATGAAATTGGATTTAATGGAAATTTCAGTGTCTTAATGGAACTAGTGGAGGCAGCCACGGCATAATAAAAAAACAAAACGTGACAATTGATTAAATGCTTTAGATAACTGCTAGATGATTGTGTGCTGTAGTGACAGTGATTTAGGGAGACAACGTCCGGGGAGAGCAGGGCTATCAGCAATCTTCAGTGTCCTCTCAGATGTCTGCCATGTGCACTCAGAATCTCTCTTTCAGCAGACTGGTGACACGCAAGTAAAGATTTACACTGGCCTGTGTATCCTACTTGTTGAGAACTCGAACTGCTGCATGCTGTCTCTATGGGCTGTTTCACAGAGGGGTTTAATGACATTAAGGTGATTGAGACCACACATTGACTTTTTAAATAAACCCAAAGCTTGCAAAGTATATTGTCATTTACTGGCTAAACTGTGGTGACAGATTTAATCTCTGTACATGTCTGATGCCAAAACAGTAACGACAGACATTCACAGCCAGTATTAGAATGAAGAATGTTATCAAAAAATAATCACCCTTACCACAGGCACCCCTCACAGATTTGGCCGATTCTGGACTCACAGACCAGCTAATAAACTTGTTCCACTCTGCCATAGCTTTTCTGTAGGAAGGGGTTGTGTCGCTCTGATGAATGTCATCTTGCAACACTTCCTTTTGTAGGACAGCAGAGTTGAGATGCAGTTTGTGTAGGTCATGTGTAGGTCACATAAAGGACTCCCTCATGCAGCTGGTTCTTGGGGAAGGTTGTAATTGGGTTGCTGCCAACAGCAACCATGCAGTTCCTTTCATCCACAATCAAGACAAGGCAGGAAATGTGCCTCCTCTTAAGGTAGATGTTTGAGTCCTCAGAAGGCTAATAAGAAAATGAGGAATGAGGAAAATAAAAAAGGCATAAGAGTAAATGCTTTTTATGTTCTATGAATCTTGGAGATGAATCAAAACAACCAAAGGTGAAGGACAGAGTTCAATATAAGACAGAATTAAAGGCCTAGAAAGGCATTTCTTCACATTCCTACATGAAGCAGAGCCTCACTCTCCTGTCCCAAGTTCTTTGAGGGACCGCTGCAGACAGAAACATGGCTGGTAAGGCCTTAAACTGATGGCTCATTCATCTGGACAAGAGAAATGGTAATTCATATCAAATGTTACTCCAAATTATGTAATGGATAAACTATACATAAACTGTGGAAGTTTTTGCTCATCATCGCTGCCGTATGCACAGTTCCCCCTCACTAGCCCTTCATCCTCCACTCCAGATACAAGCCACTCTGTCAGGTGAGGGTCTCACTCCTGAATGAACAAAGCTCCAAGCTGACATAGTCAGGCAGATAGTCAGGGGCGCAGGTGGAGGTTGAGGTAATCAGTGGAGGGAATGCAGATAAGTCCAGGTGAGAATGCAGGTTGGTGGCGTGTGCTTGGAAAAGGAACAATAATTAAACCCAACCACCAATAAACCCATCATTAAAGAGAATTTAATTAAATCACATAAAAGGACGCAAAAAAACAACCACTTCATATACTAAAAAGACAACCAGTGATAATAAAATAATATGTGCACATGTCCCGTTAGCACAGGAAAAAACACCTAATATTTTTTAAATCAGACTACGCCACTGTTTTTATAGGACGTTTGGATCTCGGCACACCAACAGGACATCCGGTTCAATCAATGTATACTTTATTTCCTAAGACAGCAAAAGGCAGAACCGTGAAAAGAAAATCACAATATTAAGGACAATTGCTAACACTAAAACCAGTATAAAAATAGCTTTACTGGCCCGGGCCTTAACTATAAAATCCCTACCCTAATGTATAAAGAAATACTTAATAAATAAATATAACGATAATCCTAACTAAAAGCCCTACAATTCTAAACTAAAACACTTGCCATAGCATAATGTCATGGTCTCTAGGACCGCAGGGCATGGGGAAAAGGGGACCCAGGTGTAGAACTTGTGGAGGTGGCGAATCAGGGCTAGGCAAGGATGTGGTCGAGGTCACAGGCAAGTGGTCATCAAGGAGCAAAGAGACAAGGAGCGAGGAGACAAGGCTTGGAATCGCAGAAGAACTGACGAAACTTTGCCCCGAGTGAGGGCAGTGAGGGGTTTAAGAAGAAGAGCAGGAACTGGGAAGGCAGGTGCAGGGCCAATGGAAGCAGAGGTATGGAACAAACGTGCACATGGGTGAGAAGAATGTTAATGGAAAGATAGATAGAAGAAAGCAGTGAGGGGAGAGGAAAGACAGGGAAACAGTGGCCTCTAGAGGTAATAGAGGGTACAGACTGGGAACCATGACACATAAAGTGACTATGCAGCACTGACGCTGGCTTGTCCCCACAGCCAGCAACATCACACACTACCGTCATATCGGGGTTCTGTGGGATTTCCTCTTCGCAAGCCGATTACATTTTACCTCACTGTTTATCTCGTCCAGGTGTGGTCCAACCAGACGGTGGCCTAACCACTACAGGCAAACGCCTCTGCCTGGTTCTGCAATCTGAGGGGCAAGAACAAAATGTGCAAAACACACAGTCTTCAAGGGAGGCAGCCGGGAGAACCTGATGCATGGCAGCAGCTGTCCATTTATAATCCAAATTATTGGCATGTTCCACCTGCACCAGGAATTGCCATCGTCTGGTCACGGGTGTGCTGTCCACTGTAACAAGGCAAGCCACCTCCGCCACCGCCGCCACACAGTCACCTCCCATCTTGTCCAAGCACTCTGCCGCCATCCCCCTGGCTCAGTTCAATCTGTGGCACAACCTTGCTGCCTGCTGGAGGTGGGCAGTCTTGGCTGGGGGTCTGCAGGCGCGGTACCGGACTGGACAAATTTAATATTCATTCATGATTAAGAATATATATATTACATTCGGTACCCGGTATTACCTCTGAGAGATCATCCCAGGATTTCCAATAGTTTATAGCGTGATCTTAAGATAAATAAATAAATAAATAAATAAAAAATCAGACTCTGGCCCACCAGGAATTCTCCTGGTACTCCAGGTGGCCAATCTGCTATTGACAACATGTAGACATCAATATCAACATCATCGAGTCTGTCTGTGATTACATGAAGAGAGAGAAGCAACTGAGGCTGCCTAAATCCACAGAAGAACTGTGGTTAGTTCTCCAACATTTTTGGTCCAACCTACCTGCCGAGTGTGCAAGTGTACCTAGAAGAATTGATGCTGTTTTGAAGGCAAAGGGTGGTCACACCAAAAAATACACTGTTTTAAACTGAACCCAATTCAACACTATTCTGAGTGAAGACGTTCCTAATCTTCACCCCAGTCCCGCTCGAACCAGCAGCAGTGAGGGGCTCCTGCTGTAAAACAGCAGCTCCTCCCAGAGAGCCAGCCAGCTCTGCTCCCTGCACCTGCACCTCTCGGTGTCTTTCATATAAGGTCACACTGAGCGCTGCACATTGTAATTGGCTCCTATGAACCCGGCCTGTACCTGATCTTTACCAAACAAGGCTCTTGGCCCCGACACACACAGCCGCTGTGTATCTTGCCCACCCCGTCGCTGTGAGCTGTTAGACACAGCAGAGACTGAGAGATGTCAGCACGTGATTATTGATTACTCTTCACACAGATCAGCGAAATGTGGCTTCTTCTGTTCATCTCCATCAATTTCCATCTCACAAGTAAGGACCTTCTGTTTCAATTCATTATATTTGATTTTATAAGTGATTATAATTGATTAATTGAGTGTGTGTGTGTGTGTGTGTGTGTGTGTGTGTGTGTGTGCCTGTGTGTGTGGGAGGGGAGGAGATGTCTTTATTCATTTATTCTAAATGTATTTTAATTTAATTTAAGTTGATACAAAAAAATTTAACAGTTTCCAACAACTGTAACAACATAAAAGTAAATCTATTGATATGCATATCAGAGAAAATACAAGAGCTGATACACATAAAAAGTTTTACAAACATTTAACAAAAAAAATAACCAAAATTGAAGGTTCCTAATTAATAAATTAATAAAAAAATAAATCAGTTGGTGTTTATTTTTTTCTAATTGTCATACACTGACATAATGAAATCTTCCTCATATTAAATTCATAATTAAATTATGTGTCTGTTGGCGTGAGCACAATGACAAACAAGCAAATGTCTCTCTGGAAACACATTTTGAAGTCAAGCAGTTGTTTTTCACAAACAACATTATTATTATTATTATTATTATTATTATTATTATTATTATTATTATTATTATTATTATTATTGCCAAGAAAATATTATGAGGTTTTTATTAATGGGGAAAAAAATCCCCATTGTTTCAACTCTATTTTTGCAGACATTTATATCATACCATATCTTATTTCTAATTAAATTCCATTACATTTCTTGTATTATATTTATTTTTATATTCAATGTGATTGATGGACAAATGTTGTCAATTTATTGAGTGAACATTTATTTGTAGGTTTCCATATACATATTTTATTTATTTGAAATCACTGGTTGTTAATAATAATAATAATAATAATAATAATAATAATAATAATAATAATTATTATTATTATTATTATTATTATTATTATTATTATTATTATAATAATCATCATCATCATCACACTTATATAGCGCTTTCTAAGACACTCAAAGTACTTTACATGTTACATTTCCCACCTTCACAGCACCATATGACCATGTATATGACATGTTTTTTAATGATGTTTTCTCATTAAAGCTAATTATATGAAATTTGGATGCATTATAGTTAGATCTGTTTATTTCTTAGCTTGTCTTCGCTGCTTTATGGTTTCAGTCAGTATCTGTGTGAGACACCAGTGCATCTCAGTTAACAAATGAAAATCTTGACAAATTAGCATAATTGCCGTTTTCTGAGTAGAGACTTTAGCTATTGATCGACAAATCATTACTTTTTTATTTACAAGCAGAATGTATGAACAGCATATAAACAGTGGACTGGCCATCTGGAGCACCAGGCCGGTCAACCTGTGGGCCGGTGGGCCGTGGACCTGTTACCATTTTCCTTTCTTTTAAATTACATATTATCTCCCGGGCCAGGCCCTTAGACTGGGCCGGCCCTCTCAATGGATATTAAAATGGGCCCGGTACAATGCCAGAATATAACATGTAATATCACAGAGAGATCATCTTTCCAAAGATGTATAGCCAGAATATGTATACAACTTCACTGTGCGAAACAGGCAAGTATGCATGTCTGCAGCCCATAGCCCTGCCCCTTCCCTCACACACACACTAAGACATTGATTCAATTTAGGAAAAGAAACTTTGGAAGAACAATTAAAAACACAAAGGCGAGGCAGAAAAAGTAACATCCCTTTGTGAGTGAGATGCAGCAACATGTGGGAAGCTAATTGACTTATTCAGTAGTAGTGCTGCTATGCCTACCAGCACCAGTAAAAAAGCAATTATTGATCCAATTTTGATTAAATACTTATATAGATATAGATATATTTACCTAAAACAATAAATTATCTGTATTTCTTGTGCTTTTTGAAACCTCCTATGTAAAGCACAGCTAACTCATCACTGCAAACAATTAATCCCCATCCTACGATCTCCACACGAACATTTGTAACCATGAGTGCAGACACTTTCTGTAGAGCTATTAAAACAATTAAAACAATTTCTGTACAAAATGTGTGCTGCTCAAAAAAATATTTGACTTGGCCAAAAAAGGAGAGATATTCAAACATGGTGCCATTTTTTTTGTGACATTGGCATATAGCATTGTTTTCCTATGTCATGCAAATATTGTGCAAAAACTTGTATATTCTAATCTAATTATGTCTTTCACGCAATTCAAATTCGATTGCACTATGCGCATGTTTAATGTCAGCTTGGAATACATTGCATCTCATGTTTCCGATTACCGAGTCATTAACATATGTTAATAAGCCATAGTATTAAAGTAAGTCGCCCTGAATAACGGCATCTACTAAGAAATAATAATTATAATAATATTAGGCTCATACTCATAGTATTGCAGTACAAATACAATATTGTGAATGTAGTAATAATAAATAGTACCCAATAATTTTCTGTATGTATGGAGGTCGTCACAAGTTCAAGCATATTATGTACTTTACTGCTGCTATGTGTCCACATCATTTTTGATTTCCATAAGTAAGCTTGTTTTTCTTTTGAAAATACAGAGCCTACAGTGCACAAAGGGGATGATTTGTTTATTTATTTTACTTAAGCGTTGTTATTAAATTGTACAATAAATTGTATGACCTCACTTACTGTACTTGCCAGTGTAAATTGGAAGTTGTAAAATGTATTATATTTTGAAATGCTATGTTTAATGTAAATTAAATTTGTAATGTTTGATGCCTTATACTTAACTGTATTTTTGCACTTTGTTTTGCATTTGTGTTGTAAGTCACCCTGGATAAGGGCATCTGCCAAGAAATAATAATAAAAAAAAATACAAAAATAAATAAATAAATAATAATAATAATAATAATAATAATAATAATAATAATAATAATAAATTCAGTGCATTTTTGGATGTCCTATTATTATTATTATTATTATTATTATTATTATTATTATTATTATTATTATTATTATTATGAGTTCATTTTCCTTGCATTGTGATACAATAGTCCCTGAACCGTGCTATCGAAATGCAATTCTGATTAAGAGAAGCTGTGTAAAAGCCTTATAAATTGCCTTATAATTGTTTGTTCTTCAGGAATGAAATAATAATAATATATATGAAAACTATAAATGAAAAAGAAAAGAAACAAATCAATTACAACCCACTATGCCTGGTTTACAGCGCTGTTCCTTAACAACTGTGCCAACAGAGATTAGTATTGGAGCGTGAAACCTGTTTTAAGTAGCCTACAGCCGCCACAAATAACAGTCTTAATTAGTTGTGTATATGACTCCACTATTGTAATTATTCACATATAAATTTAGAATTAATAAGACATTAGAACAGATGTGTGTGTGAGTATATATATATATATATATATTTTTTTTTTTTATGGCTCTATGATAAGTGAATGCACTCATAGTAATAATAATTGTAGACAAGATGTGAAGTCATAGTTAATAGCTAATAGGGGACATAGTCAATATATATATAATCAATATAAACAACGTGAGTACTAGCAATTACCACGGACATGCTGCATGCTACCAGCTTTGTTTCATATGTATCAATCAATCAATCAATTTTTATTTGCATAGCGCCCTTCGCAGGGTAGCCACAGATCACTTTACAGACTGGTAAACATACAACAAACGTACAGCAAAATAAAATAATACATAGATACAATAAAGTAAAATAAATATAGACCTGTAAACATTTTACATGATCTAGAATAAAGTGAGTGAACATTTAAGTAATAAACCATTTAGGCATGGAGGAGAGAAAAACATAAAAACTCCTATGGATGGCATGTAGGAGAAAATTAATCTCTGGGGGTCCACAGCTTTGGGCCCAGGCCTAATGGTTGCCTCCCCTCCAGGCAGTGTGGTTATTACAGCAGCAAGGAGATCAGAAAGTTCTTTATTGGTGCTGCTGGCTGTGCTCTTCCCTCTGGAGGAGGCCTCTTGCTGGCCATCGGGGGTGGGGGGGTTGGACCAACAACAGCCTTTGTGTGGCGATGGCTCGTCAGACCTTGGGTGTGGATGCCCCATCGGCCCTCCGTGGTGGGGTGCCCTGGAGGAGGGTTGTGCCCAGTTAGACTTCCATGGTCGGGGGACGAGGTGCCTCATCGGACCCTCAGAGGGGGCTGTTGCTGGAAGACAACAAGGCAGTTGTGCTCAGATACTGGTTATGCAGTGCAGGACATTTCCAAAGACAGTTATGCATTGCATGTCTATGGATGTATTTATTTATGCATGCATGTATGTTTTGTCATTCTGTAAAAAAAAGAACTTGTTCAGGTTCAGCACATGTACAACCATATATAAAAACAGACAGCCCCATTAATGACTGTGCAATGGAATGTTGCTGTTCAGTTGCTGTCCCCTGAAATAGTGCTGTGCGCGGAGTTAACGCCATGGTTGTCAACAAGTTATTTTGCGCGTCGCAAACCTGTTTTTTGCTCCGTGCACAGATACGAAAATAGCAGGAATCAGGCATAATTTCAGCCACTGCCCCCATTTTGCACCTTGCATACAATTAAAGGGTGAATGGATTGCGCCGCACAAATGGGGTTTTTAAATATGGCAAATAATGCACATTTTTGCATGATGTGCGCCATGCAAACCCCTATGCGCAGTGGGCAAACCATATGACTATCTAGCCCTATATATATATATATATATATATATATATATATATATATATATATATATATATATCTTATGTATTTATGTTTGTGTATACTTGTTACATGTATATGTTATAATGTTATAATGCCAGAGATTGCATTTTAAATTAAGTAATAAATAAAGCTAGAGATAAATAAATATAAATATAAATATAAATATGTTTTTCACTTAAATTGAGGAATTTAACCTCTTCTGGATAGGGCCCTAAATCTCAATTTCCACCTGTAATTACGTAACTGCTTGCTCATATGCAAGGAGATGCATATGCTTGATACCAAGCAAGATTGCAAGATTACTGATTACTATATTTACCATCAGACATGAATACATCTAACCAGCTGCCTTGCAATAAGTATTTGCAGTTAAAAATACACTGCAGTTAGATTACAAAGATTTTAAGTTTTCTGCACATTTACGACATGTCTATGCCCCAGAAAGTTGGCTGCAGTTTAGAACACCATTCCAGTCAGATATTGCATTTTGAGTCACAAGAGAGGTTAATGAATGAATCTCATTCATGACAAGTGTAAATAGTCGTGTTGCTGTCAGGCAGGTTGGTGATAAACAGAGCCAGGGCCCTCAGTGTTGAACCCGTCTCGGAAATAATTGGAAAAGTTGTTGAGATAAAGCAAATAGAAACTTTATTAACAAGATAGCTTGGAAGGAGCTTGTCAGGGATTTCCTTCAGTGAGAACTACAAATATGAGTGAAGCTTTATAGGAAGATGACGTAGAATGTTGTGGCCGTTCATCCAATCAAAAGGTGCGAGCCCGAGTCTGTTTACGATCTGTCTTCCCGGGGGGAACTGGCTTTCTTTGATCTATGCCAGAGGTTCGGTCCCATGGTTATCTTTTACAACAGTCCCTCAATCATTAACAAAACAGTTCCTGATAATCTGAGGAAGCAATTATGTCCACAAACAGAGTTTTAACAAACAGCTGTGTGCTATTTCTCCACTGTGTGACCTTTTTATTATTAACAGGAATTTCTAACAAATGTACCTTGTTGACTTTTGCTTAGCCTGCTAAAGCTAATTTGCTCAGTCTGTATACAAGCTATTTCTAATTCTAGTATTAATATAAAACATTATATAGTTATTACAAAACATTAATACCGGCTCTTCACTCACTGTGCTGTGTGTGTTGCTGTGCAGGGGGTCTGCAGGTGAGGCTGAACAGCCCATGCTCTGGGAGAGTGCAGGTGCAGTTCGAGGGCCAGTGGGGCCCTGTGTGCAGTCACTCCTGGGACCTGCGCGACGCAGAGGTGCTCTGCCAACAGCTGGGTTGTGGGGCGGCGGTGGCGGCGCCCCATCTTCTCCACCCCACGTATGCCTCTGAGGACAGAGTGCTGAGCAGAGTGGGCTGCCTGGGCAACGAGACGGAGCTGGGGGAGTGCAGGGCCGGGCCCCTGGGGGCCAAGGACTGCCAGCACCCGTGGGACGCAGCTGTCATCTGTGCAGGTACATCAGCATAACTGGACTGAGCAGAGGTTGTGTTGTTGAACAAACCAGTGGGAAAAGCAATTCAAACTCTTCTTCTTTTTCAAAAGACTTCACTATAGGGACACGAAAAAACTAAAAATAACTTGTATTTTAAAATTATAACTTGTACCCAAATTAGACAATTATGCTACAGGTTGACTTCACTTTAACAAATGCTGTCAAAATCAATAAACCACTTTTAACTCTCTAATCAGCTATTACTAGATAATAACGCAAACTTAAACAGGACTGACCCTGAGAGAACAATCTCAGTATCCACTGACACTGAACTTTCTTCTGCAGGAAAAAAGTAATAAAGTAATACAACATTTGTGCAGTGATAACCTAGAACAATGTTTTTCTTTTCAGTTATGCTTTTGTTTCTTTTTAAAACATTTCTGTGTTCAGTAACAATTAGATGAGTGAATGGATTTAATTGGGGTGGCACGGTGGTTAGTGTGGCTGCCTCACAGCTCTGGGGTCCCAGATCTGGGTCCTGTCTATGTTCATGTGGAGTTTGCATGTTTTCCCTGTGTCTGTGTGGGTTTTCTCTGGGCACTCTGGTTTCCTCCCACAGTCCAAAGACATGCAGGGTTGATTGGTCTTGCTAAATTGCCCAGCAATGGACTGGTATCACATCCTAGGTGTATTCCTGCATTGCACCCTATGCTTGTCAGGATCCCCATGACCCTCACCAGGATAAGTGGTTTTGAAGATGGATGGATGGACTTAATTGACAAGTGTTTTTATAATACCAAAGTGTCTAGTGACCATTTAAATATTGTTGGTATCTAAATCAGATTTACTATGTTGTAGGTTCTTCAGATGGACAAAGAGCACTGGAAAGTATAGGTAAGAGTAATTTTAAAATTTTAAATACAGAAATAATCATGACAGCTTGCAGGAATTAACTGTTATTACACGATGGAGTTTTAAAAAATTTAGCATTCTCTTCACAGAGAGCAGAAGACTACGGATAGTAACAGTACTTAATTCCTGTGCAGGCAGAGTGGATGTGTATCACAGAGGCCAGTGGGGAACTGTATGCAGCAACGGCTTCGGCCTCCAGGAAGCTCATGTGGTCTGCAGGCAGGCTGGCTGTGGAGAGGCAGAGACCGTGTCCAGATTTAGATTCCCTACCACTGATGTCCCCATCTGGCTGGACAGAGTGCGGTGCTCTGGGAATGAGTTGTCTCTCTGGGAGTGCGCCTCCAATCCCTGGGGCCACCATGACTGCGATCTCAGCATGAACGTTCATTGCGTGTAAAGGTAACTGCACTTCCTGCTATAAACAGACGTGTTCTTATTTCATAGCTGCTGCTATAGTAAACAGGAGTTTACTTACAAATGTGCAATCCTAAATTACCAGCTGTTCGTAGCTGTGATCGAGTATTCACTTCTTGACATGAAATTCTGTTAATGACAGATAAGTTACAGATGCTCAGTGCCGTTCCCAACTCATACTGGCATTTCAAGGAGTGTACTGGTCTTAGGATCAGTTCCTCTGCTCTATAAGGAAATATAACTGAACCCACGTAGGTTCAGGTTTAGGTTTATGGGGGGTACTGGGGGGACATGTCCCTCCCAATGTTGAGAGAACATTTAATAGTCCCCCCCAATAATGTGTGCCCAGTTCCATAGCCATTGTAGACGCGTCCCCCCAATTCTAAAACCAAACCTACACCACTGACTGAAACCTTTGACTGATTTAATATTATTTGAGTTTGGGGAACCAATGTTTACTACACTTTAGATGAGCTGCAGTCCTGCAGAGATTGTTTTTTTAGTCACAGTGATAAACAGGAGCCAGAGAGTGGAGAGCTTGAGCATTTCTCTTTGAAGATCGTTTATGTCATTTATTTGTAGATTGTTTTAGTGACCATGCAATGATACATTGGGCCCTATTCATCAAAGTGTCAGTTTCAAAAATGCTTATTATAGACAGAATAGGAATGGTTTAACAACTGTTTATGATTAATCAAATGTGGATAATTGAGTGACGTCATGGCAGGTAAAATAGCGACTGTTTTTAGGAATCCGACAAATCCTAAAAAGCCAGTCAGTTTCCTAATTAGCATATCATTGCCTTTGCAAGTAGGGGAAGGGGAGATACATCAAATATTTCAGGTGCAAAGAAGGACTGTTTTTCTGTCCTACTTTAACACCACGTTGAAGCTGTCTTTTACACGGACAAAACAAAGACGGGGCTTCAGCGATGGCGGAAAATGGGGGTGCAAATGCATTTCCAATGGCAGCCCTCACAGCAAATCCTCTTATAATGCTTACAACTATGGAGGATAATTTGTGACAACATTTTTAAATAAATAGAGACAGAAATATATTGTGAAATACATAAATACATAAAATACAAAATATACAAATAGATACATAATTTGATATATACATTTAGATTGATTTCCTTTTATTTATCTATTTATTTCGTATTTTATGTATGTATGTATGTATTTATTTATTTATTAGGATCCGTCTAAGAACCTTTAACCAAAGAATGTCTTTCCTTAACTCGTCCAGTGATGAAGTTAAAAATGATTCAGGCTGGATAGAGCTGCAATATTTGACCTGTGCGAGGAGCTGAAGGGAGATCTGGAAAGCCAGACGACTATCCCATGCCATACCAGTGCACATTAATGTCTAAATTGCACTGGGAAGTTAGGCTATGTGACAGAGACTGGGAGTGGATCAGCATGGTGAGCCAGCCGATTATTTATTGTTTATGTTCAAGGAGAATCTTATTACAGGGATTTCCATTTTATTTCATTTTGGTTTTGTCTCACTGTGTGTATAATCCTGAATTACACCACAATGGGATATCTCTCCCAATTACACTTGTTCTTCCGATGTGTTTATCGGTTTGGGGTGGAAATATATAAAAATACAATATATGTATACACTCACCTAAAGGATTATTAGGAACACCATACTAATACTGTGTTTGACCCCCTTTCGCCTTCAGAACTGCCTTAATTCTACGTGGCATTGATTCAACAAGGTGCTGAAAGCATTCTTTAGAAATGTTGGCCCATATTGATAGGATAGCATCTTGCAGTTGATGGAGATTTGTGGGATGCACATCCAGGGCACGAAGCTCCCGTTCCACCACATCCCAAAGATGCTCTATTGGGTTGAGATCTGGTGACTGTGGGGGCCAGTTTAGTACAGTGAACTCATTGTCATGTTCAAGAAACCAATTTGAAATGATTCGACCTTTGTGACATGGTGCATTATCCTGCTGGAAGTAGCCATCAGAGGATGGGTACATGGTGGTCATAAAGGGATGGACATGGTCAGAAACAATGCTCAGGTAGGCCGTGGCATTTAAACGATGCCCAATTGGCACTAAGGGGCCTAAAGTGTGCCAAGAAAACATCCCCCACACCATTACACCACCACCACCAGCCTGCACAGTGGTAACAAGGCATGATGGATCCATGTTCTCATTCTGTTTACGCCAAATTCTGACTCTACCATCTGAATGTCTCAACAGAAATCGAGACTCATCAGACCAGGCAACATTTTTCCAGTCTTCAACTGTCCAATTTTGGTGAGCTTGTGCAAATTGTAGCCTCTTTTTCCTATTTGTAGTGGAGATGAGTGGTACCCAGTGGGGTCTTCTGCTGTTGTAGCCC
Organism: Amia ocellicauda; assembly: GCF_036373705.1. Classification (NCBI taxonomy): domain Eukaryota; kingdom Metazoa; phylum Chordata; class Actinopteri; order Amiiformes; family Amiidae; genus Amia; species Amia ocellicauda. The sequence continues at coordinate 1,784,923 of NC_089851.1, read as the reverse complement.
ATCCGCCTCAAGGTTGTACGTGTTGTGGCTTCACAAATGCTTTGCTGCATACCTCGGTTGTAACGAGTGGTTATTTCAGTCAAAGTTGCTCTTCTATCAGCTTGAATCAGTCGGCCCATTCTCCTCTGACCTCTAGCATCAACAAGGCATTTTCGCCCACAGGACTGCCGCATACTGGATGTTTTTCCCTATTCACACCATTCTTTGTAAACCCTAGAAATGGTTGTGCGTGAAAATCCCAGTAACTGAGCAGATTGTGAAATACTCAGACCGGCCCGTCTGGCACCAACAACCATGCCATGCTCAAAATTGCTTAAATCACCTTTCTTTCCCATTCAGACATTCAGTTTGGAGTTCAGGAGATTGTCTTGACCAGGACCACACCCCTAAATGCATTGAAGCAACTGCCATGTGATTGGTTGGTTAGATAATTGCATTAATGAGAAATTGAACAGGTGTTCCTAATAATCCTTTAGGTGAGTGTATATGCTTGTAGATAGGCTGCACATTGAATTTCTGCAATATTAATAATAATATGTGGAGAAAACAGTGCTGAGAAAAACTCACTTACTGTGGCACAGCACTGCGTTTAGAATTTACGTGTCAAAGTTCATATTTTATATAATTAATTGCATTTTGTATAACTTTTTTAATCCCTCTGTCTGGGCCCCCCTGGGGCGAGCAGGCCCTAGGCAATTGCCTAGTTTGCTTATGCCTAGTTCTGGCCCTGGCTGAGAGGTGCAAAAAAGTGCACCAGATTGATATAATTAGCTGTTGAAAATCCATATTTTTCTTCCAGGGGATGATGCCCCCGTACCCCCCTACTGGGGATGTGACTCCAGGCTTAGCCCCCAATGTCATCAATTGCTAGCAACGCCTCTTCCTGAAAGTAAAGCCAGCTGTACATGGTGAATTGTTTAGAGAGAAAAAAACGATGGGTTGCTCTAGTGCAGCTAGGAGCGAGTCCTTATCTACTTGCACAATATCAATCAAGCAACTTGTGTAGCATTATCATGGAAGTGGACCCCTGATCCCAGAGGAACGGGGCCACAGACCCAATGAAAAACACAACAAAATACATAGCTGGCTAGTCACAGAGTAGCCGAGCTGAACAACAATATACAGTATGTACATATTGCGTGACAGAAAGACCTTCATGCTGTCAGCGTGCAGCACAGGAGCATCCAACTCAACTGAATAGTACAGAGTGGAAGATTTAGATTTCGTACAAATGAACTATATACAACACGGGGCACAGGAACTAATTCATGTGCCACCCATGGAACACAGGAGCAGTTGACGCCTGTTGGTTAGACCGGCTAACGCAGGGCAACATTAGCTCCACTGTGCTGTTAAACTTACAGTGTTGTTCAAACTAATTATATACACCACGGGGTGCAGGAGCCCACTCATGCGCCACACGTGGGACATCGGATCGGTGGCCACTTGCTCCACTAGCACAGCTAGGAGCGAGGCTGCACCAGCTCTACAATGTCATCACAAGCTAAACTATACACATTGCGGGGCACAGGAAATTTTTCATGCACTTCCCGCACAACCACAGGAGCGGTGGCCGCTGGCTCTACTAGCATAGCTAGGAGCTAGGCCACACCAGCTCGACTGTGTTGTGACAAACAAACTATATACATCATATACAAGTGTGTCTCCACCCAGCAACGTTTATGTACATGGGGGCACTACACACCAACCAAACGCAACTGTGCTGTTGCCGGACTGAATGCTGTGTATGCCGAGCGCCAGGTGCTGGATACAAGTGCCGCGTAGGCCCGTAGACTTAACCACACTGTGTGTGCCGTGGTTTCCGGGGATACCGGGTGACGCGGGGTCCGAGGGGGCCGAGGGTAGTAGACCACCAGCCATAGCGGGATCTAAAACCGAGGCCTACACACATGGACCGGGAGGGCTAGCAGTGCTTGTTCTCAGTGAACTAAGAGAGCGAGATCTCCTACAGCCACAGCCGGAGGCTGTCATGTGGGTGCAAGCCGGCGGAGAAGCACCTCACACGGGCGAGACCTCTTACGACACACCGAGGCTCAGGGTGGGCAGCCAGGCCTCGGATTTTACTGCTGCTGCTAGCTGCTACTGTGGAGGAAAAAGCCCTGTGGACAAAAAACCAACACAGCAAGCAGTCAGAATATATATGGCACTATATAAACACGATTATTATTTTTAAAGTGTGCTATTTCTAGCCGAAACTGAAACCAAAGCACACCGGAGCCCCGGAGCATGGACAGAACAGAGTCGGATTAGCTATCAATAATAACTAATGCGAGATAAATAGGCACAGACAATAATAAACGGTGTGAAGCCAACCAACCAACTAATAATTCTAAAATAACAATAAGGGTCTAATGCACAGACAAGACATAGAGAGCTTACGTTCGCAAGTCCAGCGAAGAGGCAAAAGAGGATGAACCTGCGCTGACGTCACGTTTTATAGAACAGAATGTGGGAAGGGATCTGTTCTGAGTGACGAGCGCAGGGGCCAATTGCAGCTTTGATAGAGTGACGTTTCAATCTGGTTCCTACGGAAGTGCGCAGAAACACCTCCCCCTCGGGCAAGTGCTTACAATAATATTGTCATCATAACAGTCCAGACACCCATCACTAAAACACATATACACGTATTTCAGTCCAATATGATTAGAAAGCTGTAAACAGCATCATGAATTCTTGAGAACTGGAACATGACATTACAATACCAGGTGCTCTTGAAACCTTTGCCTAAATGGTTGGTAAGTTCCTGCCACCCACCTGATGAAAGATCAGACCTACCTTGTGTCACCAAAAGCCAGTGATGTCACTGCTGTCATTGAGGTCCTTCTCCAATCTCATTACGCACCTCAAAATAACAACGAGATTAGATATGGACCTTTTGTGTCATCCAACCAGCAAAGTAGGTTTGTGCAGCAGTGAGTAAAGAGTGTGAATTTATCTTTCAGGTGCTTTAAATTTCTCACTGGAAAATGGAAACAGTCCCTGTGCTGGAAGAATACAACTGAAAACTTCAGTCGCGTCAATTACCTTTTATGATGGTATCATTAATAATAACTTGGCTAATGTTTTGTGTAAGGAAGTGGGCTGTGGATCAATTTCAACAGTAAAAACAGATGCTTACTTTGGTACAGTGGCTTTGCCTGTGTAGGATCTCCCTATTGACTGTAAAGGGAATGAGTCATTCTCCTGGCAATGTTTTGCAGTGTTTGAACCTGTCCGACAATGGAAGCCTAGTGCATCTGATTTTGCGGGGGTTGTGTGCTCTGGTAAGTACCAAGCTCATCTCACTGCAGCCTAAAAACTCTGTATTAAACTCTACAAGGTGATTCAGGTTGTGTATGTCTTTTAGATAAGTACAGTGATAACTGCACCTTTAGCATGTTTGAGTACATATCTCAGAATTTCCTGCGACGTGTGAAGAAAAGTAGGTCACTGACAAAGTTTAAGTACAGCTCAGGATTACAGATTCATTTAAATATAGAATAATGAAGGAACAAGATGCAGTGGGGGGGTGGGTGTGAATACAGCAGGATCTTTATTCTTGTCATTTCTGCTGTGGCTTGTACTGTACTTCAGAGAAAGGTACTGGAGCTGCAGAGATACGGTTCCTTGTCAATATCTTTCAAATCTTTCAATATGGCATCGATGAATCTGAACAATGAGATGTACAATGTCCATAGGATCTGCATTCACTTCCATTGTGGCCAAGCACCAGACCTCAACTCTCAAAGTGCGCAGTAGTTGCAGTCAGTGTGGATTAATCCCTCTCTCAGCCCACAGGGAGCCCCGGATCGTGGGCGGGGAGCAGCCCTGCTCTGTGGGAGTGGAGCTTCAGTTTAGGGACCAGTGGGGGACACTGTGTGACTCAGACTGGGACCTGCAGGACGCCAGTGTGGTGTGCAGACAGCTGCAGTGTGGGGAGGCAGTGGCCATACCTGGGGGGACTCACTATGGGGAAGGGAGGGGCCCCATATGGGACCAACAGCTGGACTGTCGGGGCAACGAGTCCACTGTGTTCGAGTGTCCCGTCTCCACCAAGAAAGGACCAAACTGCACCCACAGAAACAATGCCAGTGTGATTTGTACAGGTGGGCTGACCTTGGGGTGTTTGTCCATATTGCTTTATTAAAGAGCTGTTGAGATTGCTGGCATTGACTCAGACTAGCACTAATGGTTGAAGGAACAATTTGCCTTCTGCACGCTGAACACTTTCATCAGTCTGATGTGGCTGCATCTCAATTTTGGTGGTTTGGTGGAAAAAGTTGAATCCTGTATGACATAAACAATATATTGTTTGATGTTTAACAGAGTGTGACTTTTGTAAACTCCACCAACGTGTCAGTGTGCTGTTCCAGGACAGGGGGGTCCCAGGCTGGTGGGGGGAGAGAGCCGGTGCTCGGGGCGAGTGGAGGTGCTTCGTGGGGCGCTCTGGGGCTCAGTCTGCGATCGCCACCTGGACCAGCAAACCGCTGATGTCATCTGCAGACACCTCCAGTGTGGGGGGGCCGCCGCCACCCCCAGAGGAGCCCCCTATGGAGCCGGGAGTGGCCCGCTGTGGAAGGACAGGTTCCAGTGCAGTGGGAGCGAGGGGCGCCTGGGGGACTGTCCTATGTCCTGGGACCAGGAGGACTGTGGTCAGGGCAGTGTGGCCAGCGTGGTCTGCTCAGGTACAGCACCCTGCCTTCAGCACACACAGCACTGAGACTAAATTAATTGTGGGTATGTTTCAGTTGTGTTATTCACATAATGGTGATCGAGTAAAATTCAATATTGCATAATTGGACAAAGGCACATACAGACCCTGGTTTCTGACAGCATTGTGTGTATCTTCATACACTTCTTAGACAGTTAAGGCAGTTTGTATTATGGAAAGTTAAATAGAAACTCATTGCAAAATTGACCCAAAATAAGATCACATACATGTGTATACATTCATATTAAGTGGTTTCATATTAAGTGAGGTGCTGGTGTATTTTCCAGACGCAGACTGGCAGGTGCGTCTGCGGGGCACAGACAGTCGCTGTGAGGGGAGGCTGGAGGTTTTGTGGAACGGCTCGTGGGGACGAGTCTAACCTCCCAGTGGGATCTCCAGGACGCCAGCGCTGTCTGCACAAACCTGCACTGCGGCCGCGCGCTGCTGGCCTCTAACTCCACTGAGTACGGCCATGGAGACGGGCCCGTGGTGCTGACTGCGGTGGAGTGTACCGGACAGGAACCTGCACTGCAGAACTGCACCCTCACACTGAGCTCTGGACCGGGCAGCACCAGTGGGGGGGTGGGGGTGCGCTGCTCAGGTAGGCGCTCAGTGACTGGGGGGTGGGGCTGGATTTTGTGTTGCTCTCTCACACTTGTCAACACTCACACTCCAGCACTTTGGGGATGCTCCACTAACCCTTTGCTTGCCGTTGACAGAGCACTGGCGGCTGCGTCTGGCCGGCGGGGGCAGTCAGTGTGCCGGGAGAGTCGAGGTGTACCATGGCGGCGCCTGGGGCTCGGTGTGCGATGACCTCTGGGACCTGGCCGACGCCAGTGTGGTGTGCAGACAGCTGGGCTGTGGTCAGGCGCTGAGAGCCACGGGGTCGGCTGAGTTCGGGGGGGGCTCCGGGCCCGTCTGGCTGGACGACGTCAGTTGCCGTGGCAATGAGACGGCACTGTGGGACTGCCCCAGAGCATCCTGGGAGAGGCGCAACTGCAGACACAAGGAGGATGCTGGGGTGGTGTGTTCTGGTAAGCCTCACAGTGAGCAGCTGAAGTTAATTTGGTCATTTGATGTCTAGTGTGTCTCTGATGATGTTGGCTATAACAGTGATGGCACCACTAGCCCTTCGAGGCGTTCATTGGGAATCCCTCCGTGCCTCTGGACTCCAGTGCGGTTCATGGATCAGAGTCTCATGCTGCGCTGTGTCTTGATCCCTGCAGAGCACAAGGAGCTGCGTCTGGTCAGTGCTGAGCACCACTGTGCTGGGAGACTGGACATCCTCTACAATGGCACCTGGGGCAGCGTGTGTTCCAATGGGATGAAGCCCTTCACCATCGCTTCGGTGTGTCAGCAGCTGCAGTGCGGAGACAGCGGCTCTCTGCAGGACGGGGAGCAGTACAAAACGGGCTCTGGTCCTAAATGGTTAGACCGGGTGGATTGCAGAGGGCACGAGTCTGTCCTGTGGCAGTGTCCTGCTGCACCATGGGGGCACAATGACTGCCAGGACTCTGAGGTGGCGCATATTCAGTGTGCAAGTGAGAAGAGACCGCCTATCTCTCTATCAATCTTTCTATTGATCTCTCTGTCGATATAGAACTCATTATAAAATGCACATGAAAGAGCTGTTCTCTGCAGTTACACTGTCTCCTGAGGACACAGACAAGGAGGGAGCTGTTTGTACAGGTGACATTTTAAATCAATATATAAAATGCATATATTTAAAAACATATTCATATATATTTGTCATATTATAAATATGATTTATACCTTCAGATGTCTCAGGTTGGCAACAATCTGTTCTGTAATTGTGACGACTCAAGTCCCACAGATTCCCAGCATCCAGTCAGTCAGGCTTCATCACCTCTCATTTCCCAGGGCTCCCCAGGGCTGTAAATGCTCTAAACTGTCTCTCCATGGTGTCCAGGTCCGCAGCTGAGGCTGGTGGGGCCGGAGGGCCGGTGCTCGGGCAGGGTGGAGGTGTGTCTCATGGGGGTCTGGGGGACGGTGTGCGACGACTCCTGGGATCTCCAGGACGCCCGTGTGGTGTGCAGAGAGCTGGGCTGTGGCTCCGCCATTTCCGCACCTCAGGAGGCCCATTGGGGTGAAGGTAACGGGACGCTGTGGCTGGACGAGGTGAGCTGCAGGGGCACAGAGAGGGCTCTGCTGGAGTGCCACTCCTCCCCCCCAGGGAGCCATGATTGCACACACAAGGAGGACGCCGCTGTGCTCTGCGCAGGTACGCTCTGGACTCGGGGCTGGAGGCCGTTCGGCTCACCTTCAGTCCAGCAGCAGGTGGCTTATTGCTGAGGATCATCGTCATATGAGTTTGTGATGAAGTGTCTCTGTGTTGCAGGACCTGATGCCCCTGTCACTTCGGCCCCTGTGGCTGATCCAGCAGAAGGTACAGTTCAGGCTCTCAGTACAGTCGCTCCATATTGTGTTCATATCCGTAAGGCTGGGTCCTTGTTCAGCATTGACGTCTCCTGTTTCACATCAGTGGTGCTCGTCTCTGTAAATGGTGAATCAGAAATGAAATTGACACTGAAAATTGAAAATGAACTTTAAAAATGTTAGTTATTCATGATTGTGTTATTGCCTGTGTTTGACTGAAGTGTGTCGTTGCAGGAGAACGGACAGGGTGGATTGTGGGTCTGATTGTGTGCTGTGTGACTCTGGGGCTGCCTCTGTGTGCGGTGTCAGCGGCTCTCTTCATTCAAACACACCGCAGACACACAGGTAGGCTGGCACTGCACACAACTCATGTCATTCACCACTAATGTGTCATTAACACACACTTTCTTACAGGACATTAGTGCTGAAGTTGTGAGTGTTTTCTCCGCAGGTGTGTCTAAGGAGTATGAAGCTGTTTATGAGGAGATTGATCAGAAGTCCCATCTGGATCGGTCGCACACAAGGAAACTCTCAGGTTTGCAATTAATTGAGTGCCTGTGATCTGTGTTCAGTCAGTACAATCAACTGTAAATCTATCTCTTTGTGTCCAATTATTTTTCTTGCATTGATTTGTTTGATTGATGTCATGATTTGAGTCTTTAAATAATATGTACTTTTCAGGAAAAGTAAATTAAACAACTATTGATCAGTTGAAAGTGCTTAAAGAGTGCACTGTGTTTGTAAAGATGCCCAAGTCCTCAGATCTCTCTGATGACCCCCATTGACCCTCTTCCAGGAGTGACAGTGGAGACGCCAGTGTCCCGCTCTGAGACCCACAGCAGCACGGCTCAGAAAGCTGCAGCAGCAGGACAGGCGGCCGCATTATTACACACCGGAGAAACACACACTGGCTGTACAGGTCTGTCTCTGACAGCCTGTGTTCTCATGGCTGCTGTGTCTCAGTGTGTTCTCATGACTGTGTCTCAGTGTGTTCTCATGGCTGTGTCTCAGTGTGTTCTCATGACTGTGTCTCAGTGTGTTCTCATGGCTGTGTCTCAGTGTGTTCTCATGGCTGTGTCTCAGTGTGTTCTCATGGCTATGTCTCAGTGTGTTCTCATGTCTGTGTCTCAGTGTGTTTGCATGGCTGTGTCTCAGTGTGTTCTCATGGCTGCTGTGTCTCAGTGTGTTCTCATGGCTGCTGTGTCTCAGTGTGTTCTCATGACTGCTGTGTCTCAGTGTGTTCTCATGGTTGTGTCTCAGTGTGTTCTCACGGCTGTGTCTCAGTGTGTTCTCATGGCTGTGTCTCAGTGTGTTCTCATGGCTGCTGTGTCTCAGTGTGTTCTCATGACTGCTGTGTCTCAGTGTGTTCTCATGGTTGTGTCTCAGTGTGTTCTCATGGCCGTGTCTCAGTGTGTTCTCATGGCTGTGTCTCAGTGTGTTCTCATGACTGTGTCTCAGTGTGTTCTCATGGCTGCTGTGTCTCAGTGTGTTCTCATGTATGTGTCTCAGTGTGTTCTCATGACTGTGTCTCAGTGTGTTCTCATGGCTGCTGTGTCTCAGTGTGTTCTCATGGCCGTGTCTCAGGGTGTTTTCATGGCTGTGTCTCAGTGTGTTCTCATGGCTGTGTCTCAGTGTGTTCTCATGGCTGTGTCTCAGTGTATTCTCATGGTTGTGTCTCAGTTTGTTCTCATGGCTGTGTCTCAGTGTGTTCTCATGGCTGCTGTGTCTCAGTGTGTTCTCATGTCTGCTGTGTCTCAGTGTGTTCTCATGTCTGCTGTGTCTCAGTGTGTTCTCATGGTTGTGTCTCAGTGTGTTCTCATGGCCGTGTCTCAGTGTGTTCTCATGGCTGTGTCTCAGTGTGTTCTCATGGCTGTGTCTCAGTGTGTTCTCATGACTGTGTCTCAGTGTGTTCTCATGGCTGCTGTGTCTCAGTGTGTTCTCATGTATGTGTCTCAGTGTGTTCTCATGGCTGTGTCTCAGTGTGTTCTCATGGCTGCTGTGTCTCAGTGTGTTCTCATGGCTGTGTCTCAGTGTGTTCTCATGGCAGCTGTGTCTCAGTGTGTTCTCATGGCTGTGTCTCAGTGTGTTCTCATGGCTGCTTTGTCTCAGTGTGTTCTCATGGCTGTGTCTCAGTGTGTTCTCATGGCTGTGTCTCAGTGTGTTCTCATGGCTGTGTCTCAGTGTATTCTCATGGCTGCTGTGTCTCAGTGTGTTCTCATGGCCGTGTCTCAGGGTGTTTTCATGGCTGTGTCTCAGTGTGTTCTCATGGCTGTGTCTCAGTGTGTTCTCATGGCTGTGTCTCAGTGTATTCTCATGGTTGTGTCTCAGTTTGTTCTCATGGCTGTGTCTCAGTGTGTTCTCATGGCTGCTGTGTCTCAGTGTGTTCTCATGGCTGTGTCTCAGTGTGTTCTCATGTCTGCTGTGTCTCAGTGTGTTCTCATGGTTGTGTCTCAGTGTGTTCTCATGGCCGTGTCTCAGTGTGTTCTCATGGCTGTGTCTCAGTGTGTTCTCATGGCTGTGTCTCAGTGTGTTCTCATGACTGTGTCTCAGTGTGTTCTCATGGCTGCTGTGTCTCAGTGTGTTCTCATGTATGTGTCTCAGTGTGTTCTCATGGCTGTGTCTCAGTGTGTTCTCATGGCTGCTGTGTCTCAGTGTGTTCTCATGGCTGTGTCTCAGTGTGTTCTCATGGCAGCTGTGTCTCAGTGTGTTCTCATGGCTGTGTCTCAGTGTGTTCTCATGGCTGCTTTGTCTCAGTGTGTTCTCATGGCTGTGTCTCAGTGTGTTCTCATGGCTGTGTCTCAGTGTGTTCTCATGGCTGTGTCTCAGTGTATTCACATGGCTGCTGTGTCTCAGTGTGTTCTCATGGCCGTGTCTCAGGGTGTTTTCATGGCTGTGTCTCAGTGTGTTCTCATGGCTGTGTCTCAGTGTGTTCTCATGGCTGTGTCTCAGTGTATTCTCATGGTTGTGTCTCAGTTTGTTCTCATGGCTGTGTCTCAGTGTGTTCTCATGGCTGCTGTGTCTCAGTGTGTTCTCATGGCTGTGTCTCAGTGTGTTCTCATGTCTGCTGTGTCTCAGTGTGTTCTCATGGTTGTGTCTCAGTGTGTTCTCATGGCCGTGTCACAGTGTGTTCTCATGGCTGTGTCTCAGTGTGTTCTCATGGCTGTGTCTCAGTGTGTTCTCATGACTGTGTCTCAGTGTGTTCTCATGGCTGCTGTGTCTCAGTGTGTTCTCATGTATGTGTCTCAGTGTGTTCTCATGGCTGTGTCTCAGTGTGTTCTCATGGCTGCTGTGTCTCAGTGTGTTCTCATGGCTGTGTCTCAGTGTGTTCTCATGTCTGCTGTGTCTCAGTGTGTTCTCATGGTTGTGTCTCAGTGTGTTCTCATGGCTGCTGTGTCTCAGTGTGTTCTCATGTATGTGTCTCAGTGTGTTCTCATGGCTGTGTCTCAGTGTGTTCTCATGGCTGCTGTGTCTCAGTGTGTTCTCATGGCTGTGTCTCAGTGTGTTCTCATGGCAGCTGTGTCTCAGTGTGTTCTCATGGCTGTGTCTCAGTGTGTTCGCATGGCTGCTGTGTCTCAGTGTGTTCTCATGGCTGCTTTGTCTCAGTGTGTTCTCATGGCTGTGTCTCAGTGTGTTCTCATGGCTGTGTCTCAGTGTGTTCTCATGGCTGCTGTGTCTCAGTGTGTTCTCATGGCTGCTGTGTCTCAGTGTGTTCTCATGGCCGTGTCTCAGGGTGTTTTCATGGCTGTGTCTCAGTGTGTTCTCATGGCTGTGTCTCAGTGTGTTCTCATGGCTGTGTCTCAGTGTATTCTCATGGTTGTGTCTCAGTTTGTTCTCATGGCTGTGTCTCAGTGTGTTCTCATGGCTGCTGTGTCTCAGTGTGTTCTCATGGCTGTGTCTCAGTGTGTTCTCATGTCTGCTGTGTCTCAGTGTGTTCTCATGGTTGTGTCTCAGTGTGTTCTCATGGCCGTGTCTCAGTGTGTTCTCATGGCAGCTGTGTCTCAGTGTGTTCTCATGGCTGTGTCTCAGTGTGTTCGCATGGCTGCTGTGTCTCAGTGTGTTCTCATGGCTGCTTTGTCTCAGTGTGTTCTCATGGCTGTGTCTCAGTGTGTTCTCATGGCTGTGTCTCAGTGTGTTCTCATGGCTGTGTCTCAGTGTGTTCTCATGTCTGTGTCTCAGTGTGTTCTCATGACTGTGTCTCAGTGTGTTCTCATGGCTGCTGTGTCTCAGTGTGTTCTCATGTATGTGTCTCAGTGTGTTCTCATGGCTGTGTCTCAGTGTGTTCTCATGGCTGCTGTGTCTCAGTGTGTTCTCATGGCTGTGTCTCAGTGTGTTCTCATGTCTGTGTCTCAGTGTGTTCTCATGGCTGTGTCTCAGTGTGTTCTCATGGCAGCTGTGTCTCAGTGTGTTCTCATGGCTGCTGTGTCTCAGTGTGTTCTCATGGCTGCTTTGTCTCAGTGTGTTCTCATGACTGTGTCTCAGTGTGTTCTCATGGCTGTGTCTCAGTGTGTTCTCATGGCAGCTGTGTCTCAGTGTGTTCTCATGGCTGTGTCTCAGTGTGTTCTCATGGCTGCTGTGTCTCAGTGTGTTCTCATGACCGTGTCTCAGTGTGTTCTCATGGCTGTGTCTCAGTGTGTTCTCATGGCTGTGTCTCAGTGTGTTCTCATGGCTGTGTCTCAGTGTGTTCTCATGGCTGTGTGTCAGTGTGTTCTCATGGCTGCTGTGTCTCAGTGTGTTCTCACGGCTGTGTCTCAGTGTGTTCTCTAGGCTGTGTCTCAGTGTGTTCTCATGGCTGTGTCTCAGTGTGTTCTCATGGCTGTGTCTCAGTGTGTTCTCATGGCTGTGTCTCAGTGTGTTCTCATGGCTGCTGTGTCTCAGTCTGATGAATCACGTTTTCTTTTATATCACGTGGATGGCCAGGTGCGTGTGTGTCGCTTACCTGGAGGACACATGGCACCAGGATGCACTATGGGAAGAAGGCAAGCCGGCGGAGGCAGTGTGATGCTTTGGGCAATGTTCTGCTGGGAAACCTTGGGTCCTGTAATTCATGTGGATGTTACTTTGACACGTACCACCTACCTAAGCATTGTTGCAGACCATGTACACCCTTTCATGGAAACGGTATTCCCTGATGGCATTGGCCTCTTTCAGCAGGATAATGCACCCTGCCACAAAGCAAAAATGGTTCAGGAATGGTTTGAAGAACACAACAATGAATTCAAGGTGTTGACTTGGCCTCCAAATTCCCCAGATCTCAATCCAAATGCACATCTGTGGGATGTGCTGGACAAACAATTCTGATCCATGGAGGCCCCACCTTGCAACTTACAGGAATTAATGGATCTGCTGCTAACGTCTTGGTGCCAGATACCACAGCAGACCTTCAGAGGTTTAGTGGAGTCCATGCCTCGACGGGTCAGGGCTGTTTTGGCAGCAAAAGGGGGACCTACACAATATTAGGCAGGTGGTCATAATGTTATGGCTGATCAGTGTATGTGTGCATGTTTGTGTGTGTGTATTTCTCAGGGGAGAGGGGCCCGCCTTCATCTGTACTAGTGCTGAACAATCAAATGGACAGACAGGTTCAGGGAGGGTCCAGTGAGGGTAAGACTCTGTGGCCTCACTGTAATAGTCATCTCTTCAGTCTATTCAGCTCTGTCCCTGCCGATTGTTTCACAGTGACATCAGTCCCACAGTCCCCTCCATGACCGCTGGCAGTTTTCTCATGACTGCACCGCACACCTGCTGTGCTCTGTTGTGCTTTTCCACGGTTTGTATACTTTGCCATGTTTTACCATGATTTCACTGTGGTTGTTCCATGATAACACTACAGTTGCAGCCGGCCCCGGAGACTCTGCACACCGCAATCAGCAGGACGCTCGGGCCCTGTGCAGACCATGTGCAGACAGAGAGCACTGAGAGCCCAGCAGGAGACACTGGGAGCTTTAAGATTGTGCAGTTGAATTAAATGCTCTGCTACAATTGAGCAGTGAGCGGCTGCTAAAGTGGGGCTGATCATTCTGAGATTTTTGGGGTTTCAGAGGATTTGGGTAATAAAATGCTGAAAATTGAGAGTCTCATTGGTATTGTGATTCTACAATCGGATCGATTTGGAGTTTGATGGGGTGCTAGGTGACGTCATCGCTGATAATTACAAAATTAATATCTAAAAAACTATAACTGCAGTGATGAAAACAAATACGGCACAAACCGGCACTAACGTAGCACAAACGAAAGAGACTATTTTGGGGCGATTTGGACGTTGATGGGGTGCTGAGTGACGTCACAGCTCATAAAATATCATCTTTAATATCTCGGGAACCATACCGGCACAAACGATGATTTTTGTGGCACAAACCAGCACAAATGCAGCACTAATGAATGCATATATTTTGATCCATATTCTGAACACATGGGGTGCCAACTTCACGGAGGTCACTAACCCCTTCACCGCAACAAAATCATAAAGGAATAACCAAGAGGAAACATTAACAAACAGAAGAAAATACAAACACCAGCAAAGAAAACCAAAAACAAACCAAACAAATTCCCTATCAGATTTAACGCTGTAAGAAAGCAAAATGCTGTTTAAGACGTGACCCTCATATGGTTTCCGGGCAGGAAAACCTCTCCCACGTAACCAAACTAGATAAGTATTGATTATGTAAATACCATACCGCTATCATAGTGATTTATAATGCTAAGGAACACTTTTTGCAGATTAAACAGTAAAACAAATTACAAATGAAAACAATAACAATAATGATAGTATGCACGGACATTTCCTGCTTAAGGGATGAGAGGCAAAGCCGCTTCATCACACTGGGGCTTCCAGACCGACGCAGGGGCAAGCTGGATGAGAGCGTGGGAGAGAGATCCCCCTTATGAAAAAGTGAAGTAATTGCTTATTGCATAGGAATTAAACAGTTAATTAAATCGTTGTTTATTATGTTGCTGCCCGTGAGAGATTTGTGCTCTGCTACAAGTTCCCATCTTTATCTGAAGCCTAGATTGAAATAGAAATGGTATAATAGCTAGAACAGCAGCAGCACCTCCATTTGATCAATTGAATGAATCAATAATAATAATAATAATAATAATAATAATAATAATAATAATAATAATAATAATAATAATAAAACCTTATTTGTATAGCATGAATGGGGCTGGAGAAAAGTAACAAAAATTCAGTTGTAATTCATAGTTGTTTTAGCTAAAGATTATAAATATTGCAGCATAGTGGAAGTAATAGCTTATAGTCAGGCTCAATCATTATGCTTTTAATTAAAACGAGTCTCTTGCCCCGTTTCCACTGGCTAAGCGTCTGGGCGCATCCGTGTTTTGTGGAGGTTAAATATCTGGTGCTGGACGTGTCCGTAAGCGTCCGTCCCCACTGAGGACATGATTAGCTTTCAGAAGAGAGGAATGCGCTGGACTGGAGACAGACAGGGAAGAGATCAGATACATTGTGTCGGAAGATCCCTGTGCAATCACGAAGAAATGACTGCTTTGTTTTACTGCTTACAGTTAATTTCCGAGTATTAAACACTTGGATTTCACAGGACCATTGCAGTGCCTGACTAGTTACAATAAACTGAAGGATAATAATGTTATTAATATTGTATGAACAGCTGGCCATGTTTCAGGCTGTATTGTGTCAGTCAGTGTGAAGGCGAACACGATTCAGTTAACGTGTGCCAAGTGCCCACGTGTGCCCTGGCCCATTAGGCCTGGGCCCTAAGCCGTGGACCCCCAGAGATTAATTTTCTCCTACACGCCATCCATAGGAGTTTTTCGTTTTTCTCTCCTCCGTGCCTAAATGGTTTATTTACTTAAATGTTCTCTCACTTTATTCTAGATCATGTAAAATGTTTACAGGTCTATATTTAATTTTATTGTATTTATGTATTTTATTTTGCTGTACGTTTGTTGTATGTTTACCAGTCTGTAAAGCTCTCTGTGGCTACCCTGCGAAGGGCGCTATACAAATACAAACTGATTGATTGATTGATTGATTTACAAGTTAAATGAATGAATAAATAAATACAGCAGATCTGGGTTTCCCTCTAAAACATTAAGGACTGGTTTAATAAATGCATCCATAAACGCCATGACTGAGACGTGCACTTTAGTTCAATTATAAGCTGCTATATTGTATCTGGATGATTAATCGTGAAACGTGTGTATTTTGTTTCAGATGTAACTTGCCTGGTTAAGGATGTCTGATAAGTAAATTATAAATAATATGGCAACAAGTATTGTTTGCAGTTACAAATCTGTAGTAAGAGTAATAAGTTAAGGGAGTCACGCTGTGTTTAAAATACATATATGCTAGCACAAATTATGACGATAATAATAACAATACATATTCGCTATTTAGTATTATTGTTGCACATGGAACCGTATTCGTAAGTGAACATGCTTGTCTGAATATAATGTTGTCTCTACACGTTCAGCTCTTCCTAATATCTCTTAACAGAAACGTGTGTTTATTACGCTGTTTACAATCATGTAAAGCACAAAGAATAAAACAGACACAAAGTCCTCTCCACTCAGGCTGTGTGGCTCTAGAGTTTCCTGTCTCTGTTTTAACAGAAACACAAACCAAAACCACAGTCGCTGCTCCTGTATTAGGGGGATGGACTTCATAATGGCCTGGTTTTGCAGTAAAAGCTCTGGGACGCGTCTGAGGACGGCATGGTACGACATGACGCTTAAGCACGTGGAACCGAGGCATTACACATTTTCCACTCAAATACTGACTATAAGTAAATTATACATACATACATCTGAAGATGTTCTGAATCCATAGCTAACAAAAATACTGTGGTTCATAGCAAAAGCTTGTTAATTATAAACTGCAATGTAAAAGTCTCTAAATTCTCGGAGGGAAGGGTCGTGGCTACGGGCTGCAGCCAGTCCTGTGTCGCTCAGGGAGGTGATGTATTCGTGCTATAAGCTATTGGAAAGGCCCAGATGATCTCTCGGAGGTAATACCGGTACCGGGCTGGACTAATGTAATATTAATTCATGATTAAAAATATATATATTACATCCAGTACCTGGTATTACCTCTGAGAGATCATCCTGGGATTTCCAATAGTTTATATAAAAAATTATAATAATAATAATAATAATAATAATAATAATAATAATAATAATAATAAATATCGGCCCACAGGTCGCCCGGCCCTCTGGGAATTCTCCCGGTGCTCCAGACGGCCAATCCGCTACTGACGACATGTAGACATCAAACGACAAATGTGAGAAATGCTTACAGTCACAAAGGAACTGGATTTCAGAGAGCTCATGTAACTTAAAATACAAGATTTATACAATTATATTGAAGGTATACATATGGGCCCATACCTCTTTTAAATGTATAGTTTATTACATTTATTTTGTTTCATATTATCCATCATTTCCAATACAGGAAGAGCCACAGAGCCAACCAGTGAACTAGCTTTCACAAATATTAGTGAAACAGCAGCAATGTCATAATGTCAAGTACAATAATCTAATTTTATAACTCCTCCATTTCCCCGGCTGTGGCTCCTACCTTGCTGAGCTACAGTGTAATGGCATGAGCTCCTTTCTATCACCTCAGCAGCACCCTGTTCAATAGCTGGGACCCTGGGCACAGCGGGGGCTACCTGGGGAGAGCGTCTCCAGGCCTGTGCTACTTGTGTTCGGATCCACAGACTCCTGGGAGGAGTTCAGTGTGGAAGAAGTGGCTGCGATGGATATGAACCAGAGATTCAAAGCAGGGGAACGAAGGCGATAAACTGGAGATGTTTAAAGAAAAGTCACAGAGAGCAGGATTGACTGACTGGCTTTATGTTTAGCTGTGTGATTCTGTAGAAAGGCCACTGAGGAGGCTGACTGGAGCAGAGAGAACACAACACCAGTGAACTGGTCACTTCCTGTCTCACTCAGGTCATTTCCACGCTCTCCCTGCTGGGCTGCAGTAACAGCAATGGGCTCAGCTGGGTCAGTCACTGAAACAGGAAGAAACACAAGTACTGGAGAGCAAGTATCTGCACTGGCAACATTTTACACTGTACAATTCATGGGTGGATGTGCTGAGAAAATCACTATAGTTATAACACTGCTGGTGTCTTATTAGTGATGTTGTTATATTATTACAGATTTGTATGTATATCTACACAAAAGCATAAATAATTACACATTACCTACATTATAACTATTCATTACTACAATTTTAAAACACTATAAGAACATAAGTAATTACTTACACCCCAAAAATACACTGCAGCTCCTCCCAGAGAGCCAGCCAGCTCTGCTCCCTGCACCTGCACCTCTCGGTGTCTTTCATATAAGGTCACACTGAGCGCTGCACATTGTAATTGGCTCCTATGAACCCGGCCTGTACCTGATCTTTACCAAACAAGGCTCTTGGCCCCGACACACACAGCCGCTGTGTATCTTGCCCACCCCGTCGCTGTGAGCTGTTAGACACAGCAGAGACTGAGAGATGTCAGCGCGTGATTATTGATTACTCTTCACACAGATCAGCGAAATGTGGCTTCTTCTGTTCATC
Organism: Amia ocellicauda; assembly: GCF_036373705.1. Taxonomy (NCBI): domain Eukaryota; kingdom Metazoa; phylum Chordata; class Actinopteri; order Amiiformes; family Amiidae; genus Amia; species Amia ocellicauda. The sequence goes on along the minus strand of NC_089851.1, from coordinate 1,767,257 downwards.
TCCATCAATTTCCATCTCACAAGTAAGGACCTTCTGTTTCAATTAATTATATTTGATGTTATAAAGTGATGAAGCTCCAACTAAATGCATCATTCATATGTTTCTGTGGTTTTATGAGTTTTTAAATGTATTTTAATTGTAATTATTTAAGTTGATTAAAACTAAAATATATAAGTTTCCAATCTATTTATATTCATATCAGCGAAAATACAAGAGAAGTGATATCCAAGAGAAAGAAAATTAAGAGACTAGTAAAACCTGTAATAACATATTTGGTACCTAATCATATATATATATATATATATATATATATATATATATATATATATATATATATATATATGATAAGGTTCCCAAATTGTTATTTCCCAATTATATATATAAATATATATATATATATATATATATATATATATATATATATATATATATATATGCGTGTGTGTATGATTAGGTTCCTAATAAATAAATTAATCAAAAATAAATCAGTTAGCTGATACGTTTCTATATACATATAGACTGGCAGGCAGTTACTGCACTTACTAACAAGCCAATGTCTCTCTGGAAACATGAGGAAAACTGGAAAACGTTTTACCGATTTTCAAACAGTTTATTTTAAAAATTAGTGTTTCTCACAAACAACATACATGTAATTATTATGATTATGATTTAATTTAATTATGTCAACATATATATATATATATATGTATATGTGTATGTATATATATATATATATATATATATGTATATGTATATGTATATATATATATATATATATGTATATGTATATGTATATATATATATATATATATATATATATATATATATGTGTATATATATATATATATATATATGTATATATATATATATGTATATATATATATATGTATCACCCCACCAGGCTCGTTACTGCACTTATAAGTTTATTATTAATACTGAGAAACTGGGAGATATTAGGTTTTAATTTACATATCATACCATATTTTTACTTCAATTCCAATATGTTTTATCCAATATTATTTTTTATATAAAATGTGAATGATGGGGAACTCAGAAACAAGCGACTGTTGTGGTTTTTTTTTTTGAAGAAGCATTTATTTGTATATGGTTTTATATGCATATTTTATATGTATTTGAAATCACTGGTCGCTTACCACGTTTGTGTCTTTTTAACCCTTCATTTACTTGAAATGTGGGTGCATTATAGTTAGATCTTCTGTTTGTGCTGTTTGATGCAGCTTCTTAAAAAAATTTATATATTCTGACTGTGAAATTTTCCAATATGTTAAGACTTATTAATTAGTGGAACAGTTCAAATAATTAAACAGATGGAAAAAGTATATATGTAATCATACAGAAACATAAATTATATGAATCTAGAATATTGGATTTTATTCTAATCCAATGTTGGATTTTTTAAATTGTTACACAGGATTAGGTATAATAATCTTTCAATATGTGAATCAGTGAAAGAATCTAAATATATGAATGTGCCATTATTGTTCCAATTTTTGAAAAGTATGGAGGACTATCCATGCCAAAATTTTAAAGTAAATACACAGACAAAATAATACATTCATAAATAAATGTTGAAATCAATACAGGAATAAATACATTCATAAATAAATGTTGAAATAAATAAGTAATAAATAAATAAATGTTGAAATAAATACATAAATACATGGACGTTGATGTATTTATTTAAATAGTTATTTCAATATGTATTTATTTATTTGTGTATTTATTTTAACATTTATTTATTAATTTATCAATTTCAACATAAGCGTCTTCTGTGTTTCTTTATCTTTTTCACTGTGACAAAAATTTCCTCTGTCAATGTTACAAATCTTCATGTGGAGAATATATATATTTATATATTTGGGATATATATACACTCACCTAAAGGATTATTAGGAACACCATACTAATACTGTGTTTGACCCCCTTTCGCCTTCAGAACTGCCTTAATTCTACGTGGCATTGATTCAACAAGGTGCTGAAAGCATTCTTTAGAAATGTTGGCCCATATTGATAGGATAGCATCTTGCAGTTGATGGAGATTTGTGGGATGCACATCCAGGGCACGAAGCTCCCGTTCCACCACATCCCAAAGATGCTCTATTGGGTTGAGATCTGGTGACTGTGGGGGCCAGTTTAGTACAGTGAACTCATTGTCATGTTCAAGAAACCAATTTGAAATGATTCGACCTTTGTGACATGGTGCATTATCCTGCTGGAAGTAGCCATCAGAGGATGGGTACATGGTGGTCTTAAAGGGATGGACATGGTCAGAAACAATGCTCAGGTAGGCCGTGGCATTTAAACGATGCCCAATTGGCACTAAGGGGCCTAAAGTGTGCCAAGAAAACATGCCCCACACCATTACACCACCACCACCAACCTGCACAGTGGTAACAAGGCATGATGGATCCATGTTCTCATTCTGTTTACGCCAAATTCTGACTCTACCATCTGAATGTCTCAACAGAAATCGAGACTCATCAGACCAGGCAACATTTTTCCAGTCTTCAACTGTCCAATTTTGGTGAGCTTGTGCAAATTGTATCCTATTTGTAGTGGAGATGAGTGGTACCCGGTGGGGTCTTCTGCTGTTGTAGCCCATCCGCCTCAAGGTTGTACGTGTTGTGGCTTCACAAATGCTTTGCTGCATACCTCGGTTGTAACGAGTGGTTATTTCAGTCAAAGTTGCTCTTCTATCAGCTTGAATCAGTCGGCCCATTCTCCTCTGACCTCTAGCATCAACAAGGCATTTTCGCCCACAGGACTGCCGCATACTGGATGTTTTTCCCTTTTCACACCATTCTTTGTAAACCCTAGAAATGGTTGTGCGTGAAAATCCCAGTAAATGAGCAGATTGTGAAATACTCAGACCGGCCCGTCTGGCACCAACAACCATGCCACGCTCAAAATTGCTTAAATCACCTTTCTTTCCCATTCAGACATTCAGTTTGGAGTTCAGGAGATTGTCTTGACCAGGACCACACCCCTAAATGCATTGAAGCAACTGCCATGTGATTGGTTGGTTAGATAATTGCATTAATGAGAAATTGAACAGGTGTTCCTAATAATCCTTTAGGTGAGTGTATTTATATATATATATATATAGTGGGCAAACATACAAAATCAGCAGGGGATCAAATACTTTTTCCCCCCACTGTATATATAATATTGTGTAGGTCCCCCTTTTGCCACCAAAACAGCCCTGACCCGTCGAGGCATGGACTCCACTAGACCTCTGAAGGTGTGCTGTGGTATCTGGCACCAAGACGTTAACAGCAGATCCTTTAAGTCCTGTAAGTTGCGAGGTGGGGTCTCCATGGATCGGACTTGTTTGTGCAGCACATCCCACAGATGCTCGATTGGATTGACATCTGGGGATTTGGAGGCCAAGTCAACACCTTGAACTTGTGATTCATCAGACCAGGCCACCTTCTTCCATTGCTACGTGGTCCAGTTCTGATGCTAATGTGCCCATTGTAGGCGCTTTCGGCAGTGGACAGGGGTCAGCATGGGCACCCTGACTGGACTGTGGCTACGCAGCCCCATACGCAACAAACTGCGATGCACTGTGTGTTCTGACACCTTTCTATCAGAACCAGCATTCACTTTTTCAGCAATTTGAGCTACAGTAGCTCGTCTGTTGGATCGTACCACACGGGCCAGCCTTTGCTCCCCACGTGCATCAATGAGCCTTGGCCGCCCATGACCCTGTGGTTAATTATAGTTATAATTAATATAATATACACACATTTATTTTGTATTTATTATTATTATTATTTCCTCATTTATGACCAACTCAAATAACTAATCAGTACTGGCTGCGGTGGCTGTAGGCTACCTGTTGGTTTCACAGTAAAGTTTGTATCTGCTTTGACTGTTTGACTGCTGGCATACTGGTTTCTCCCTCCAGCACCGCTGCGAGCCCGGCGTTGTGGGTTTGATTTGAGATGTCAGGGATGTTATTTCTTATGTATTGATTTAAAATTATATAGAATTGAAATACAGCGGTGTCATTAGGTCTGGGTGTCCGGGGCCCGAATGTTTTATGAATAGCCCCGGATCTCAAAAGAAAACACCGGGTTTGGACTCAGAGCTAAGCCCCGAATGTATTGTAATCCTAGCATGCCTCTGCCGATATATATTTTTGTTAAGTTGATCATGATTAGAAATGCAAGCATGTGGGACCATTCAAATATAAGCAGACAAATTGCAGAATAAGTTTCTGCATTGCTGATCATCATTAGACAAACTAAATTACAACACTACCACAAACAATAATTGCATAGTTATGAATTATTAAAATTATGACCATTGCTTCTTGAAGTACAAGTCAAACTGCAACTTGGGTGAAAGTTGCATAGAAAATGGTTAAATAATGTATTGAACATTTAAGGTCAAGTGCAAGAAACTGAAAGCAGCACCTAACTGGAGATGGTCCCGTGGTTAGTACGCAGCTCCGCACTAACTCTGCAAGTTCGTTGCATTGAACCTTCATGACTATATGATATAAGACTTGTGTTATTCTGTGCAAACTTTGACAAATTTAGCTAATGGTTTTCTGAGAATCATCTCGTGATGTCAAATGTAGGCTAATAGTAATGAATGCCCAAACAAGCACATTCCAAATAAAAACAATCCCAAAACACACAACTCTCAAGAAATTAAAGCATCTGTTAAAAAAAAGTAATTTTTTAAAGCATTTTGCTATGAATAATGGACACGCTGTGATAGTATTTTATTATAATGTTACTTTGTTCATATTCATAATTGCATTGAATAATAATTTATCTGAGCTGCAGTGCTGTCACTTTTAGTAGAGAAAATAGGTACCAATTATAGCCTGTAATCTGTAATGCCATAATAATAATAATAATATTTTTTTAAATCAAAAAAAGCTGTAGTAATGCCTTTTTATTTATTTATTTATTTATTTATTTATTTATTAGTAGATGCCCTTGTCCAGGGCAACAAAATATAAGCGCAATACAAAGTGCAATAATACAGTGCAGTTCAAGGCATAATACATTTTACAAATTCCAATTTACACTGTTGAACCCTTCTTGGAAATAATTGGAAAAGTTGTTGAGATAAAGCAAATAGAACTTTATTAACAAGCCGGCTTGGAAGCACCATGTCAGGGAATTCCTTCAGTAAGAACTTATTGTTTACAAACATGAGTGAAGCTTTATAGGAAAATTATGTAGAATGTTGTGGACGTTCATCCAATCAAAAGGCCCGAGGGAGCCCGAGTCTATTTACGATCTGTCGTCCAGGGGGGAGATCTGGGATCCGCAAACCAAATTACTTTCTTTGATATTTTTGCAAAGAAGTCCGGTCCTACGGTCATCTTTTACAACTGTCCCTCAATCATTATCAAAGACAGCTCCTGCCTGTCTGGGAATCAATTAAGTCAACAGATAGACTTTTAACAGACAAACAGCTGTGGGCTCTCTCTTCACTGTGTGGTCCTTTTATCGTAGGAGGAATTTCTAACAAATGTACTTTGTTGAACTTTGCTTAGCCTGGTAAATCTAATTTGCTCAGTCTGTATACATGCTATTTCTAATGCTAGTATTAATACAAAACATCTTACGTCCTAAATTATAAAAGCTGATAAGTGCAGACAACATGTTAAGTCACAGTCAAGGGCCAAAAGAAAGGGAGCATAGGGGAAATCACAATAAACAATATAAGTACTAGTAAAGCAAAGCAAGAGGTATGAAAAGGTGTTGTATAAGTGCTATCTTAAAGGAGAGTAAATTACTAAGTTATAACTACTGTCTGAAAAGATGTGTCTTGAGTAAGTGCCGGAAGGAGGTCAGGGACTCTGCTGTTTTGACTTCGGTGGGAAGGTCGTTCCACCATTTAGGGTTCAGGGATGAGAAGGAGCGGCTCTGGAGGAGGGAGAGTGGAGAGGAGGCAGAGTTAGTCTTCTGGCACTGGAGGAGCGCAGTGCTCTGGAGGGGATGTATGGAGAGACGAGTGTCTGCAGGTAGCTTGGTGCAGTGTGGTCGAGACAGCGGTAGGTGAGGGTCAATGTCTTGAACTGAATGCGTGCCGCTATCAGGAGCCAGTGGAGGGAGCGGAGCAGTGGAGTAGCATGTGCGAATCGGGGCAGAGAGACACCAGACGAGCCGCAGAGTTCTGGATGAGCTGGAGCGGCGGGTAGTAGTAGCAGGCAGGCCGGCCAGGAGGGATTTGCAGTAGTCCAGGCGGGAGAGGACCAGTGACTGGATGAGCAGTAGTCGATGAGGAAGGGACGGATCCGGCGTATGTTGCTCAGGAAGAATCTACAGGTGCGTGTCAGCGTGGTGATGTGCTGGGTGTAGGAGAGCACAGGATCGAGGGTGACTCCTAGGTTCTTAGTGGAAGAAGAAGGAGAGAGTGTGGTGGATTCCAACGGGATTGAGATGGAGAGATCAGCAGAAGGTGAAGAAGAGTGTGGGAGAAAGAAGAGATCCAATTTGGAGAGGTTGAGGTTGAGTGCATCCAGGTGGAGATAGCAGACAAACAGGAAGAGATGCAAGAGGGTCAGGAGGAGGGAAAAGACAGGAAGATCTGAGCATTATCTGCATAAAAATGGTAAGAGAAAACATGGGAAGCGATGAGGGGGCCCAGGGAGCGAGTGTAGAGAGAGAACAGGAGCGGACCCAGGACAGAGCCTTGGGGTACGCCTGTGAGGAGAGGTTGGGGGGTGGATGAGGAACCTCGCCATGCCTCACTTGGTAGGACCGGTCACTGAGGTAGGAGGAGAACGAGGCGAGAGCAGTCCCAGAGATTACAAGGTCAGCGAGGCAGGAGAGACGGTCTGTGATCTTGGAGGAGAAGGAGGCAACAACATCAGCAAAGAGAGATACTATTACTACTACTACTACCACTACTACTACTACTACTAATAATACTTATAATAATAATGTGTTAGTGCTATATCCTTGGCTGTATGAACAACATTTTGCGGAAATATATGATACATGATTTTATTGAAATTAAGTGAAGCTGTGCAATAGACTTATTAATCGCCTTATTACTGATAATTGTATCTGATACATTTTAACTCAAGGAAATTATATAAAAAAAAGGTAATCATAATTGCAGTAGTATACTAGCAAGACTTTGTGTCTTCTCTGTGTAACAAAGGGATATATATAGATGGGTGACAATGGTCAGATGAGTCATCCTTCACCATATTCTGGACAAGTGGGCGAGTGCATGTGTGGGACACCAAGAGAATGGGACAGGCCTGACTGCTGGACCCCTACAGTGAGGGGGTCCGGAGGCTCTGTTATGCTGTGGTGGGCATTTTCCTGGCTCTTCCAGGATGACAATGGTCTCTGAATGGTGTGATAAGTATGAAAATGATGTGAATCATATGCTATGGCCTTCACAGTCACCAGATCTCAACCCAATTGAACACCAGTAGTGTTCATCCCTCCAGTAGAGTCCAGAGACTCGTAGAATCTGTGCCAAGAGCATTGAAGCTGTTCTGGGGCTCGTGGTGCCCAACACCTCACTGAGACACTTTCTGTTTTTTTTTCTTAAATTAGTCATCTGTCTGTATTCATGGGTAGATGAATGGATGGATCAGATGTAGGTGTAATGAGTGATTGATTAACCATGGAAGATTATTCAATTATTAGGTTAGTCTGAAAAAGACAGGAACAAGAATGGAGCAAGAGTGGCCTCTGGCAGAGAACATGTGGAATGAACATCACAATTAACCACTATGCCAGGGAAGATAACAATTTTGATGTGAAACCTGATTTAGCCTCCAGCCTCCAGAGCCAACTGTCCTAATTTGTTGTATATGACTGAACTATTTAAGATAGTTGTAAATAAATTAATAAATTAAGAAAAAAATATTATACAAAATGTGTGTATATATATATTATATATTTATATATATATGTGTGTGCGTGTGTATATATATATATTATATATATGTGTGTGTGTGTGTGTATGTGTTCTATGGCTCTACTATAAGTTAATGCATTCATGGCTGCAAATGCTCATGTGGAGAACGTATGATGGGGTGAATTGTCATGGGGTTGAATTACCTGTGGGACTAATTGATGGAGATGAATTGTCATGGACCCCAAATAACTTTTTTTTTGTTTGATTGTTTGGTGAAATTTGCCAATTTTTTTTGTTTTGTTAAAAAACAAACTATATTTTCTTTGATTGTCAAAGCCTCATTTTTAATTTACAAATATAATTCCAACACTGCATGAAAACAGCAGTACAGCATATTTAATACATAAGTTATATATAGGCAATAAACAAAATCACTGCTAATACCTGATTCCAAACTACTGTTTGCATGTAGTGACTACATTCTGTTTGTAATTGGAATGTCTTTTACAACTGCACTTTGATCATCCTTGTTTCCCTAGCTTCCCACACACCTGTTCCTGGTTACCTCTTCCCTCTCTGTCACCTCCCAGATGTCTTTGCAAAGTCTCGATCACTCCTTAGTATCGTTTCCAACCACTCTACTCATTCTTCTGACTTCTTAGGTGTTTTGACCTTTTGCCCGTCTACCTGTTCACCAATTCCTGGATTCCCTTTGTTATTCTGTTCGCCTAATCGATTGACCTTTGCCCTGTTTGACCATGTCTCTTGCCTGACTCTGTTGTTCCTGTTACCTGTTGCCCACGACCGCTTGCTTTATCGACCATTCTACTACTCTTCGCACCTGGGTCCAGTGCCCTGTATCCAAACCACTGTGACACTTGTTCTCCTGCGTCTCTTAATGGTTCTTAATGTGAACCCTTTGGAATTACCTCGATTTCTGCATAAATTGGTAATAAAATTTGATTTGATCTTCATCTAAGTCACAACAATAGACAAACACAGTCTGCTTAAACTAATACCACACAAACAATTATATGTTGTCATGTTTTCATTGAACACACCGTGTAAACATTTACAGTGTAGGGTGGAAAAAGTATGTGAACACCTAGGCTTATGACTTCTCCAAAAGCTAATTGGAGTCAGGAGTCAGCTAACCTGGAGTGCAATCAATGAGACAAGATTGGAGGTGTTGATTAGAGCTGCCCTGCCCTATAAAAAACACTCACACATTTTGAGTTTGCTATTCTCAAGAAGCATTGCCTGATGTGAACCATGCCTTGAACAAAAGAGCTCTCAGAAGACCAAAGATTAAGAATTGTTGACTTGCATAAAGCTGGAAAGGGTTACAAAAGTATCTCTAAAAGCCTTGATGTTTATCAGTCCACAGTAAGACAAATTGTCTATAAATGGAGAAAGTTCAGCACTGTTGCTACTCTCCCTAGGAGTGGCCGTCCTGCAAAGATGACTGCAAGAGCACAGAGCAGAATGCTCAATGAGGTTAAGATAAATCCTAGAGTGTCAGCTAAAAGCTTACAGAAATCTCTGGAATATGCTAACATCTCTGTTGGCGAGTCTACGATACGTAAAACACTAAACAAGAATGGAGTTCATGGGAGGACACCACGGAGGAAGCCATTGCTGTAAAAAAAAAACTTTGTTTCTGAATTCTGAAGTTTGCAAAAGAGCACCTGGATGTTCCACAGCACTACTGGCAAAATATTCTGTGGACAGATGAAACCAAAGTTGAGTTGTATGGAAGGAACACACAACACTATTCATGGGAGAAAAAAAGGCACTGCACACCAACATCAAAACCTCATCCCAACTGTGAAGTATGGTGGAGGGGGCATCGTGGTTTGGGGCTGCTTTGCTGTCTCAGGGCCTGGACAGGTTGCTATAATCGACGGAAAAATGAATTCCCAAGTTTATCAAGAAATTTTGCAGGAGAATGTAAGGCCATCTGTCCGCCAATTGTAGCTCAACAGAAAATGGGTGATGCAGCAGGACAACGACCCAAAGCACAGAAGTAAATCAACAACAGAATGGCTTCAACAGAAGAAAATACGCCTTCTGGAGTGGCCCAGTCAGAGTCCTGACCTCAACCCGATTGAGATGCTGTGGCATGACCTCAAGAGAGTGATTCACACCAGACATCCCAAGAATATTGCTGAAGTGAAACAGTTTTGTAAAGAGGAATGGTCCAAAATTCCTCCCGACCTACAGGAAACGTTTGGTTGAGGTTATTGCTGCCAAAGGAGGGTCAACCAGTTATTAAATCCAGGGGTTCACATACTTTTTCCACCCTGCACTGTGAATGTTTACACGGTGTGTTCAATAAAAACATGAAAACATATAATTGTTTGTGTGGTATTAGTTTAACCACACTGTGTTTGTCTATTGTCGTGACTTAGATGTAGATCAGATCACATTTTATGACCAATTTACGCAGAAATCCAGGTAATTCCAAAGGGTTCACATACTTTTTCTTGCCACTGTATATGTTTGTGTGTACTGTTTGAAACAATTTAATATACTTGTGTTATGATATATTAATTTTCCTTTTAAAATATACATTGTGTTTTGTTCTGACATAAATAAAAATAGAGATAAATAAATAGAAAGAAAAATACATAAATAAAACAATTGTTTGTTTTCTTATTTCTTTAAACATTATTTGAGGAGTTTTTTGTAATAAATAAAGGTCATGACAAGTGTAGTTATCCTTGTTATTGTAAGGCAGTGGGGTGAGAAACAGAGCCCGGGCCCTCACTGTGCTGTGTGTGTTGCTGTCAGGGGGTCTGCAGGTGAGGCTGAGCAGCCCGTGCTCTGGGAGAGTGCAGGTGCAGTTCAAGGGCCAGTGGGGCCCTGTGTGCAGTCACTCCTGGGACCTGCACGACGCAGAGGTGCTCTGCCAACAGCTGGGCTGTGGGGCGGCGGTGGCGGCGCCCCATCTTCTCCACCCCCAGGATGCCTCTGCGGACAGAGTGCTGAGCAGAGTGGGCTGCCTGGGCAATGAGACGGAGCTGGGAGAGTGCAGGGCCGGGCCCCTGGGGGCCAAGGACTGCCAGCACCCGTGGGACGCAGCTGTCATCTGTGCAGGTACACCAGCCTCCCTGGACTGAGGGGCTAAATAAGAGAAATGGGCATGTCAATTTTTGTTAACAATGGCAGTTTCATATTACAATTAATTAATTGATGAATTCCCATTTTATGTTTCTATTTACATATGAACACATAAACATACTATGTGCCCTGCACTATTGTTTTAGCCCTGGTGTAACATTGGCCATGACCTCTTGTACATTCTTTTTAGTTACGTGTGTCTCAACCCTAAAGATGTTTTCTGTACTTGCTGCTTTTTAATTAAATGTTTCAGATGCACATACATTATTATTATTATTATTATTATTATTATTATTATTATTATTATTATTTGAAACTCTTGATATAATGAGTTCCTTCTGACCATTTCAATGCAGACTGTTCTCTAATTAACATGTATTACTTTATAGACTCCCCAGAAGGAAGGAAAGCGCTGAGCAGTGGAGGTAATACTACACTTAATTTGTTCTCTCAGCTGGACCAGTTCAACCTTTTTTCAAATTAAAAATATGAAAAACTTATATTTTTCTGCTCAGAAAACAAAACACTGGAGCTAGCAACATTAGGGAACAGATGTGGAGGAAAGCTGCAGGTGTCATACAGAGGCCAGTGGGGAACTGTGTGCAGCAATGGTTTCGGGCTTCAAGAAGCTCATGTGGTCTGCAGGCAGGCTGGTTGTGGAGAGGCGGAGACACTGATTACAATGAGAATCCCCAGTATTGATGTCCCCATCTGGCTGGACAGGGTGCGGTGCTCTGGGAACGAGTCGTCTCTCTTTGAGTGCGCCTCCGATCCTTGGGGCCACCATGACTGCGATCTCAGCATGGACACTCACATTATGTGTAAAGGTAATTCCTTTCAATGTGTTAAGACCAGAATAACAATACCTTACATGTGGTTAACCAGTTTAATATTGTCTGTTGATTAACAGAAATAGGAAGTCAGAGACTGGAAAAATGAATGTTGTGCTTTTTGAATTTTTGCTTGTTGAACAGACTCTTTCTTTGAATTGCTAAGTGTATAGTTGCATATCACCTTGCAGGAGATAGAAATCTAGTTTTACCCCACACACTGCTCTACCAGATCTGAACAACAAGAGAGGGACAGGGGGTGGGGGTTCTCTATACAGACATGCCCCCATGTGTAAACTTAGGGCTAGACCAGACCACAAATTTGACCCACCCAAGAATTACAAATTATGAAGTTGTACACAATCATTTTTTGACTTATGTATCATGTAAAGTGGTTTCTTAGAATAAATTGCAGTTGTGAATCTGAAAAGTTAAAAAGGTAACCACTGAATCACTATTGGCAATGATAGCATATCTTACTTCATGACTTTCTGTTGTGGTATTCATTCGAGTGCTGAATTGACCTGCAGGTGTTCTGGGCCGCCTCTCAGTAAACCAGGATACACAGTGCACACCAGCTACACAACATCAATGTAATGTACCTAGGTACATTATTATTTATTTATGTATTTATATCACTATTTATTGAATTTAATAATAATTAAAATGTATCATCATGAATAGGTTAATAAAGTTTATAGTATTGCAGTTGTCATGTTGGGAACGCCAGGGGTGATGAACCCAGGTGCAGAGCACAGGAGATAGGTCAGGTAAGGGAAGGAGTCAAGGACCAGCAAACAGGAACAATAAGGGCAGAGCAGTATACGTGGTCAAAGGAACTAGCAGATGGTCGAGAGATCGGGCGAACACACTGGTAAGGAGAATCCAAAAGTCAGAGGTCAAAAAAGCAAGCACAAGGGACTGGTACACTAGAAGGCTAAGGCTCAGAAATGTCACTAGAGAAAGAACAAGATTTCACAATAAGTGACATCGACAAAAGGAGTTATGTAAGTGAAGCAAGGGGAGGCAGGAGATGGAGGAGGGAGTGTAGTCCAATGGGAATAAAGAGTTGATTGAAGAAGTACACATGGTGACGAGGAATGTTAATTGGATACTTGCAAATGTTGCTGTGGAATGGGGATGATGATCTCTGGTGGTTGTGGGGTGAATGCATCACATCAGTAAATAAAGTGTCAACTATATTATTGGATCAGCACTTAGTACACAGCAATTCACAAGCTGTGCTTGATTGGTCTGGACCATTGTCTGCAGAATGTAAGAGCTGCAATCCCCTTCTGTGATCACAACAGATTGTAGATATAATTCCCTCCTGGAAGCCAAGACCATATGTACAAAATGAACAGGTCATTGAAGGGACACTTGGTGACATCTTGGTGACTTGGTGACTTGGTGAATTCTAGAAATCAAATTACTTCCTTGATGTGGTGCACATAGCTTTATACTGACCATGTGTATTTGGCAAAATATAAGGAAAACTGGTGTGCTGCCAATACAGGAATTATACAAAAGACAAGACAAGAGTCCTGAATTAAACAAGTATCACATTTTCCTCCTTTAAATAGTTTTCACAACAACATGTAATACATTTAAATTCTGTCTGATAGTTATTTCTTGTCCATCTTCTGACTACACAATGGGACTGATGGAATGAATGGTTTAACATGTTTTACCCTTCATTGTGAAATCAGTAGACATTATTACAGTGAGACGAAACAGATAGATTATGACTAAGAGGTCAGTTGAGGGGTGTCTTCCTTCCAGTTTATGAGAATTATAGAGGATAAACATCAAACATGAGCAGTCTCTATAACAGGAACTCTGTGTATTTACCTGACAGGAGCTGCACACTTTTCTTTAAAAAATGGAAGGAGTCCCTGTGCTGGACGGGTGGAGGTGAAGAGTGGAATGGTATCATTGACATTTTCTGATCATGTCATGGACAGAAATGTGGCTAATGTCCTGTGCAAAGAGGTTGGCTGTGGATCCATTTCATCAGTGAAAACAAACGCTCACTTTGGAGAAAACCCAATTGGTCTGTGGGATGTCAAAACTACTTGCAATGGGAGCGAGTCTTCTTTCTGGCAATGTTTTGCAGTGGCAGCATTTTATGAAGTGCCTCACAGTAAATCTAGTTTTGCTGGTATTGTATGCTCAGGTAAGTACCAGTCATTTAAAGCACTGTGCCATTATAAGTGTTGACTTTCCAGCTGTCCAATTGACCCTCAGGCAGGGGGGCCCTACTGTGGTCCAGCAGAGCCACCATCCAGTGGGTTTATACATCTCTGGATTATCAGCTTCTCAGGAACTTGGACATATTGTTGAATAAGCCCAATTAAAGCAATAATGACTCAAGCTAGCTAGGATAAAGCTCAGGTGGATTGAAAACCTGAAAACATTCTGGCCATCCATGAGCTGAGCTGAGTTCTAGTTAAACATCACTGGCTGAAAGGGTACTTTGCATTGCCACTGAAGTTAAAGAATTAAAGTAAGAGTTAAAAGTGTATTTCCCTACAGTGGACACTGTGTGCATTGTAATAATAACATGAACTCCCTTCAGTTAAATTCATAAGCTTGTTGCTAATCCAATATGTATTTTTTTCATAGGCAGTCTGTTCTGTTTCACACATATGAGATTTTATACCTTCCTTTTACCTTTTAAAAACATTTCCATTGCCTCTCTCAGCCCACAGGGAGCCCCGGATCATGGGCGGGGAGCAGCCCTGCTCTGGGAGAGTGGAGCTGCAGTTTGGGGACCAGTGGGGGACACTGTGTGACTCAGACTGGGACCTGCAGGACGCCAGTGTGGTGTGCAGACAGCTGCAGTGTGGGGAGGCAGTGGCCATACCTGGGGGTGCTCACTATGGTGAAGGGAGGGGCCCCGTGTGGGACGAACAGCTGGAATGTCGGGGCAACGAGTCCACTGTGTTCGAGTGTCCCGTCTCCACCAAGAAAGGGCCAAACTGCACCCACAGAAACGACGCCAGTGTCATTTGTTCAGGTAGGCTGACCTTGGGGTGTTTGTCTATATTGCTTTATTTCAGAGCTGTTGAGCGTGCTGGCATTGACTCACTAATGGCTGAAGGAACAATTTGCCTTCTGCACACTGAACACTTTCATCATTCTGATGCGACTGCATCTCAGTTTTGGTGGTTTGGGGAAAAAGTAGAATCTTGTATGACATATACCACATATTTTCTTTAAGTTTAACAGAGTGTGACTTTTGTAAACTCCACCAACGTGTCAGTGTGCTGTTCCAGGACAGGGGGGTCCCAGGCTGGTGGGGGGAGAGAGCCGGTGCTCGGGGCGAGTGGAGGTGCTTCGTGGGGCGCTCTGGGGCTCAGTCTGCGATCGCCACCTGGACCAGCAAACCGCTGATGTCATCTGCAGACACCTCCAGTGTGGGGGGGCCGCCGCCACCCCCAGAGGAGCCCCCTATGGAGCCGGGAGCGGCCCGCTGTGGAAGGACAGGTTCCAGTGCAGCGGGAGCGAGGGGCGCCTGGGGGACTGTCCTCTGTCCTGGGACCAGGAGGACTGTGGTCAGGGCAGTGTGGCCAGCGTGGTCTGCTCAGGTACAGCACCCTGCCTTCAGCACACACAGCACTGAGACTAAATTAATTGTGTGTATGTTTCAGTTGTGTTATTCCCATAATGGTGATAGAGTAAAATTCAATATTGCATAACTGGCCAAAGTCACATTTGACCCAAAGTAAAGTGATGCACATACAGACCCCAGTTTCTGACTGCATTGTGTGTATCTTCATACACTTCTTAGACAATTAAAGTAGTTGGTATTATAGAAAGATAGATAGAAACTCATTGCACAATTGGCCCAAGATAAGATTGCATACATGTTGAAGAACCCAGTAAAGAATTTAAGTCTTCCTGTCTGGAGAAACAACAAATCTATGAATAGATACTAAACAAACTAGGTAACTGTGGGGTATTTATCTGTTTGGGTGTTCCTCTTATCATAATAAACAGAA
This sequence comes from Amia ocellicauda, assembly GCF_036373705.1. Lineage (NCBI taxonomy): Eukaryota > Metazoa > Chordata > Actinopteri > Amiiformes > Amiidae > Amia > Amia ocellicauda. The sequence continues at coordinate 1,751,428 of NC_089851.1, read as the reverse complement.
GTCAAAGTGGAGAGAGGAATGTCTAGAGGCTATGCCCTGAACAACTGCCTTTGTGGCTGTCACTAGCTCGATAAATCTAATTTGCTTGGTCTGCATTCTATTATTATTATTATAAGACATTATACCGGCTCTTCAATTGTCTGTACTTGTGGTTTCATATTAAGTGAGGTGCTGGTGTATTTTCCAGACGCAGACTGGCAGGTGCGTCTACGGGGCACAGACAGTCGCTGTGAGGGGAGGCTGGAGGTTTTGTGGAACGGCTCGTGGGGACGAGTCTTAGACTCCCAGTGGGATCTCCAGGACGCCAGCGCTGTCTGCACAAACCTGCACTGCGGCCGCGCGCTGCTGGCCTCTAACTCCACTGAGTACGGCCATGGAGACGGGCCCGTGGTGCTGACTGCGGTGGAGTGTACCGGACAGGAACCTGCGCTGCAGAACTGCACCCTCACACTGAGCTCTGGACCGGGCAGCACCAGTGGGGGGGTGGGGGTGCGCTGCTCAGGTAGGCGCTCAGTGACTGGGGGGTGGGGCTGGATTTTGTGTTGCTCTCTCACACTTGTCAACACTCACACTCCAGCACTTTGGGGATGCTCCACTAACCCTTTGCTTGCTGTTGACAGAGCACTGGCGGCTGCGTCTGGCCGGCGGGGGCAGTCAGTGTGCCGGGAGAGTCGAGGTGTACCATGGCGGCGCCTGGGGCTCGGTGTGCGATGACCTCTGGGACCTGGCCGACGCCAGTGTGGTGTGCAGACAGCTGGGCTGCGGCCAGGCGCTGAGAGCCACGGGGTCGGCTGAGTTCGGGGGGGGCTCCGGGCCCGTCTGGCTGGATGACGTCAGTTGCCGTGGCAATGAGACGGCACTGTGGGACTGCCCCAGAGCATCCTGGGAGAGGCGCAACTGCAGACACAAGGAGGATGCTGGGGTGGTGTGTTCAGGTAAGCCTCACAGTGAGCAGCTGAAGTTCATTTGGTCATTTGATGTCTAGTGTGTCTCTGATGATGTTGGCTATAACAGTGATGGCACCACTAGCCCTTCGAGACGTTCATTGGGAATCCCTCCGTGCCTCTGGACTCCAGCGCGGTTCATGGATCAGAGTCTCATGCTGCGCTGTGTCTTGATCCCTGCAGAGCACAAGGAGCTGCGCCTGGTCAGTGCTGAGCACCACTGTGCTGGGAGACTGGACATCCTGTACAATGGCACCTGGGGCAGCGTGTGTTCCAATGGGATGAAGCCCTTCACCGTCGCCTTGGTGTGTCAGCAGCTGCAGTGCGGAGACAGCGGCTCTCTGCAGGACGGGGAGCAGTATGAAATGGGCTCTGGTCCTAAATGGTTAGACCAGGTGGATTGCAGAGGGCACGAGTCTGTCCTGTGGCAGTGCCCTGCTGCACCATGGGGGCACAATGACTGCCAGGACTCTGAGGTGGCGGATATTCAGTGTGCAAGTGAGAAGAGACCGTCTATCTCTCGATCAATTCTTCTATTGATCTGTCGATATAAAACTCATTATGAAATGCACGTTTCCTGTTCCACAGAGGTCACCAGAAAGCCTGCAGTCACAACTGCTCCTGAGGACACAGACAAGGAGATAGCTGATTGTAAAGGTGACATTTTAAATCAATCTGTCAAATGCATCTATGTAAAAATATATTCAGTATATATACACTCACCTAAAGGATTATTAGGAACACCATACTAATACTGTGTTTGACCCCCTTTCGCCTTCAGAACTGCCTTAATTCTACGTGGCATTGATTCAACAAGGTGCTGAAAGCATTCTTTAGAAATGTTGGCCCATATTGATAGGATAGCATCTTGCAGTTGATGGAGATTTGTGGGATGCACATCCAGGGCACGAAGCTCCCGTTCCACCACATCCCAAAGATGCTCTATTGGGTTGAGATCTGGTGACTGTGGGGGCCAGTTTAGTACAGTGAACTCATTGTCATGTTCAAGAAACCAATTTGAAATGATTCCACCTTTGTGACATGGTGCATTATCCTGCTGGAAGTAGCCATCAGAGGATGGGTACATGGTGGTCATAAAGGGATGGATATGGTCAGAAACAATGCTCAGGTAGGCCGTGGCATTTAAACGATGCCCAATTGGCACTAAGGGGCCTAAAGTGTGCCAAGAAAACATCCCCCACACCATTACACCACCACCACCAGCCTGCACAGTGGTAACAAGGCATGATGGATCCATGTTCTCATTCTGTTTACGCCAAATTCTGACTCTACCATCTGAATGTCTGACTCATCAGACCAGGCAACATTTTTCCAGTCTTCAACTGTCCAATTTTGGTGAGCTTGTGCAAATTGTAGCCTCTTTTTCCTATTTGTAGTGGAGATGAGTGGTACCCGGTGGGGTCCTCTGCTGTTGTAGCCCATCCGCCTCAAGGTTGTACGTGTTGTGGCTTCACAAATGCTTTGCTGCATACCTCGGTTGTAACGAGTGGTTATTTTAGTCAAAGTTGCTCTTCTATCAGCTTGAATCAGTCGGCCCATTCTCCTCTGACCTCTAGCATCAACAAGGCATTTTCGCCCACAGGACTGCCGCATACTGGATGTTTTTCCCTTTTCACACCATTCTTTGTAAACCCTAGAAATGGTTGTGCGTGAAAATCCCAGTAACTGAGCAGATTGTGAAATACTCAGACCGGCCCGTCTGGCACCAACAACCATGCCACGCTCAAAATTGCTTAAATCACCTTTCTTTCCCATTCAGACATTCAGTTTGGAGTTCAGGAGATTGTCTTGACCAGGACCACACCCCTAAATGCATTGAAGCAACTGCCATGTGATTGGTTGGTTAGATAATTGCATTAATGAGAAATTGAACAGGTGTTCCTAATAATCCTTTAGGTGAGTGTATATCTGCAATATATATATATATGCATTTATATATATATTTATATATATATTTTATATATATATTTTCTTATTAGAAATATTATTTATTCCTTCAAATGTCTCAGGTTGGCAACAATCTGTTGTGTAATTGTGACGACTCGAGTCCCACATATTCCCAGCATCCAGGCAGTCAGGCTTCATCACCTCTCATTTCCCAGGGCTCCCCAGGGCTGTAAATGCTCTAAACTGTCTCTCCATGGTGTCCAGGGCCGCGGCTGAGGCTGGTGGGGCCAGAGGGCCGGTGCTCGGGCAGGGTGGAGGTGTGTCTCAGGGGGGTCTGGGGGACGGTGTGCGACGACTCCTGGGATCTCCAGGACGCCCGTGTGGTGTGCAGAGAGCTGGGCTGTGGCTCCGCCATCTCCGCACCCCAGGAGGCCCATTGGGGTGAAGGTAACGGGACACTGTGGCTGGATGAGGTGAGCTGCAGGGGCACAGAGAGGGCTCTGCTGGAGTGCCACTCCTCCCTCCCAGGGAGCCATGATTGCACACACAAGGAGGACGCCGCTGTGCTCTGCGCAGGTACGCTCTGGACTCGGGGCTGGAGGCCGTTCGGCTCACCTTCAGTCCAGCAGCAGGTGGCTTATTGCTGAGGATCATCGTCATATGAGTTTGTGATGAAGTGTCTCTGTGTTGCAGGACCTGATGCCCCTGTCACTTCGGCCCCTGTGGCTGATCCAGCAGAAGGTACAGTTCAGGCTCTCAGTGCAGTCGCTCCGTATTGTGTTCATATCCGTAAGGCTGGGTCCTTGTTCAGCATTGACGTCTCCTGTTTCACATCAGTGGCGCTTGTCTCTGTAAATGGTGAAGCAGAAATGAAATTGACACTGAAAATTGAAAATGAACTTTAAAAATGTTAGTTATTCATGATTGTGTTATTGCCTGTGTTTGACTGAAGTGTGTCGTTGCAGGAGAACGGACAGGGTGGATTGTGGGTCTGATTGTGTGCTGTGTGACTCTGGGGCTGCCTCTGTGTGCGGTGTCAGCGGCTCTCTTCATTCAAACACACCGCAGACACACAGGTAGGCTGGCACTGCACACAACTCATGTCATTCACCACTAATGTGTCATTAACACACACTTTCTTACAGGACATTAGTGCTGAAGTTGTGAGTGTTTTCTCCGCAGGTGTGTCTAAGGAGTATGAAGCTGTTTATGAGGAGATTGATCAGAAGTCCCATCTGGATCGGTCGCACACAAGGAAACTCTCAGGTTTGAAATAAATTGTGTGACTGTAATCTGTGTTCAGTCAGTACAATCAACTGTAAATCCATCTTTTTGTGTTGAATTCTTTTTCTTGCATTGATTTGTTTGATTGATGTCATGATTTGAGTCTTTAAATAATATGTACTTTTCAGGAAAAGTAAATTGATCAACTATGGATCAGTTGAAAGCCCTTAAACACTGCAATGTGTTTGTAAAGATGCCTCTCTCTGATGACCCCCATTGAGCAGAGCGCCGCAGTGTCTCTGTGCAGTGACTGTGTCTCCTCTTCCAGGAGTGACAGTGGAGACGCCAGTGTCCCGCTCTGAGACCCACAGCAGCACGGCTCAGAAAGCTGCAGCAGCAGCACAGGCAGCCGCATTATTACACACCGGAGAAACACACACTGGCTGTACAGGTCCGTCTCTGACTGCATGTGAGGGCTCGACTCTTTACACGTGTATTAACCCGTGTCTCTGTGTGTTCTCATGGCTGCCGTGTCTCAGTGTGTTCTCATGGCTGCTGTGTCTCAGTGTGTTCTCATGGCTGCTGTGTCTCAGTGTGTTCTCATGGCTGTTTCTCAGTATGTTCTCATGGCTGTGTCTCAGTGTAATGAGTGTAATGGCTGTTCTATCTGTAGCTGAACCTCCAGAAGATGGATATGATGATGTAGCTGACTCTGTACAACCAGGTAAGAAAGATTTGATTTAAATATTGCCCTCTGACTTCCAGTCTCATTATGAAATATTAAGTTTAACAATTTGTGATGTGCTTTGAAACATGAATGTGTGACACAGTTCTTACTAAACCCTGAATGATAAACACACATTAATCTGGAGGTAAAGGACATGCTTGTGAATACACAGACACTACAGGAACCTCAGCTACTGCAGACAATCTCTGGACTTTGTCCAATTTAAAGGCACATACTGTGAGGAGAAAAAGTATTTGATTCCCTATCAATCAGCAAGATTTCTGGCTCCCAGGTGTCTTTTATACAGGTAACGAGCTGAGATTAGGAGCACTCTCTTAAAGGGAGTGCTCCTAATCTCAGCTCGTTACCTGTATAAAAGACACCTGTCCACAGAAGCAATCAATCAATCAGATTCCAAACTCTCCACCATGGCCAAGACCAAAGAGCTGTCCAAGGATGTCAGGGACAAGATTGTAGACCTACACAAGGCTGGAATGGGCTACAAGACCATCGCCAAGCAGCTTGGTGAGATGGTGACAACAGTTGGTGCGATTATTCGCAAATGGAAGAAACGCAAAATAACTGTCAGTCTCCCTCGGTCTGGGGCTCCATGCAAGATCTCACTTCGTGGAGTTTCAATGATCATGAGAACGGTGAGGAATCAGCCCAGAACTACACGGGAGGATCTTGTTAATGATCTCAAGGCAGCTGGGACCATAGTCACCAAGAAAACAATTGGTAACACACTACGCCGTGAAGGACTGAAATCCTGCAGCGCCCACAAGGTCCCCCTGCTCAAGAAAGCACATGTACAGGCCCGTCTGAAGTTTGCCAATGAACATCTGAATAATTCAGAGGAGAACTGGGTGAAAGTGTTGTGGTCAGATGAGACCAAAATCGAGCTCAACTCAACTCGCTGTGTTTGGAGGAGGAGGAATGACCCCAAGAACACCATCCCCACCGTCAAACATGGAGGTGGAAACATTATGCTTTGGGGGTGTTTTTCTGCTAAGGGGACAGGACAACTGCACCGCATCAAAGGGACAATGGACGGGGCCATGTACCGTCAAATCTTGGGTGAGAACCTCCTTCCCACAGCCAGGGCATTGAAAATGTGTCGTGGATGGGTATTCCAGCATGACAATGACCCAAAACACACAGCCAAGGCAACAAAGGAGTGGCTCAAGAAGAAGCACATTTAAGGATCTGCAAAGAGGAGTGGGACTAAATCCCTCCTTAGATGTGTACAAACTTGGTGGCCAACTACAAGAAACGTCTGACCTCTGTGATCACCAACAAGGGTTTTGCCACCAAGTAACAACGATGAGACCGAATACAGAGAGGAGGTAAGTGGCTTGGCTACATGATGCCAGGATAACAACCCCTCTCTCAATGTCTACAAGACTAAGGAGATGATCGTGGACTTCAGGAATCGGCAGAGGGGGATCATGACCCTATACACATCGATGGAGCTGAAGTAGAGAGAGTCTCCGACTTCAAGTTCCTCGGTGTGTTCATCCAAGATGACCTCACCTGGTCCAGGCAAGCAGACTCGGCGGTAAAAACTGCCTAAAAGCACCTATACTTTCTGAGGAGACTCAAGAAGTTTGGCATGTCTGCAAAAACTCTCACCAACTTTTACAGATGCACCATTAAGAGTATCCTCTCAGGCTGCTCCGCTGCTGACCGCAAGGCCCTGCAGAGGGTGGTGAAGTCAGTGGAGCACATCGTCGGCTGCCATCTCCCTACTATACACGATGCCTGAGGAAAGCATGGAACATCATAAAAGACTACAGCCACCCAGGCTATGGTCTGTTCACACTGCTGCCGTCTGATAGACGTTACCAGAGCATTAGGACACGTACTTCCAGACTCACAAACAGTTTTTACCCCCAGACCATAAGGCTCCTCAACCAGCATCACTGATCTATTGATCACATGAACACTTCATATGCTCTGGTCACTTTCTATGTACATTCATGTACATTAGCACATTTTAATGTATCCATGTATCCAAATATAGCACTTATATTTATAATATTTATGATTTTTACTTATACTGTCCATATTCCTATTTCTACATTAGTTACTATTGTTATGTATATTTTGTATTTTCTGTTATTATTTTTTTGCTTTATATATTTTTTAATTACAACGTAGATGTCGCATGCCAAGTCACAAGAATTTAATTGTTCAGAATGACACATGTTATTCGGTGCACTTGACAAATAAAAGACTTTGACTTTGACTTTGAACACATGTTCATTCTGAATGCCCTGCTCTGATGTCTCAGTATTTCGTGCTGCTCAGTTCTCAGAGCTCCGTGTCTCAGTGTACAGACCTGTGAGAATCACTACAGTGACAGTATTGATCAGTGCGCCTCTTCAATAGGATTGTGTTTGTCTGTCACTGTCCTCCCAGAAGCTGGATATGATGATGTCGGCGGCGGCGACTCCAGAGGGACAGAGGACAGGGAGTCGCAGCTCGACGCAGATTATGATGATATTGAAGAGCAGGACGGTGTCAGTGAGGGTGGGGGCGGCGGTACGTTACCTGTGGTTCTGCACAGCACACCTCCTATCGCACTCTAACACTGACAGATAGGGGCTGTAGATCAGGATTGGGCCCCCTAGGTCCTGTACCATACCGCTGGCCAATTTAATTCTCAGGCAGAGAGGCCTCTCAGGGAGGAGCGCTCCGGGTCCAGGTGAGCAGCGGCTCGATCCACAGAGACCAGGGCTTCTGTGTGAGGGGGCTGCTGCTCTGTGGGTGGTCTTAGGTGTCCTCAGGCATTGACACGTGTCTGTCTCTGCTGCAATAGGAGGCGGAGCTGCGGCCTCACAGGGGAAAAGCTCTCAGGGCTCAGCGTGCGGCCCGGAGGCGCCGGATCCTGAAGAGAAGCACTGTGCCAATGAAACAGGTCTGCTGGCTCTGGCTGTCTGTCGGCAGGATAGAGAGTCACTGCAATATTGAACATGATTTCATGATTATTAAGGATGTAGAGAAGTTGTTCTAATCAAGTAAGACTGAGAACCAGGTTTTCATGTGGAATAAAACAAAATTAACATTTCTGCTTGTCTTTTCATAAACTAGGGTGACAGCACAGATGTGATTAAAATGTATCTGACAAAGTGATACATAATCATATTTTCTGAAATCTTCCTCTAAATTAGAAGTTAGAAAAATCTTGCTGATCCTGGATAATAAAACTGTGATGTCAAGAAAACATTATTTCACCACTTGAGTTATTTACAGCATGATCTCTGTGTGTTTGTTCATCTCTGACATGCTCTCTGTGTGTTTGTTCATCTCTGACATGCTCTCTGTGTGTTTGTTCATATCTGACATGATCTCTGTGTGTTTGTTCATCTCTGACATGATCTCTGTGTGTTTGTTCATCTCTGACATGATCTCTGTGTGTTTGTTCATCTCTGACATGATCTCTGTGTGTTTGTTCATCTCTGACATGCTCTGCAGGTGTTTCTCTGTATGATGATATTGGAAACTACCTGGACGAGTTGGACACAGCGGCAGGTAAAGTGTCTAATGGTTTAGCATGACTGGAGCAAGACTGTTTGAGCAGCCCAGTGCCTGCTCTCTAACCACCTCCCCCTCTGATCCGCCTCTCTCTCTCTCTCTCTCTCTCTGCAGGGCCCTGAATGCTGGCCAGTCCCTCTCTGTCTCCTCTGTGCCAGAGGCTGTGTGAGATACAGGGGCAGAGGGACATCGCTGAGTCCTGCAACAGGGATCACATTCTCAGGACAGACAGACATTTTTCTGAATAATGATTGCTGTCCATTAGATTTATTTTATCTTTCCATTTGTCTTAGTAAAGAATGTAACTGTGTGAATGTATTTCCCTGGATTTGTCCTGTATTACGTTTAATTTAGCTGTTGTTATTAGTAATATATCAATTATTTTTAATTGTATCCAACTGTTATATTTGCTATGGTTTCAATATAGAGCTGTGTGCTTAACTGTCTGATATTAACTGTACCGATTAGTCAGTGCCAGTGAATTGTGCTGTGTGTGTGTGTCAGTGTCAGGAGCACCTGCTCAGAGATTGTGGTCTGTGGTTTAGGTTTGTACCCGACCGCACAGACCTCATCAGGATCATGCAAATCTTAGCAGTTAGTTCAAATTTTAAAGATCTTTAAATGTAATGTAATATTAAATTGCCTTATTGTCTTATTATCATATTTTGTCTTAATACATTTAAATAAACAAAATTACAGAGTATTACAATTTGGAGCAACAACCGTGAAAAATATTCTCGGACGAAAGGATTTTGAAATAATCTCTTATCACTTGCAAACAGGCTCTTTAAATTGCAGCAGACTCATTCAATTTGAATGAAGTCACATCAGTTTAATGAATGTACTCCTGTTTTATGTGTGCTGTATTAAATTTACTGAATTTGTTTTAGTCTTCAGCTTAATCTTAGCTTAAATGCATTATATCTTCATTACTCATATAACTGCATTGCTTCAAACATTAGATTTTTTGTTAGCTTTTTTCGCTTTAACCTATGTTCTTACTAAAGCTTTGTGAGCAGTTCACTTAAACTTTAATAAAAACGGACTGCCATTTCTGTTTTGTCCATTGAATGCTGACTGTTATTCATTTCCCATGTTGTGTGTGTTGAGTCTGCAGTTTAATAGTAGTAATATAGGCAGTTAATCTGCCAAAATATTCTAACATCGCAGGGGTTCTCCATCGTGAGTCTTCAGGATCACTACACTACACTGCTAAAGCAGTTTCCTTATTTTTTCCTTTTGGTGGTTTAAATAAAAAATCACAGCTTAATGTTGCCACCTGCTGTTCATTTTTATATAGCCATTATTACATAATGTAGCTCACAAGTGCCTGCCCAGAATACTAAGATCAGAAGAGGCAGAGCAGAGAATGACTTGAGACAGAAATATCATGCTTCGACCAGGGAGGGAAGCAGTGTATCCACTGACGTCTGTACCCTGTAACAATGGGTGAATGCATCTGTAACACATACACACACGCAGATTAACAGAGCAGTGTTGAACTGTCAACATGGAACTGCAGGAGAAATACAAATATACACAAGCAGGAACGGGACAGTCGGGTGCTGGACAAACATGATGTGAGGGATTTCTTACAGTCTTTAAAGAAAAAACATGTAAGGGTCCCAGGGGAATGTGTCAATATATGGAGATGAACCACAGGTTTCATAGGCAGCTGAACACTTATGAAAAAGGCCCTGGAGAATTAAGATTTGGAGAACACGGCTGGGCGTAGTCTGTCCATCTCAATTTCCACACAGGACCATGAACCTTAGTGGGGAGCTGCAGCAGAGTAATCATACAAAATGGCTACTAGCAATAATAAACCTAATAATAGACTGTGATTCTGCCACACACACAGAGTTGTGGTCCTTCTTGGTGTAGGGTGGGGGGGGGTTCATATAATAAAAGGGGGAAACACTTGCATTGTTGCTTTTTACACTGTTGTTATCTTTGCTGATTTCCCTCTTGGTCACAAACAAAATAGGGGCTGGGGGATAAAAATGGTGATAACTTTGTATAATCTTTGTATAATTCGGAAAAGCATCTTCCTCTGTGCCTCATCCACAGTGGCGGGGCAAGCAGACAACGAGATCAGGGCAGCTGTTCAGGAGGGAAAACATAATACAAATACCCAGCATTAGTCAGCCTGTCGAGCAGCAGAACAGATTAACAATGTGTGGAGGAGCAGCATTGTAATCCAGACTGTGCCACGGCAAACACAGGGCTCAGCCCACAGGAAAAAAACAGCAGAGAGAGAATAACAAACACGCAAACAACCCCACAGAGCATGCAGGTCACTGCAGAGATTAACAGTAGGCCTGGTAGGACAGGGGGGACGTGGCGTTGTCAGACTTGTTGTTGAGTTCAGATACCACATTAGCCTAGCAACTGAAAGAGGAGAAATAGCAAAGAAAAAACAAAACCAGGGTACAAACATAAACAGATCAGCCCCCCTGCCTTTCTGACCGTGTCACTGACATCCCTCCATCCCACATTTGTCCAGAGGGATCGAGGTTCGAGACAGAGTTCGCTGTAGAGTAATTTCCTTCATATTTGTCTTCTCTCCAGTTTGTTCTGTGACACTTTTCATCTCAGTGAGCAAGATTTCTGTCTTTTCTATTTTTCAATTATTTCTTTTTTGTTTGAGACCTACAGTGCAATTCCTATCTCCCCTTTGTGAACAATGTAATCAGTGTTTTCCTGTAATTAACTGCCGTTCCCTAAATAACTGCTGACCTCTGGGTTTGAAACCACGTCAACACAAATTAGAGTAATTACCATCACAGGCCTGACGGGAGGAACAGCAGCCCGTATGTTCACTGCCGCACACTTATCACTGTACCTCTGTGACTATACATGGGCCATATCTGTTCAAGCACATACTATAAATCACATATGAGAAACCAGCCAATCACAGAGCAGCATTTCCAAATGTTCCTATACCTCTCATCTTGTGTATTAATGCCGTCCCATGTGGAGAATTATCAGGGTTTTAAAATTCTTCAGTTACCAGCAATGTTTCAGGACAATGCGAGTGGATCCAATTTCAGAGGATGTACATTTGTTTGAAAAGTTTTGTTGCATTTAACCAGCATGGAAACAACACAGATCTGCTACTGTAGGATGTTGGACCAAAACATTTTTAGATGGAGAGAAAGGGGGTTGATTGTTAAATTTAACAAAAGTAAACATTTTTTTTTCCACTGTAAAGATATTTGTGTCTCTAATCCTTATGTGTGAGATTTATGAATAGCTAGGTCATGTGAAAAGTATATCTTATTGTATAAGTCTTATGTACAGTTTTTGCAGCCAGAACCACTCAGCTCTGCGGTAATCTCACCCAACTGCAGATGACATCTCTTATTCAATAAGAGACAATCTTTTAACCTATACATTTGAACTGTTTCCAAAACCGTCCTGCCTAAGGCCCACCTCACCCACCCAAATCAACCCACCCATGAATCCCAATTACAAAAAATGTACCCTAGCATGTTTTGATTTATAAATATTATAAAGTGCTAACACTCAATTAAACGGCAGTAGGGTACAGATTTGTACTTTGCGATTCACAGACAGGTCAGAGTTTTCATTTGGTCTGGCCCTTAGGCTGAAATCCTTTCTGTACGCAGTCTACTAAGTGTACTCAGCGCTGATGAAATGCCTTTAAAATCTTGGCTTGAATAATTACAAGCTGTTACTTTTGTTTCTATTTCAAAATAAACAAAATCAAAGCTTACCAAGTTAATTTGTGTAGAGATATATATGAGAAAATGTTGCCTGATATTAGAATAGCATTTTTTTATTAATATTAATGTCATCCGTAGAAACAAACCCTGCAAGCAGACTTCTTGTTTTAAGAGACTTTTTCTGAATGAAGTGGAAAAGGACTAAATGATTAATCTCTGTGGCAGATTTTTCTTCTTCAGTAAAGTTGGAACTGACTAACCCTGTGCTCGTTTGTTTCTCTTTCTTGGAAAACATTGAGTTTATGGGGTAGAGATGGCAAGAGAGAGGTGCCCTGCCCAGCACGGAGTGACTGAAGCCTGTGTCTGTCTGCCCATCCTCTCGGCCCAGGAATTCGTGCTGGGGCCCCAGGGCAAAGCATGTTACATCCGCTCCCAAAAGCTGGGCCACAGAAAGAGACAGGGGGACAGAGCAAGGCACTCTCACACAATCCTGGGCAAGATGAGAGGAGCACGCTGAGAAACACAATGTTTTGGTTTGTTTGTTTGTTTGCCAGTTGTTGTTTTTAAACTCTGATTCTCGAGACTCATTGTGGCAGATGAACCATCATCCGCTTACTGATTCGCTAGAATTAAATCCCAGACACTCACGCACAAACACATTGCACCCCTACTGTACACTCTTACCCCTTTGTCAGGCACATATGTCCCTATCCCACACATCTTACATCACTGTGCCCCCGCCACTGAGTTTGTGTAAATTAGTTATTTGTTAACCTGAAGAAAACAATAACTGTGCTTTAAGATATTGTTTTTGATGCTTAATTGGTTAATGTACTTTAAAAAAACATTTTTTGCTTTGTATTTTGTTTTTCTAGGGGTGTAAGAAGGTATTGTTTTTTTTTGTTTATTGAGCCGGTTACCTGTTTATTTTACTGAATCCAATCAATTGCATGTTATATTTTTAGGTTTCATTGCTCTGTTAGCTGATCATCAGGTATGAGACTCCAGTAGGGGTCGATCAGTCCAACTTGGGGGTGGGGGATGGAATTGTGATGCAATTATTTTTCTTCTTTTGGTTCTTATGGACCTGGCATCCAAACAAAAGTATTTTATTTTCTATATGAGAATAGCACCACTACATAAGCATATACATTAACATCCCTTTCCCACTTGCGGCACCAATTCCCTCCTTTGCTTCTCGTTCACAATGTAACTGTGCTTCACTCCGGTCCTGCTGTGTCTTCCTATCACACAGTCCAACCCCTGCTAGAAAGACACCCGGGTAGCTATGCAAAGGCATTCAATGACGACAGCAGCTCAGATCTTCAGAAGGCCACATTTTCTTAATTTCTCTACTTGCCATCTCTTGTCTTTGGCTCTCGTTGTGTGCGAGCTGCTGCACAGAAGCCTCCGTCTGTTGTGCCCAATTCGTTGTTCCCTGCACTCGGATTCTGTATTTCCCCAGGCCTCCCCCTGGCTCCTCACCCTCCAAGAGCAAACCCTCAGTTTTTGGTTTCTCTGGATTGAAAACAAGGTCTAATTATATCTCCATTCATCTGTTCATCTGAGGACATTAGTAGTGTCTCTGCCCCTGGAGCTTGCCACCTGGGTCCTGAGATACAGAGACTGCATGTCACTTTAGGCAGTCCGAGAACATATTATTATATCTTGTTACACTAGAGCCCTGTACACACACACACACACACACATATATATATATATATATATATATATATATGAAATGAGTATACTTCACTTACAGGATCAGATCACGGACGGTTTTACTCAGAGGTCCCTTTAAACCATAACCTGCCTGAGACCCAGGAAAGAGGGTTAAGCTGGCTACGTTAAGTGATTAATTATTCCAATTAACCAATTAAGATCTCAGGATGGAATGGGAGCCAGATATGCTCTGTCCCTCGAGGAGCGGATTTGCGGCACACTGCACTTGACATTCAGGGCCGGATTTGGGCCTGTGCCTTGCTAGTCCAGCTGTCTGTCACAGTAAGACACTGGTTTCCAAGGAGCTGGGGGTGTAAGGAGAGGACATATAGAAGACAATACTTATCGTAGAACCAAATGAGCCATTGCAGATCACAGTACGAGAGAGAAAAACTCTCAGTGCTGACAAGAAGCAGGTGGTTCTCTGAAACGCGGTCAGATAACAGGGTACAAATCACCTCTGTTTGAGAGTCATGGCTGAAGAAAGGCAACGATTCTGCTATTTCCTTGATTGGGACAATAAATATGCAGCGAATTTTGATTTTTGAAATATGTTGAAAAATAACAGTGACCCAGCATAATTTAAGCATGTGAAGCGGCGAACAGCACAAAAGACCCTCTGCACATGGTCAGGAAACAGTAGTAGGGAGGATTGATGCCTCAGTGACACTAAGAGCAGCTTCCCACATAAAAACCACTGAAGACAGACCTGGAATTACAGGCCTGCCATCACCAGACATAATCACAGGGCTGGGGGGCAGTCCAGCGACAAGGCATTGTTTAGCCTCAGAGCAGCTGATGATAACGGGGCGGGGGGGGGGATTAACAGGAACCTTAGGATAGCATGTTACTGATCTGCTCTGATCCCTTGGAAACAGTTTAATCTCCACCCTCATCATTAAGTGATTTCAGATTAATCTGCTCTGTTAATTCGAGGCCCAGATCAAGCTCATGGAGGCTCAGTGCGGGAGATCACCAGGCCACCGCTGTCTCCTGTCCCCTCCGCTGCACCGCCGTTCACCTGCTGGGGACGAGGAGACAACAACGTCACTATTATAAGAAGAAAATAAAGACAGATATGAGCATTTACACAAGGCAGCTGTTTTATGAAAATGGTTTTAAATAATCATATATCAGAACCTTAAAAAATATATATATTTTACCAATATATATTTTACCAGCTGTAATGAAGAAATGGATAGTCTGACCCTATAAAAAAGGGGGTGTTGTCCACTGGCCAGATACTGCTGAGATCTTTAGCTTTATTGTACCAATATGAAAAACACCTGCCATGTCAAAACGAATCAACCTCGCATAAAGGAGAATACAGAAGTGACACAACACCAAGCACAACATACAGAATGCACTAATACCCCAACCCCCCCACCCCACGCTGCCACCACGGTTCCAGTCATTCTATAATGCTGCTGATGCCTCCTCTTCTCTTGCCCGCAGGGCCTTCAAAAGTGTATTGACATGGGACTCGTACTGCTGTCCTAGTAGTGACACACAAAACACCCCAGATCAGCGACAGGGCTAGATGCAGGATCTTTTACAGGATCTGTGTTCCTCCTGTGCTGTATTGCAGTGCCGTTGTGCTGCATTAAGACAGTGTCCTGGTTAAATAATACACAGACTTAAAACGTTATAATAAACATATAGACCAAGCCTACATACATACAAGCCTACATAGATACACATAAGATGATAAACACTACGATATAGATGCGTGTCAGTGGCGTGTTTGATTGGATAAGACTTATGATGATGTAACTCTCCTAGTACCAATCACGAAATACCATGATCAAAATAAAGGGAGGAAAAAAATCGAGATAGAATAAAGTGAAGAACAAAGCAAGGAGAGAGAGAGAGAGAGAGAGAGAGAGAGGGGCAGGATAACAGACGATATAGTGAAGATTGGGTGAGACGGATCAGAGTGGTGGAGAATAAAAGAGCGTTGGATGAAGAACAGAAGGAGAAGAAGAAAGCCGTGACTAAAAGCACAGCCGCTCGGTCGGCCCCTCGGAGCCGCACCGCACTATGCACCGGCGGCGCCGCAGCGGGACAGGGACGCGGACAGCGCCGCTCGGACTGCACTGAGACCCCGCACACCGGCTCCCGCAGTCGCTGGGAGAGAGACGCACCTGCGCGGCCGGCTGGCAGGTACAGTACGGTGATGCGAGGCCCCAGTGCTGCCGCCGCTTTGCTCCGAGGGCTGTGATCCGCAGACGGAGCTGCGCTTGAGCATCCCCCGCACAAGCGCCCACACGCAGCCGGCGGCGCTCCTTCATCCGGTAGTCGGTCATTTTGTTCTGCGGGAAACAATAAAAACTATTCATAATCATTAGCGCGATGCCATGGCAACATGGAAACGCGCCGAACCGCGCCGTCCTGTCGGCTTCTGTGATGTCCTGATAGATCAGCGTCATCACGCTTTGTGTGGCGTCCTGTAAGCAGCATCTTTCTGAGGCGACTCCTTCAGATCTCTTTATGCTCATTACTGCATTTTGGGTTTAACTGTAATGTATCATATTTAGAACATATATCGAGAACATATTTTATGTCATGTTCATATTTTTTGCGCGGCACCATTACATGCTATATGTTTGGCATTGTGTTATGTGTTTGGTTGTGTCTTTTCTGTATGTCAGTATGTCAACAGTGCTTGGACAACTGGTGCACCGCTTATGCCTTCTGTGGATATTATTTAGTTTATTTGTTCAGGCTATTGTCATTGAAGTAGTGATGATATACTTTTTGGGGGGGTAATTGTTGCACATTTTGTCTTGTCTTTGGTTGGTAACAATAAGTAACAGTTCACTCGAATCTGACCTTGTGTTGCTCCTACATTATTTATAAACCGTTATTTAATAAAATGCACATTTAGATCATGGTGATCTGCTTCGTCCCAGTGCTGACATTTGACATTGAAGTAGTGAAAGCTATACCTATTTATTGAACCTGTGTCCACAGGTACAACAACAGGGAACAAATATATACTTTTAATCCATGGCAGAAATGTATGATCCCAATATTTGTAATATGCTACAATTGCCCCCCCTTTGTAAATTTAAAATATATTGGATATATTTGTAATATCATTTACTCTGCAATCCATATATTTATTTCATAAGTTTATTATATAATATAATAATATAAATATTACAGTATGGTTCATTTCTACAACATAATTTTAACTTAAAAAATAAATATACAGATTGCAGGTTAAAATATATTTAAATATATATCCCACAAAATTTAGATTTACAAAAAAGGGGACAGTTTTGGCATATAAAAAACATAAAGATCACACATTTCTAGAGAGAGAGAGAGTTAGAGTTATTTATTTGAAGTGGTTCAGTTAGCTTATGTGATATTGTGAAGTTCCCTTGCTGCTGTAATTATGAGATGTGAAATGTACACTTCCATCCCCCAGAGAAATGGAGACTGTTCTGACGACTGCTAATGCACACAGACACTAACCCTTAACTAATCTTTTTTAAATACATTATTAATTAAACATCTACTTGGCCAGCTGTGTATCTGATTGACTGCTTGGCTCTCTGTAATATCATGCTGCAAGGGACAGAAATGTTGAGATTAATCTTCCTGATAAAAGACTTTGCTCATCAGTAGTATACTAAATTATGACTATATGGCACAAACGTTGAATGCGATAATTAAAGACACAGGTCACAATCTACTATAAATATATATTGTACGCTTCCCAAGCATATGCTTCCAATTAGAGAAGCGCAGAGATGCAAATAATGACATTTTGACAAAACAGAGTGCAAAACACATCAATAAGGACTCAGATTTGAATTGAAAGAATTGCACATGAATTATTCATATCCCCAAAGGCCCAGGGAATGGATTCATGCTACATTAAATATAAACATTTTAAAAGAAGCTTATTAAGTGACCTGAAGGCGGCTGCAGAGATTATTTTGCAATTGTCTTTTTTGGACCCTTTTGAAAAGCATCGTATCTAGGCATTGACCTAGACCAAATGGAAACGTTGATCTCCCTGTGAATTGCATAGTACAAACCAGTTCCCACCAGTTCCCAATCACAGTGTCATTTTTAAATGGTAGGACAGCAAAATTACCCTCAGTAGGGTACAGGGTTGTTCTTGACAGGGCATGATTTAAACTATGCCATATGCATTTCGACTGAACACTGCACAGTTTGACTGAACACTTTTTTGGTGCAAAGTTGAAGTGCCCTGGAGTACTTTAAGTGTCCTGGGAATCTCGCAGGGCACTGGTCAGCATCAACACCTAGTTTACAGATGACAGATGAACAACACAGTTGGGAACTCCAGTTCCTCTCCCCTTGCGCTGTCAGGCTGCTCAGGAGGTCAGCGATTCGGAAGATTTACAAGACACTTGTCTGAAGATTGGCTGCAGTGAAAAAAACTAAAAGCACACAGGAGAAGGCACAGTTCTCTGTGGGAAGTGATTCATGTAGTTGGCTATTGAAGGATAATGTTGTGCGTCTCCCATCTCCCATCTCCTCCGCATAGCCGAGATACACCTCTCTGTGGGAATTGTTTTAGTTTGCTTCACCTGAGGTGCAAGATTCTGTTACGAATGAAACACACAAGAAGTCAAGTCATTTTTTCATTTCCTACTTTAACCCCCCAGAAGCTTAATGGAGCTGTGAGCAGAGGACAGGAGGATTGTATGGCTCCCCAGCCTGCTGGCCTTTTCTGTTTGTTTAGATGAACACTCCTCTGAAGTTAATGTGCCTCTTTTTCCACAGGAGCCAGACTGTCAGGACTTGTATATGAGTAGACCCTTGAATGGTTTATATTCTGAGGTGGAAGGGCACAGTTTAGATGCACAGTTCAGAATAATTATTGTAAACAGGGCTCCTGGACTTGTGGGCAAGTCATACTACAGGTGCCAGGCATAAGGTTTTAAGGCTCCAGTTTCTTTAACAGTTAATAGTAAACCATTTTAATGGCATTAATAATGTGATTTGTTTGCAGTCTAAGCCGTGCTGTGTTTATGTGTTTTTGTGGACCTTGTGCAGTTCACTTCTGCAGTCTACTTTATTCTTGAGATGGTTGCAATGGGATGTAAAACTACAACAACAAAGTAACAGAACTTGAATTGTTTTTCATCCTCTGCTGACAAAATGTACTGAGCTGTAAATACAGCCTTGTGCTGCTCTAATGTGTGAGAAAGAGATTTCATCTTAAATAAGCAAGGGATGTTTCTCGAGACAAAGGCTCTTGGCAGCTTTGCTCTGCATTAAAAAATTTGTTTCACAAGACATACTTAGGAAATAAAAAAAAAAGAAAATCTTTACCCAGGCTCTTAGAAGGAGCTCTCATTGTGCCGGCCTTTATTTCAGTCTCGGCAGACAGGCCAATGGCTTTGGAATCTCCTAGTGGGTAAGAGGGCTCTCTTCTCCCCTTTGACTATGAATGATCTCTATTGTTGAGACAACATTGCCACTGCCAAAGGCTTTGAGGGCACTACACTACGGCAGTGTGATCGCTGCCCAGCTTCATGCCACGACAGTGTGCTGTGGTCTGGTCAATGCCAAGTGTCTGGTTTCCACTTGTAGCTGGAAAAGACCATCAGTTCACACAATTTTTATTTTTTATGTTTTAAGCGAGACTCAGAAATGACATGGCTCTGCGCCAGAAAGCAATTAGACCTGGTGTTTCAGTGGCACTTGTAGCGGCAGTGCAGGAATGACCATTATTATTAAACTATATTTTTTTGGTTAGGATTCTCTATTCTGTGCAGGTGTTTCTAGCAGATGGTTACAAAGTGCACTTTGTAGAGGTGTGTCTGTGACAGTGGCTCAAGTCAGAGCTCTTAATCTGTATGCTACTCAGGCAGAAATGGTGGAGGCTTGCATCTGATTTATATCTGTGGACTGACAGGAGTGGAGATGGGTCCCTGGCCAAGCCACTGCAGTTATATTTCACTTTACCCTTTTCTGTTTGCTTTTTGCTCATGAGCAGTGCTTGAAGGGAAATAGGGCATGAGTTGTAAATAAGCACAGCACAACACCACACCACACCACACTGCACTGCATCTCACCGCTCTGCATGAAATATTGGAACCAATATGGAAAACCACCATCAGGAATTTTCAGTGTCAGAGAGAACGAGAGAGAGAGAGAAGGGACAGAGGAGAGAGAATGCAAGAGAGAAAGGAGCATAGAAAGAGGGAGAGAAAGAAAGAATGGAAGAGAGAGCAAAGACAGAATGCAAGAAAGAGAGGGGTAAAAAATATCAGCAAGAAAAGAATGAGAATGCAAGACAGAAGCAAAGAAAGATAAACAATGAAAGAGTGAGAATGCAAGAAAGAGAAGCAAAAATAGAGAGCGAAAGACAGAGAAGCAAAGAAAGACAGGGAAATAAAAAGAGAATGTGTGTGTGTGAGAGAGAGAGAGAGAGAGAGAGAGAGAGAGAGAGCAAGAGAGAGAGTATGTATCGCAACAGCACACAAGGGGCCGGAAGGCAGAGAGACATGAAAAGATAAACAAGTGTTTCAGGCAAAACCTGGACAAAAGACTGGGTTATAGAACAGACTCTGAGCAAAGGGGCTTCGGTAATGTAACATGACTCTAGGGCGAGTCTCCTTATTTATTTATTCATTCACTTATTCATTTATTTACATTCTCTGGTACAGTTGTATTTGCAGTCTCTGTACACAAAATTGGGTTTGGCAGCCGTGCCTGTGTACGTGTGTCTGTGGGGGAGGTTGTTCCCTCAGGTCTTGTCACATGAAGTACTGACAGGAGAAGAGCCAGGATTGAGTTTCTGTGTCCTGCTCAGCGAACACAATGACCTCAGCAATGCACACATACACAATACAATACGTTCCTTAACGGTAGACCATAGGATGGGGAACCCGGGACCCTTTACCTTACAATTGCCACTGACTGGGCTGGAGGAATTAATTGTGTGCTTCCACAGGCCTCAGCTGTTTTAGGGTCCATTTCAGTGTCACCATTCTGTTTAATTATAATAAAAACCCAACAGGGAAATTATGAACACCTTTCCTAATCCAAGACAGTATCATCCATCATGTTCAAATAATTGTGCTCAGGAAAAATACATGCTCCAGTTCTTCCTTGTCAAGTGGGGGGATGAAGCTGGATCTAAGAGGGAAACCCAACCATAATTAATAATTAATCCATGGCACCAATGCCATTTTCAGAGTGAATCTAAAACCGAGGCCTGCGCTGCCATCCGCTCATGAGAGGTGTTCAGTTATGTCAGTTCTGGTGTGCTGTGTTTGGACAGCAGTGTTGCTTTTGACACCAAAAAATACATCTAAAATAATTTACACCTTCACGATTGCATTTTCTGCCCAGCTGATGTGGTTGAAGCGGACAATTTTCTAGTTGGACACCGTGTTGAAATCAGTGTCTATGAAATGCCTCTGTGTACTGACTCTCTCCGTGTGTCATGCCCTCATTATGACTACAGTAAAATGTTAATTACATGGATGGGACAGATCTGTCTTTGGGGAAAGCACAAGGGAGACACAAAGCTCTTTACCAATTCAATTGATCAATTTAATAAGTGGTTCAGCAAGGACTGTATGTCAACTTAACGTATTTTCCCTGTTATGAAATCATCTAAATATGTCATTTTAGTTCAGATAGTCAAATAGAATCGGATAGATCTTTTCTGGCAGTGCATGGTGCAGTCATTTCTGTACTGCAACTTTGTCACGGTTGCTGAAACACCTGCACACATATGTGTAGACAAACACAAACGTTTCCTATGCAAACAATCAAGGGGGAAAAAAAACTCTTGACAGTTGGATGTCTATCTGTTCTCTCTCGCATATCTGTTTATTGAATCATTGTACACTGTGCAGATCAGGGTGTTCCTGGCTGCTTTCAGCTCACATCTGGGAGGTCCTCCCATGGACACATGTGCTGTGACAGCCGCCTCCCCCAAGTCACTCCCTTTCAAAAGACAACTCTGTTGCAGACATTAGAAACATGTAAAGTGAAGTACAGCTTGCGGCTTGCCTTCGTTAACACTGTGTATGGACATGGAGCGAATATTAGATGGAGGTTAGGATGTGTTCAGTCACTTTCCCATGACTACTAACCCTTGTTTGTTCCTAATAACACGCAGTGCAGTCCATAATTATAATAGTAATAATAATTATTATTTATTTCTCAGCAGAATGTTATAGCCTGGGTGCTCCAAGCAGGGAGCTTGCTGGGAGAGCGATGGCGAATGATGGACGATGGGATTGACAGAAGATAAATTAAATGGAAACATTGTGAGTGAGCGGCCTATGTGACAGGTCCCGAAAGCGTTCTTATCGGGGTATGATCAGCGAGCTGATTTCCTTGTCAGGCGGTGTGCATCCGCTGGCAGGATGATGAGTAGGGAAGTAGAGCGCTGGCTGGCTGACACATTTTATTAATTATCTCTTCGAAGTCTGATGACACAGTGAATAAGGAGCACTTGTCACATTTGCATCTCTCTGTTCCTGATGTTCAGATGTTCAGCTGTGGTTTAGGAGAACACAACCCAGTGGCCAAACCTCAGATCTGATTAGTTCATTAAAAAAATAAAAAAATCTATTTTCCTCTCCCTCTCTCTCTCTCTCTGCCTTTTGGTTTTGATCTTTATTTTCCTGTAGGTCTACAAATAATAATGTCTGCAGAGCTGCCTGCTTTTTTGCGTGTTTCCATGGTGACAAGGGAGGCTGCGGCAGTGGAGGAGGGAGAGGAGAGAGAGCACAGACGTGGGGGATCTGAGACGCGGTTTTGCTTTGACAAAATTTTACCCCTCAGTCTGAAAAGAAAATAATCCCGCCAACGCAGTCATTAGGCAGAAGCGGTAAAAATCTATTTCCAAAGCATGTTGACGGTCTACCGGTAGCGTACCGCTAAGATCCACCATCACATGGCAGCACGCAGTCACGGGCATGTCACTCACTACAGGAATAGTGTGGGGACTTAATATACTGTCTCTGTGTGCAAGGACACCACGCGGACATCCTCCTGTGGCTGAACGATAGCAGTCAGCAATCCCCTTATAGCCAGACTGATCTTCTTGTTATGCTTTTTATGCGGATCAAATCCCGGGTGACTGGTTCGCCTGACTCAGGCGGGTGTTGGAGCAGAGGACTGGATCTGGAGAGGAGGTGGGAGCTGAAGCCTGAAGACTCACTATAGGGTTACGGCTTGGCATTATTTCAGGAGCACTCTGACTGGCCTCCTCTCGCCCTTTCAGATCCAGGGAAGCAGAATCATTTCATATTCATGGGGCAGGAAAGCAATACAAAGAGAGCTGCTGTTTTGGTTTTATTTATTTATGTATTTACTTCATACTGCTCCCTCTGAGGCACTCGCCTTTACATGTGAGCTCCGAGCAGCAGCTTCGAGGCGGTTCTGATGGGGATCTTGTGTCTTTGTGTCTTTCCCCTGTTGCATTAAAGATACATAATTTGGTAAAAGCAGAAACAGAAAGGAGACAGCTGATCGGGTCTGGCGTTAATTGCAGCAACACTGCAGCGTGGCCCATCGTGGCGGGCTGGCAGTTCATTCATCTTGCAGCAGTAGCGTGACCATGATAAATAAGATGACTCCCAGAGCTCTGGACCGGACAGCAAGCCACTGCTAAACGATCGACTGTCATTGCCTTTTGTGACTTAAACCACCTCAGAGCATTTAAGCATTAAAGAAGAGTCCCGGTTGAGTTAATTCATTTCCAGAATGATCTTGGTGAAGTGTGCGATGGTGCCTCTTGCAGACCAGCAGTGACAGTGAGGCAGTTAAATAATAGGTGGTTCTGTCCTGCAATGAAGAGCATGGTGCCTGAGAGAGTCACACTACAGCGTTGAAGGGCCAGATCTCACTTCTGGGCTTCATTCCAGTTGAGCTCTGAATTAGTTAATTGAACGAATTATTCACTTAACTACAGTTAAAATAACACTATTTCCCAGGTGGTTATTTAAGGACTCTTGTCCAGCCAGGTGGACTGAGGACCCCCTCCTCGGCTCATTCTTGAAACACAGAAGCTGTTTTGGGGGGGTCTGGGGTAGAGATTCTACCAGTAGTCAGCTCATGCAGTGACCTCATTCTCGGCAAGCTACAAGCTCCAGTGAGGAGGTCTTGAGTGGATGAGCCGCTGGGAGCCCCGGATCGCTGGCTGTTGAGTGTATTAATTAGTAATAAGTGAGTGTTTGATTTGCTGGAGCTCTCCAGAGGAGAACCAGGGAAACCAGATGGATTTACCCCGAGGGCAGATTGAAAAGGTATGTTCAAATGAAAGGGTAATGCATTACGAGTAGTGCATAAATGTTCCTGCCTATGAATGATGCACGAACACAAACATCTCTGTGTCTTTTTCTTTTTTGTAAATATTGCAGGTCTTGTGTAATTCAGTCAGTTAATTTAAAATATTGTATCAATGGGTACAAACTAAAATTAAAGAAAATTAATGTAATCCTGATACAAAATCTCTTAACTCTCTATCTGAAGAATCATAGACAGTAGCTTGCACATATTTTTTCCACAAACCTTAAATCTGATTTAGGTCGATGTAATGTACCATCTGGCCTTGGAAATGTGCCTGCTTGAAAAGCACCCGTTCTCCTAATTCATTCTAGCTTGGTGATGCTGAGTCGCCCTCTGGTTGTTCCGGAGAGCTCCTCCCACTCTGGGCGTAGCATTCGTGTTGTACCTGTACCATTCATTCACTTAATGTATTGGTTATTGCATTTTCACTTCCAGAAGGAAACGCATGTTCAGTCTCCCAGCCTTCTTCACACTTGCGTCATGCTCTAACCTGATGTTAATCACATGTATAAAAGGGATTGGGTTAAGGTAGGGATTAGCGTTAAGGTTCATGTGATCAACATCAGAAATCAGTTGACCTGCATGAGGTCTTCATGCGTTAATCCTGTAGTACGCATACATTCAATGGTTGACCGCTCCCCCGGCAGCGCACAACTCTCTCAATAGAGCAGGGGGAGCTCAGATGCTTCTCATTCAACAGCAACAATAGGCCGCTCTGCCACAGAAGCATTTCTGTTCCCGAAATCTCCACTCATCCGCTTCAGGACATGACCTTGGGGTGAGGGGGGTGTGTGTGTGTGTGTTAGTCTGTATGTGTATGTATGTCTGCGGGGAAATACGTGCTTGTGCTTTGATATAAATAGAATATGTTCATAAGGGTTATACGTTGCACCATTGTTATAGCAGCTGCTGAGCCGCTGTGTCAGAGGTGGGCTTCGATCTCCGTATTTTGCTACCACTGCGCCAAGAGAGTAGCTTTGTGGTTCCCCAGCATGTCATGGCACTGTGCTATGCCATTCATTTATTTATGTGCTTAGTTTGAGGCAGTCATTTTAGATGTCTCTGAGAGGTGTGTATGGTGGGCGGTTGCAGGATTGCTCTGTGACATCTGGTATTGTGCATCTAGGATACTTGATTATTAAAATCTGTGACGATTTTCTTTATAGACTATCTTGTCCAGGTCAAAATCCAATGTTGTAAATGTACCGGGGAAGAGTTACATATTTTGCAGAAATGAATATCAGGAAGTTAAATAAATAAAATAAAATAAATTACACAAAGCTTACAAGCCATAGATGAAGACAAACTTCACAGATTAACAGCACTTCATAGTTGGCACACTAATGACTCAATTATAAATATCCCTCATTCACAGTTTTCTTTGCAAGGTTTATAATGAAAAACATCAAGATGCCTTTCTATGTACTGCATTAAGCACTGGTTAGAAAGAGACATTGATGTCAGTGTGATTTTGACAGATGGCAGGTAAATGCTAAACAGGGGAGCAGATGCCTCTTTATTGCATCAGGTTCTTCGCTCCTGTGTTGTGCGGTAAAGGGAGCAAACACTGTCTCTTTAGTGCAACAATGTTCAGTTCTCCCCAGACTTTTATAACAAAGGACACGGAAGTTAGGAAATGTCACTGAGGACACGAATCACGCTATGTTGGCCCCCGTAACATCTTTATACAGGTGGGATCTGTTTACAATGAACATCAAGGGCAGCTGCAGTCTGCAGGTTAAATACTGATATCTATAATTACAATATAGTTATATTAAATTGTACTTCTTCTGTATAATCATGGTAATGTTCTTATAATTGAAACAGTAATTCTCTGATCAAGGTCAGGTCGAAATCTGCTATCTGTGATCCAGGTTAGAGGCTATTCCTGTCTCGATGGACAGGATTGCCACCCAGCATATCTTGAGACATAGTTCCTGCCTTTTCTCAAAGTTGCTTCACATCATACAGAAAACCAGAAGGCTGCGGCGTATCCTTGTATGTGTTTGCATTGTGTAGTCAGTGACAGGAGAGCCTGATCCACAATGGTCAGAAAGTAATTGGTTTCAGAAGACTTCCCAGGTGCATTCTCCAGCTCCTGCTCACCTCTCTTTTGTTTCATACCTTTTCTGAATTTAGGTTTGGCATCTCTTACAGCTGCTATTCTTGTTGCTGTGTTGTTGGCTGAGGTGAATCCAGTGTTCCTGTATTTCTGCAGAGAGTCAGTGAGTTGTTTGTTGGGTGATAGCCAAGCTACAATTCCCTGGATTGATGTCTTCCTTACAGTATTTATGGCGAACGTGATTTTGGATCACACGTAGTTGACCAAGGACTTTTCACAGTACACAGCACACACTGATGGGTGCGAGTGAAGTATTACATCTGACAGCGTGATGTGGAAGAAGGTGTGGGGGGAGGGCGGGGTAGTTGCCCTGATTCGTGGTACCCTAGAGATGGCTCTCAATAGACACCCCACCTTTTCCTCCCACTGCCCCTCTTAATGTGGCTCAACAGTGATCTTAAGATCAGTGTAATTTGCTTTGATCAGGCGATCAGAACTGAGAAATGTTGCTTATAGAAAGAGCCCCACCCTGTTTGAAGTTGTTCCTGTTTACAAGACATTGTAGCTCGCAGTATAACAGACTGCACTCTACAGCTGCCCCTCACTGGGGCTGGTTAACAAAGAATGGAATTCTTGGCAAAATATATAGTAAGTAACTATATTTGTGTTGCTAAAATTTACTTTTACTATTACCCCAACCATACCTGCCTCACGGCCAGCATTGAAGGCTATGATAGATAATCCAATTTTGCTTTGTGTGTGTTTATTTGCTGTTGTGGTTTTCTCTCCTAAAGCAGTGGTTTAAGGCCTTGTGACCCAAAATCAGAGTAGTTTTGGTTCCAAACAAAGATCTAAATTATCTAATTAAACGAATAATTGTCCTAATCAGAGCTTATTAACCTTTTTAAACAGATGGAGTTTTCACATACAATATAACATTGTATAATGCACCTGAATGCTCCATTATTTTGTAAATGAAACCATTTTTAAAGTGAAATTAAGCAAATTATTAGTTCAAATTAGATTTCAGTTAATTCTTTGAAAAGTTGGTTGAAGCATAAAGCCTGTGGGTCTCCAGGACCAGGTTTGGGAACCACTGCCCTAAAGCAAAGGTCACTTCGCTCAGGTAACATGTTTTGTCGTCTTCTGTTTCTCGGTATCACAGAGAATAAATAAAATTACTATAGGATTTTTAAACAAGTGGGGAAATGCGCAAGATGTAATTCCAGTTTAGTGACTCTGCTCTGCCTGCAGAGACAAGATTGGGAAGCAGAGCAGAATCGAAATGATCCTGGGGGAGCTGACAGCCGCAGTGTAATGTTGCCCATAATGCCGTCTCGGAGCTGACAGCCACACATGCTGTACAGGGGAGGAGAACATCTGACAGATGAGCCGGACTTTCATTAAAAGTGCTACAGCTGCTGCTCACTGCCGCAGAACCTCGGTAGGGCTTTCCACATGAGATCTTTAAAATATATATATAAATCTATAAAAGAACACAATTACTTTTTTCAGTCCAGCAGCCAGACACTGGCAGGTTTATTAAAAAGAAAAAGTAATTTCAGATCAGGTCTGCTGCACTGCAGTAACATCCAGGAGCGGTGAAGGTCCCCTCTTGCCAACCCTCCATCGGCAAGGAAAGAGATGATGTAGGAAGGAATTCACCTGGTCTTACCTGCGGCAGCCTAGGCTTTTGTAGTCACATGTCCAATTGATAAAATCTACAGTCAGGGCATAGCACACCTTAATGCAGTGCATTGGTACAGGGCAAGAAAACATATTTAATTATTTTGTGGACAGGCTTTGCAGTTTGTGAGGAATATATGTACATAGGAAAAATATTCACACATATATATAGTGAGGGGAAAAAAGTATTTGATCCCCTGCTGATTTTGTACATTTACCCACTGACAAAGAAATTATTAGTCTATAATTTTAATGGTAGGTGTATTTTAACAGTGAGAGACAGAATAACAACAACAAAATCCAGAAAAACGCATTTAAAAAAAGTTATACATTGATTTGCATGTTAATGAGGGAAATAAGTATTCGACTCCTTCAACTTAGTACTTGGTGGCAAAACCCTTGTTGGCAATCACAGAGGTCAGACGTTTCTTGTAGTTGGCCACCAGGTTTGCACACATCTCAGGAGGGATTTTGTCCCACTCCTCTTTGCAGATCCTCTCCAAGTCATTAAGGTTTCGAGGCTGACGTTTGGCAACTCGAACCTTCAGCTCCCTCCACAGATTTTCTATGGGATTAAGGTCTGGATACTGGCTAGGCCACTCCAGGACCTTAATGTGCTTCTTCTTGAGCCACTCCTTTGTTGCCTTGGCTGTGTTTTGGGTCATTGTCATGCTGGAATACCCATCCACGACCCATTTTCAATGCCCTGGCTGAGGGAAGGAGGTTCTCACCCAAGATTTGACGGTAAATGGCCCCGTCCATCGTCCCTTTGATGCTGTGCAGTTGTCCTGTCCCCTTAGCAGAAAAACACCCCCAAAGCATAATGTTTCCACCTCCATGTTTGACGGTGGGGATGGTGTTCTTGGGGTCATTCCTCCTCCTCCAAACACGGCGAGTTGAGTTGATGCCAAAGAGCTTGATTTTGGTCTCATCTGACCACAACACTTTGACCCAGTTCTCCTCTGAATCATTCAGATGTTGGCAAACTTCAGACAGGCCTGTACATGTGCTTTCTTGAGCAGGGGGACCTTGCGGGCGCTGCAGGATTTCAGTCCTTCACGGCGTAGTGTTACCAATTGTTTTCTTGGTGACTATGGTCCCAGCTGCCTTGAGATCATTAACAAGATCCTCCCATGTAGTTCTGGGTTGATTCCTCACCGTTCTCATGTTCATTGAGGTGAGATCTTGCATGGAGCCCCAGACTGAGGGAGACTGACAGTTATTTTGTGTTTCTTCCATTTGCAAATAATCGCATCAACTGTTGTCACCTTCTCACCAAGCTGCTTAGCGATGGTCTTGTAGCCCATTCCAGCCTTGTGTAGGTCTACAATCTTGTCCCTGACATCCTTGGACAGCTCTTTGGTCTTGGCCATGGTGGAGAGTTTGGAATCTGATTGATTGATTTCTTCTGTGGACAGGTGTCTTTTATACAGGTAACGAGCTGAGCCAGAAATCTTGCTGATTGATAGGGGATCAAATACTTATTTCCCTCATTAACATGCAAATCAATTTATAACTTTTTTGAAATGCGTTTTTCTGCATTTGTTTGTTGTTATTCTGTCTCTCACTGTTAAAATACACCTCCCATTAAAATAGACTGATCATTTCTTTGTCAGTGGGCAAACGTACAAAATCAGCAGGGGATCAAATACTTTTTTCCCTCACTGTATATACATATATATATTTCTGTTTGTGTGTTTGAAATGTTCTCACCCACCCAGAGGTTATGAGAGAACATATCGCTCCAGTAATCTCACATTTGGAGCAGTGGGTTCACTGTGTACAGCGAGCTTATACCCTTTCAGAAGCAGATAGAACCTGGATCTCTGCTTGGTCTCTGCTTGGATATAAACCTGTTGATCACCGTTTCCGGCATATGGGGATTTGGTAAGAGCCAGATAAAAGACAGACTGCTGAAGAGGCTCATCGGTATAGAGCGATCTAGACCTTTGTGCGCATACAGAGCAGGCCAGTGTGCAGGAGGCTTGGTGATCACTGGAGGGTATTGACAGGGTTGTGAAAGGACACTGAATCGGGAGGTGCAGAGAGGGCCTAGTCTAATGCTGCTCCTCACAAACCTCTGATCGCCTATTGTGCAGGGATCACACCATGCAGAAAGCGGGCACATTTTAGGTTTTTAAGCTTTTTTCTTCTGAGCTTAGTCGCTGAGGTTTAATGAGTAGTATAGTATAGTATGGTAAAACAGTATTGCAAATCCTTGGCAGAGCAGAGTAAATGCTGTTTCACTTAGAAAAGTAATGGGAGTAAAACTTACATTGCTCAGTGTACTTTTTCTTGCGGTGAACTTAATGGAGTGTGAATTTTGCTCTGATGTATAATATTCCCCGACAAACCACAAACACTGGCTAACCAGTTGTTGAAACCACAAGCAGTTGTTGAGACCACAAGCACTCTGGCTTACCAGTTTGTGTTGTAACCAAAATCACAAAAGGATGTGTCCTAAACAAAGTGATGTGAACAGCTATACTGGATGTATACTGGGGGTGTATTACATGTTGGTCAAGTTTTGAAATCTTGCAGTGAAACTTGACTGTAATTAACCGTTGTACACGACCCTCGGTCTGGCAGAGAAGCAGTGAGAAACCTTGCCCGCTGTCTCATGGTCTCAGGGTGACTCCTCTCTGTCATCTCTCTCAGGCCGTTCCCTGACACCCCAATGGACCTTCCTCTGCTGCCCCTCCTGATCCTGCCCCTCCTGGCTGTCAGGACCCCGGGGTGCCCTATGGGATGCCGGTGTTATAGCCTGACGGTGGAGTGTGGCTCTATTGGGCTGCGAGACATCCCTTCTGACGTCCCTCCTACTACACAGGTTAGTGCATCTCCCTCAGGGCCTCTGTGGATTAGATACGACCGTTTGCTCAGGTGGGGTGGGCTGGAGTCTGCTTAATTGCAGTGATAATTATTTTGTGAAAGAAAATATACACTTTGAGCTGCAGGCACAGCTTCCAGGGCAGCACACAGTGGAGGTGAACACGGGTGGAAGAATGGTAACTGTTGTTTTATTGTATATTTGTCTTATATGTCAAAATTAAATAAAACTCCAAAAGCTGGTCAAAAGTTGCACCCAGTCTCTCCTCAAACAAAAGAAAAAACACAAATGAAAATAATTCAAACACAAATCTATGGTACTGGTTGCTTCCTTAGGCAAAACAAATAAAAAAACATTGCATTGGCTACAGGTGCTGTCTAATGCTCTCTGCTGATTATTCACACCTGTAGCCTACAGCCCAATTATATTCTAATTAGGGTAGGCTGATTCCAGGGCATACCTCTTTTTGTTGTGGGAGGACATTCTTTTTCTAGCACCACAGAAGAAAATCATAAAAATGTGTGTGGACTCTCCTTTAATTGTCAAACCATAATTATTTTCCCAACCTTTTTCCAACATTAGCTCTTAACCCACTGTTTGTGTACCTCCGGGGCCAATAAGAACCCAAGGCTGGGCTGGACAAATATTCCATCCCTCTCACCTCTGTGTGTCTGTGTGCCCTTGTCTCCATGTCTGTCACATCCTATTGGATGCCACCCCCCCACCTGCAGGCTTCCTACAAGACCACAGGAACAATCAGATTCTAACCAGTTACACCAAAAGTGTGGACGATCTACCAGTGATGTCATCATGAACACAACGAGCCCTGTGACATTTGAACTGTTTGTAACACTGGAGAATGGAGACACAGTGATTTCGCTCAGTAAATGCTCTGAATGGCTGCGTGCAACTGCCTTACACAGTGAGAGTGGGGAAACTGTGGCCCTGTTGCAGCCAGCGTGCAGCAGAAAGCACTGGTTGAAAGCAGCATACCACAAGGGTGGTTGGGATCCGGTTTTTAAAAAGAATACACACAAAAAGAAATTACCCAGCAGATCTATTTAGGAGAACTGTAGCTATGCAAAGCTAAAGCCTATCTAAGGTGTCTAATCCCAGGGTCCCTCCCACCTCCCCTTTGCTTGCAGACCATCTTCCTGCAAGACAATGGCATTGGGCAGATCCGGCAGCAGGACCTGTCTGGCCTGGGCCAGCTGCTCTACCTGTACCTGCAGAACAACAGCATCTCGGCGCTGGAGCCCGGCGCCTTCCACAGCCAGAGCCACCTGCTGGAGCTGGCGCTTAATGGCAACCGAATCCACCTGGTCACTGCCGACGTGTTCCAGGGCCTGGAGCACCTGCGCATCCTGTACCTCGCAGGCAACCAGATCACTAGGCTGCAGGACTTCACCTTCCGGGGCCTACAGGTAGGAGGTGGCTATGGGGGGCGGTGACGTGTGACGTGTCTTATTATTACAAAAATAAAAAATGCATATTCATTTACCTGCATTTATAAATAAAAGTCTGTACCTGTATAGTGACTTTTGTTTCACTCTGTATATATCCTGGCCTGCCGCTCTGTGTCTTTCTGTTAAAGTAACCCATCTCTGTGGCTCATAGCACCTCTCTCTTCTCTCTCTCTCTGATACAGAGGCTACAGGAGCTGCATCTGCAGGAGAACAGTGTGGAGGTCCTGGGGGAGCAGGCTCTGGCTGGCCTGTCTTCTCTGGCCCTGCTGGACCTCAGCCGCAACAACCTGCGCACTCTGAGCCAGGCCTCTCTGCAGCCCCTCGTCAGCCTGCAGGTGCTGCGTGTCACAGGTGGGTCCCACTACAGCCGCTGAAGGTATAGGATGTGCAGGTCAGACCCCCCACTCTGCTCAGGTTCGAACCACGGTCTCGGAGACCCCTCAGATCCCCTAATCTGCACAGCTTCAGCAGCGGGCTGACGAACCCACAAGAGCCATAGCGTGAGGGATAGCGTGACCCAGCTCATACACGATGAGCACAGTAAGCATAGAAGAGAGAGGTGTCATGAGCAACAGAGATGGGTTAATTTAACAAAATGGCCATGCAGGTGCATTAGGGTAAACTCCAGGTAAGCATTGTGTGCAAAGCTAAGGCCTGTACGAGATTCCAAATCATCCATTCTTAAATAAAATAAAACAAAAGTAACATTTTCAACCTCCTGTCTCTCTCTTTTCTCCACCCTTCCTCTCTCTGCCATCTCTTCTTGGCTGTATATCTCTCTCTTTCTCCCTCTGACTCCTCTCTTCTCTTCTCTTTCCCTCCCTATCCTCTCCTGTCCTCTCCTCTTCTCAGATAACCCATGGCGCTGCGACTGCGCCCTACACTGGCTACGCAGTTGGATCAACGAGGAGGGCCAGCGGCTGCTGAGCTCTGCCGAGCGGCGTCTCGTCTGTGCAGAGCCCCCCCGTCTTTCCTACCTGAGCCTGGTGGAGGTGCCAGGAAACAGCCTGGTGTGCATCCCGCCCGTGGTGCAGCTGGAGCCCAGCCACCTGACCGTGAGGCTGGGGGAGAACCTGCGCGTGTCCTGCCAGGCCTCGGGGTACCCCCAGCCGCAGGTCACTTGGCGGAAGGTATCTCAGGCTAAATCGGAGCCCTCCCCCAAAGGGCTGGTGGAGGAGGAGGCCGGGGGGGTGACGGCGAGGCCGGGGAAGAATGAGCGTTTCGACCCGGACACGGGCAGCGGGATGCTGTTCCTCAGCAATGTGACGGTGGCGCATGCGGGCCGCTACGAGTGCGAGGCCTGGAACCCCGGCGGCGTGGCGCGGGTCACCTTCCACCTAGCGGTCAACCTGTCGTCCGGCACGCAGCGCTCGCACTCCTACCCAGCCCTGGACATCAGCCAGGAGCCGCTGTATGACCTCGAGAGCATGGACTTCAATGCGCTCAGCATGGCCACGCAGACCACCATCGCTGTGGGCATCTCTCTGCTCGCCCTCACAGCCCTGCTGCTCATTGCCATGATCTACAGCCGCCACCAGCACCGCAAGAAGGGCCACAAGGAGGAGAGCATCCTCTACGTCAACGACTACTCCGACGGGCCCACCACCTTCGCCCAGCTGGAGGAGTACCGGGACGAGCGCGGACACGAAATGTACGTCCTCAACCGCAGCAAGCCGGTCTTCCCAGCCGGATACTCCCAGCAGGGGGCGCTGTCCCCCAACGAGCCCCTGCAGGACCAGGCCACCCAGACCGTGGAGGCCGGGGGTGGGGACGCAGGGGAAGGACTTGACGCCGAGGCCCTGTTCCTCAACCAGAGCCTGCTGTTCGACACACAGATCGCCTACGAGATACACTGCTGAGGGGTGCACAGGGCCTCTTGGGTTGGTCTGCTGCTTCACAACCTCTATGTGGCCGGGGGTCCCTTTGCTTGGACACCGAGGAGACAGGGCTCAGTTCATGATTGGCTCGTTTTCTGAGGACCATTTGACAACTGTGTTTTGAAAATTCCTGTGAGTACCAAGAAGGATTGCGCCACTGCCGAGGAAAGAGGACAATTAAAAAACAAAGGGATCTGTCCAGTTTGGAAACAACATATATATATTTTTTTTTTTACAAATGAAGATTCATTAAAGTTCTTAAGGTGCAGATGGAGTCTCATGAAGCAGAAATGAGTCCCTCCCTCAGGAGTGGAAGGTGTGTCAACTGAACTGGATAAGAGCCGTGGAGGTTTCAGAGTTTCCTGGAAATGCTAATGCAACTATTGTTGCAGTAAACTGAACTCGCCACCAACTTCTCTCCTTAAAACGTAAGAACTTATCCTTGAATCTTCCCAAAAGGATTGTACAGATCCAATCCTTTTTATGGAAAACCTCAACCTTTTGAAGTATGAAAGGGATTTTGTCTTGCATATTACTCAGAGTCCCAAGACATGAAAGCAATTCTCACTGCGCAGTCTTGGGAGTTGTTTTGGATTGCAAAAGAAACCATTAATGCTGTGTAAAAATACCACAGACAGTGGAAGAAGTTATTTAGAATATTGTCATTTCCCAGGATCCTTGGGTTATTTTTGATTAATGGAAAAATATCAGTGTCATTGTTTTGAAAATCACTTTTGATTTGTGTAATTCTAATATGACTTGTGTTGCTGTTATTTTGCATCATTGATTCTACACACAGATAGATACCTTTATCTCTCTTGGTTTCTGTTTTTTGTTTGCTGGAAAGCTGCATCCTGTACCAAGAACTGTGTCAAACCTTTCTGTCAGACCTTTTAATGCATCGTTAGGCCAGTTCATTTCAAATTAAAAACTTATCGCAGTGTTTTGTATTCCCCAGGTTTATTAATCACATTTGGACAGCATAGAAAGCAACTTCTATTATAAGCATTTCTCCTTTTTTATTTGAAGAAGGTAAGCGAAGGAATATAGCTTATTTTTGGTACTCACCTAGTTAAAATAAAACCCAATAAAACCAGAGTATCATCAAGGGAAGGATTCATATCTTACAACTCTGATATGTAACTGCTCTAAATTAATATAGTTGAGAACTAGACTTGAATTAATTGTGCCAGTTCTTTCTGAAATGTACATAAACAAGCAAAACAAAACATAACAAAATATATGAACATGGATAATATCATGTTTTCACCCAGAACATTATTACTTCAAATCCAGTAACAGTTTGATACAAACATTGAGTTGCAAAGCTTTTTGCAACATAGATAACATTGTGTTTGTTTTGTTTTAATGCTCTTTAATATGGGGGAATTAATCCCGGATTTAACCCACATAAATCTTGAATACATTTGCTAGTGCATGATCTCTTTCAGTTAGCCTTAAGTTTAGATTACAGTCACTAAAATGACTACACATAACAGTACTTCACAGAAGAAAATCTGCTGTGTGATATTTTTCTCTTTATGGAGCATTAATGCAATTTATGAAACTTTCAAGAAACATGAAGAAAATTAAAAATACAGATACACGCAAAAGCACAACTGTATACATTGTCAATTTAGTAATATCCTTCGATTTCCTTAAATCTATCACCACTGCTTACCAATAAATAGCAAATTATCAGGTGACAAAACATTTGTAAGCATCCAACAAACCATTTATATAATCATCTAACGCCTGGATGATATTCAAAATCTTAAAATCTCAACCTCCA
The DNA here is from genome assembly GCF_036373705.1 of Amia ocellicauda. Classification (NCBI taxonomy): domain Eukaryota; kingdom Metazoa; phylum Chordata; class Actinopteri; order Amiiformes; family Amiidae; genus Amia; species Amia ocellicauda. The sequence continues at coordinate 1,715,659 of NC_089851.1, read as the reverse complement.
AATGTGTCACAGGCTACAAGCTTCGCTACACACTTATCAATGTTAAAATGACCATAAATTCAGTCCAGTATCATTAAAAAAGATAAATCTGCCAATGGAATAATTTTATAATCAAAACAGAAGTCCTGTTTTGTAAAATCAGCTTTTTAAACTGAAGCAAAATCATTCCTCTTATCAATCTCTCCCGACTACAGTTCTGCAAGAAAATAAAAAGACAAGAACTTGATTCACTGGCACAATCCTTTCAAATAAAATCAGACATCTGAGAAAGATAACCCAGGTCCCAGGAGCTCTGGGTGCAGGTTTGTAATCTGCAGCCCGCAGGTAGGTTCATGGTCAAGCCCTTAGACATGCCTTTCAGTCACTCCAGAGATATTTGCATTTATTTATAAAGCATGCAGAACTGGTCGTGAATGCAGCCTTTTTGCATAGGTAATGACTGAGGCATAAGTAACCAAATGTAACCTGCTGAACTGAATTTAACTGTCAGTAAGGAGGTCTACAACTTGTGTGTCGAGGTGTTTAACATCTCTATTACATTGTAGCTCTGTACACACTGACTTGGACTGCATGTCTAAACTGACCGTGCAAAGATCTCTGCTTAAATTCTTTTGAGAGGGGGTATATCGAATTCATATTCATTCATTAATTCACTGATTTATTGATAACTGGAAAGCTAGGAATTTTGTGTGGGTTTAGGTTCCTTGGTTGTACAAAATTGCTTTTACGTAAACCTCACGACTGCAGACTGTGCAAAGAATGCTGACACATTTGTTAAGCATTATTCTCGGAGGGGACGAGCTTATTGCAATGATAAATCCCTCTCTGGATTCAGCTGAGTGTATAACACGCCCACGCCGGGGGTTTGTGGCTGTGCTGAGGGGGCTGTGGTGTGCCTCAGAGGCCTGGTTTGAATCTGAGTGGGAGCTCTGATGGCACCTGCAAACCCTGCACTGCTGGGAAGTGCCATGCCATATTTCCCCTTTTTAGGACCTTGGTGCGGATACAGCCTGTTTTGCTTATTCCTCATATTAATAAACAAATAGAAGACGTAATTTACCTAGTTTCTGTCATGCAAAAGGCCTAACACAGCAGAGACTCAGACAAAGGCAACAGAAGAGAGGGTTCCAGTGTCATCCCTGTGTTCACTCGATACAGGATGTCCACTTTGTAGGCAAAATGGTGTTTGTCAGGAGGTGTGAACAGGATGAGCTAGATACACCGTACTGTTGTCAGGTGCATTTCAGAGGTGATATTTCTGTACACAGTGTTACAACATGCCAGCGATTTCAATCACCAACAGTGTACGTAGCTGAGGACAAGGACTGCACATGTCCTTTTTTAAGGGCGAATGTCTCTGATGATAAAACACAACGATTGTAAGCGACAAGAAGCCAAGCAATCGAAACTAGTTGCCCATGTTGGTGTTATTCTTGCCCTTTGCCTCCATATGTAGCTAACAAACAAAAGCAGAATAGCTGTTGAATTGATTTAGTATTAGTGCTCAATGCTGCACTCCTTGATAACTTTTTTCTTATATACTTAGCTTCATAGCCTTGACAGAAAAAACATTCAGGGTTGGGGACAAAAATCAAACCCTGATCTCCAACATGCTGCCACTTTGCCACATGGTCCAGAGGTAATTAGTCAGGGCCCTCAGCTCATCGGCCTAGATACTACAATACACATCAGTGGTGGCAGGTGGTTGCCAAGTCAGAGGATGCAAAAACTTGCTTAATATGATAAATATGAGAATCTAAATCAGCACAAAGTTAGCTTGTCAGTCTACATACGAATATCGGGGGTGGGGAACCACAATTAATAAATGCTGTATTGTGATTATCCATGTCTTATTCTTATTCTGATTCTTTTATCTACCTATTTGTGTGATGCTTTTATGAAATGACTCACGTGCGTGATGAATGAGAAACGTACACTGCAGGTGTCTTTATGTCAGTGTGTGAAACTCAAGTCACGCGAGACTAGCAGAAGTGTTTCCTTGTTAATCACTTCAACTACACTAGAGACAGCAAAGACTTAAAAAGATGAAATAAGCATCAAGGTTTGCAGTTGTCTTTCTTCTCCTTCCAGTCCAGTTTCCAGTACACCCCAGGGAAATTATTATCCAGCTTCACTCGCAGCTGCAACACAGGAAGAGGAAGACGGAGCCATCAGGTCCCTGCATCGGCACTTCACTGCCTCCTCCACAGCCAAGGAGAACAGGTTCCAGTTATATATTATTTAATACCAGACATTTATACAGATTAAAGTCATATCACTTTAATCACTTAGAAATTAATGCAGTATTTCATATGGCTGGAAAAACTACTACTTATTATTTGTTATTGTGTAACAATAAAGCTTCACAAGACAAACAAAAAACTGTAATACATTTGAGCAAAGGACCTGCGATATTTGTACAGTTTACTTTGCTCAGGAGATGAGTTGTGTCTCAGATACCTTGTACAGAGCCTGTTCTCTGGCCTGGGGGGTCTGGCACTTATTGGGGTCAGTGGAGCTGCACTGGAATGTCAGGACTGCACGTTCCTCATGTGCACCTGAAAGGGATCAAACACAAACTCTGTTAAATACATATCATGCCCTCCAACACCGTGTTTATTATGTATCATACTGAGATACATATTTTATACTGAATTATATTTAGGCCTTTTTAGAGTGAGAACTCAAAGAACAAGTACAAAACACAGCATGTGATTCAACGCTGGAGGCACTTTAGGAAAAGATCAACTAAGAGCATTCATCAGAGCTACAGGCAGAAGGACACATTTAGATATGATAAGGTCCCTTTTAGGCACAGTGGTTACTGGGGAAAATGACAAATTCTGTTCTTTCCCTTTAATTAGCAGTGTTGTTTAAAGTGGGAACTAATGCATTTTATACTGTATTCAAGGGGAGAGTAAAATATGTAGTACACAGAAGTGATAAAATCCCTTTAGTTCCTCTGGGAAGTTGGGTCCACATGCATGTCGAGGGTGCACCTTACAAAAACGCTTGCCATTTGATCCTGGTTGGTTTTTATACATATATGTATCATTTGCATTATAGATAACATATTCCAGATTAGGAGTTTACCAAATGTAATGTTAACAATACAGATAAAACAATTTGATAAGGTAACAACCAGGTGGTTTTGCACAGTTAACCACTGTGCATTTAGGGAAAAACATGGCCACAGGAAAATATAAGTGCTGAGGAGATAGCAAGACTAATGGTTGAACAAATTCCATCAGATTATTCATCATGTATTGACAGTGAAACAGAGGGTGTCGATTAGAGGAGTTGCCTCTAACTGGAGGGAGGTTGTTAGTGGACTTCCACAGGGATCAGTACTAGGGCCTGTGGTTTTTCTAATCTATATTAATGATCTGGACTCTGGGATAGTTAGCAAACTTGTCAAATGTGCAGATGATACTAAAATAGGCGGCTCAGCAGATACAGTCTCAGCAGCACAGGCTATTCAAAGGGACTCAGGTAATAGCATGAGAAAGACCTAGGAGTCTATGTGGACTCCTCACTTTCTCCATCCAAGCAATGTGGGGAAGCAATAAAAAAGGCAAACAGAATGCTAGGGTATATTGTCAAAAGTGTAGAATTGAGAACAAGGGCAGTGATGTTCAGACTGTACAATGCGCTAGTTAGAGCTCATCTGGATACTGTGGACAGTTCTGGGCTCCACACTTCAAGAAAGATATCGCTGCTCTAGAGGCAGTTCAGAGGAGAGCAACCAGACTTATTCCAGGTCTGAAGGGAAAGTCCTACTGAGAGACTGAGGAACTGAACCTTTTCACCCTGGAACAGAGGAGACTACGTGGGGACTTGATCCAAGTCTTCAAAATCATGAAAGGCATCGACCACATCAAACCAGAGGAGCTTTTCCAGATCAGCAGGGACACACGCACCCGGGGACACAAATGGAAATTGGGCTTCAAGGCATTCAAAATGGAAAACAGGAGACACTTCTTTACACAGAGAGTAGTCACAATCTGGAATAAACTACACAGCGATGTGGTTGAAGCTGAAAGTTTGGGAACATTTAAAAATAGACTGGATAGGATCCTTGGATCACTTAGATATTAATGAACACCAAACGAGCACGATGGGTCGAATGGCCTCCTCTCGTTTGTAAACTTTCTTATGTTCTTATGTTCTTATTCAGTTGTGGGCCGACACCTGGCAGATGAAATTCAATGTGGACAAGTGCAAGGTAATACATGCAGGTAACAAAAATGTCCACTATAATTACACTATGGGAGGAATAGAACTGGAAAAACACATTATTATTATTATTATTATTATTATTATTATTATTATTAGCATTATTAGCATTATTATTGTTGTTGTTAAATTGTAAACCCAGAGTTTGTATTCTGTATGTACAGCACACAGCATGAAAAGTCCTCTACACTAAATACTATTATTATACATAAATACATATATACATAAGTACATACATACATACCAATTGTGCAAAAACACCACAAGGCTTTCTCACCTGTGAAGACAACCACAGACACAGGGCTGCTCTGACCTGTATCCTGCACTGTGGTGACACTGACGCTGTACTTGCTCCCTGGTCTCAGGTTCGAGATGATGATGGAATTCATGTTCATGGTGCTGGAGCTAAGGTCTCCCCAGTAAGGGCTGCTGTAGGACACTCTGAAGTTGTATGTGAGGCCGTCCATCTCTGCTGGCCTCCCCCAACTCAGAGAGACCGAGTTAACAGACACAGATACCACAGAGACATTGTTTGGTGGGGAAGGAGCTGAGGGAAAGGTGAAAGATTATCATTATATATTTATTTTTATCGATTGTTCACTTTCAGACAGCTGAGGAAGCAGATATCCCCAATACTGGCTCCCGAGAAAGCACAAACTTCTCAGATGGGTGTCACCTCCTCTCACCTGTGAATACAGTAATTGAAATGGTGTTGCTGGTTGCCCCGTTTGACTGCATTGTGGTGACGCTGAAGAGGTATTCCGAGCCTGGGTGCAGGTCAGTGACGTCAATGGAGTTAACGGTCGGAAAGGCAGAGCCTTTGTGACCCCAGAAAACATTGCTGTAGGTCACAGTGAACATGTGTGGGATGCCAGCCAGTCCAGGACTGTCCCAGTACAGAGAGACAGAGGTTGCAGTCACTGAAATCACACTGATGGTTCTTAGATTTGGGGCAGCTGCAAAGAGAGAGAGAGCAAAATATTTTCCCAATTAACAAAATTTAATTGTGGCAATATTGTAATACAGTGAGAGTAATATGACATAATGGCAACAGAAATAGACTCCTGGTGATGTGAAGTGGGTGAGGTGAGGTCGGAGGGTGTTGGGGCGGGTGCTGGCAAATATTAACACAGTATTCTCACGTGGGTCACATTTGAATTAAATTTAGAGAACATGTTGCAGGCTATTTTAAAATTATAGGTGGCCATAATTTTTTGTATAATAAAAACCTGCAGTGGCATTTCACCCTGTACCTGTGTGTGTTTTTGTGGTAAGAAAACACAAGTGAGAGGCTGGAAAGGCAATCAGCTACAGGTTCATTCAGTACCTGGAAGCAGAACCATCACAATATATCTACACATTGCATATATGTAGCATATGCGCACAGACTGCTCGGATTCAGATGGTGGTCTCAGACACCCCTCCCCGCGCCTGTCTGACCTGCACAGCCTCACCAGCAGAGCCACACACCCGCTACACCGGTCGACCGGTGCGGTGTGGGGATTTGCACACTTTACCAAGCTCAGCAAGGGATGATGTCACTGTACTGATCTCACACACTCAGAGCCCTGCTGCACACACAACTGCAGAGTAACAGAAATGCCCTGCTATGCATCGATGTCCCAAGATGCACCCAGCAGTCAGCGAACACTAACCACACTGTGCTCAGTGGGAATGCACCGATGCACGTGTTTTTCACATAATTTTAGTCAAACTACAACCTCACACAACGCTGTCAGAACAACACGTGTTAGCTGAGTTACACCTGACATATGCTATTCAACTATATACCAGCAGCAGCAGCTGATTTTCAGTACACTGATCTCCCCAAAATATTTTCAATACTTTTATATATATATGTCCATGATAAAAAAGGATTCCTTTACTAACTCATGATGACAGACTAGCGCTTGAAATTCTCTAGGCAGTTCTCCAACAATGTCATTAGGATGTAGATTATATTATATGGAAGACGAACAACATTAATTAATCACTTGTTTTTTTATATCTTGTTTTTCTCCACTCGCTGTAAACAGAATTGAGGTAAGTAGCATTCTGAATTCCCTCACCTGTGAGGAATGATCCATAAGAAGAACCCATGCTTTCATACCCATTGAAGAGCACTGTTGTGATTGTGATTGAATAGGAAGTCCCTGTTCGGAGGTTAGTGAGGACTGTAGCATTGGACTTAGCAACAACGATGCCCATGTCATAGATAGAGCTGTAGACCACTCTGTAGGTGTGTGGGGTATCAGCTATTCCTTGCGCGACTCCCCATTGTAGAGATGCAGAGTTCGTGTCTACAGAGAGCACTCTGACTGCTCCAGGATGGGGCACTGCTCGAGAGAAGAGGAAAACAGTTATTGGTACCCCACCCCACTGCAGCTATATCCATTTTTAGTTTGTTTGGTAACTGTTTTAATCGTGGCTGCCAGAATCGAGGCCAAAGAAGGCAGAACGAATCTGTGCACATCAGGGTGTGCTTGGCTCCATAGATCTAGCATGAACCAAGACTTCACTGCAACTCCCTGGGACTGCTCCAGCCTGGTGTCACTGACCCAGGACTCCAGGTACTGTAGTACTGTACCTGTACCATGAGGCTTGGTTGAGTCCAGGACAAAGAGAGGCCGGACAGGTGAGTTAATTCACCTTATTCTTACCCTAAGCCACTTGATCACATCACAGAGTTTTTTAAAGATAGACAGCAAACCAAATGTTCACTTTGGGTCTGGTTAATGAACACTTTGGGCCTGGTTAAAAACCAAACATTGACTCACTTTTTGAGTACAACCCTGAATTAAATGGTGGCTGATTTGTGTATGTATGTATATTTATTTATTTATTGGCACATGCTTCTTTCTTCATTCTATTTCTTCTACTTTTATGAAAATAATAATTTTAAATGACACGTGCCATTCATTGTTTTTGTCTTTACTGAATTCCAATCTCACCTGTGTAATATGAATATATTACAGCTGGCATGTCATTCTGACACTTCACTGGGATGACAGAGACTGAGTACTGAGAGCCGTTGTGCAGAGAGGTCACAGTCATATAATTAGCTGTAGTGCTCAGCGTTTGCTTCGTGGGTCCAGACACTTCAATCCTGTAGTGGTCAACTTTCCCAGCTGATTCAGACCAGAGGATGGCTAACGATGTTGAATCATAACCACTATAGAATTGCTTGACTGGTTCTACAATGACAGGGGACAGACAAAACCAACAGTTCAATTAGAATTCACTTTTATGCAGATAAAGTACAAACTGCTGAAACAATGTTGCTTGGTTTGGGAGCTTCACACCAAACCAAAGTGATTTTGTGCCAGTACCTTCTCTCTCTGTGCAAGAAAGATATCGCTGCTCTAAAGGCAGTTCAGAGGAGAGCAACCAGACTTATTCCAGGTCTGAAGGGAATGTCCTACTGAGAGACTGAGGAACTGAACCTTTTCACCCTGGAACAGAGGAGACTACGTGGGGACTTGATCCAAGTCTTCAAAATCATGAAGGACATCGACCACATCAAAGCAGAGGAGTTTTTCCAGATCAGGAGGGACACACGCACCCGGGGACACAAATGGAAATTGGGCTACAAGGCATTCAAGACAGAAAACAGGAGACACTTCTTCACACAGAGAGGCGTCACAATCTGAACAAACTCCCCAGCGATGTGGCTGAAGAGACAATTTGGGATCATTCAAAAACAGACTGGATAGGATCCTTGATCACTTAGTTATTAATGGACACCAAACGAGCATGATGGGGCGAATGGCCTCCTCTCGATTGTAAACTTTCTTATGTTCTTATGTTCTTATGTTCTTATATGTAAATTATGGATTTGCCAATGGGGTTAGATAATTACTTTCGTAAGTCAATTGAAAATAAGTAAAAGTTGTATATTAACTATGAAGACATTTTATATTTTGCATATAAGTACATTCACTGAGTGTTAGCAAAGTATCAGTAAGGTGAGTATACTCAATTTTGTTGATGCCAAAGCATCCTAACCTGCAGTGTCTTTGTTAATGGACGTATTACATGAATCTGAATGTCAGTTTCTCCAAGAAACTACAAGAGCACAGGATTTGTCGTCCCCCGCGCTAGCTTGGGTAATTAGCTTCAGTGTTGCCTGAGGTAACAATCATTTTGGAATCTGACATAGTTGTCCTTCAAGGTCATACATTTCAGTTGGTTGAAACAGAAGAACAATAATATGGAAATAATCTCCTTTAAAGTAAGCCAAGTGAAAATCAAGGTCAGGCCGCATGCCTTTAATAAAACAGCTGCTCATCAAAACTCATCAACTCATGTACAAGTTCTGTAAGGATGTGTGGAAACTCTGCTCTGTCACTCCATAGATTGACTGCTTTTTAGTAGCACTAACCCAAAGGATCATCTTGGTTGAATCATTGTTCATCATACTCTGAAGAGATAAACTGATCGCTAGATTTAAATACAATATTTATTCAATTGCATGAATCACCCAATAACATTCATTGAAATATAAATGGATACATACTTCTGCCTAGACTCTACTTCCAATAAACTATGTCTATAAACACATGTGACCCGTCAGCGGCAGTCCCATCCTGTTTCTTTCAGCTCTGATTACCAAGGTCACCAATACTGGAAACAACATCCAGTGTTTGGTATTTCAGTAGATGTCCATCCATTCATCACAGTTAAAATAAATAAACAAACAAGCAAAAAAAAAAAAAGTAAATAAATAAATAAATACAATATAAAAATGGCCGTAATTTAAGAATTTAAATTATGTTTCACACTTACCTGCATAGCAGACAAAGTTGTGTAACTCAGTACAGGAGGCATTCCTCCACAATGAAGACTCTACCACAGCACAGTCCTCACTCTCATCGGGCCCCACGGGCTTTAAACCGCCCCAGTTTTGGTAACTCAGTGGGTCCCCGTTCGACCACCTCCACTCTGAACTATTGATCTTGTTCAGCCCGATCCAAAACGACCCGAAAGGATATATGTCGGCCTCATTCACAGCTGTCACAGTGACCAGGTCTGTGTAGCAGGTCTGGCAATACTTCTGCGCCTCACTCCACGTCTTCGGTGAGGTGTCATTCAGGTAATAAGAGGTCTGACACATGGTAACTGCAACCACAGCTGGAAGAGGAACATTATTCGTCACAACAGTTACACAGCATTGAGGGTTCATGCTGAGTTCAGCTAAGTACTGTGTACAACAATTTGTTCGACCATCTGGATGGTACACTCTTGGGAGGGAATGTGATGCAGCCAGTTATGGTGACTAACAGGTACATAATTGATCATCAGCTGAAAGGGATTGTGTGAATTGATAAATCAGAGTTGTGGTTGGGCATGAGAGACCTTGTCTCAGAGGACCTGCTGCAGGAGGATGAGGATATTTCACGTGTGTCACATTTTCAGGGTGTGTGTGTTAGATCCAGTACAATACAAGTATTTTTATTTCAAGAACTGACATTCACTAGATTTACAATTGACCACTGAAACTGAGGCAATCAACCCACTTTCTTCAGTGTTAGTGTGCCAGGTCATTTACATTAGGGCTTGCCTTTCTTTGCATTCTTCAGGGAAAAATCTGCCAACATGTTCTGCTATTAAAGCAATGCATTTTTTCTGTTGGTATACTCATGAATATTACAACATTTCCCAAAAGTGGCCTAACAATGTGTATTTGATACTTAATTTTAGTCACTAATGACCTCATTCTGCTTTCAAATTGATTCTCTCTCTCTCTCTCTCTCTCTCTCTATATATATATATATATATATATATATATATATACACTCACCTAAAGGATTATTAGGAACACCATACTAATACTGTGTTTGACCCCCTTTCACCTTCAGAACTGCCTTAATTCTACGTGGCATTGATTCAACAAGGTGCTGAAAGCATTCTTTAGAAATGTTGGCCCATATTGATAGGATAGCATCTTGCAGTTGATGGAGATTTGTGGGATGCACATTCAGGGCACGAAGCTCCCGTTCCACCACATCCCAAAGATGCTCTATTGGGTTGAGATCTGGTGACTGTGGGGGCCAGTTTAGTACAGTGAACTCATTGTCATGTTCAAGAAACCAATTTGAAATTATTCGACCTTTGTGACATGGTGCATTATCCTGCTGGAAGTAGCCATCAGAGGATGGGTACATGGTGGTCATAAAGGGATGGACATGGTCAGAAACAATGCTCAGGTAGGCCGTGGCATTTAAACGATGCCCAATTGGCACTAAGGGGCCTAAAGTGTGCCAAGAAAACATCTGCCACACCATTACACCACCACCACCAGCCTGCATAGTGGTAACAAGGCATGATGAATCCATGTTCTCATTCTGTTTACGCCAAATTCTGACTCTACCATCTGAATGTCTCAACAGAAATCGAGACTCATCAGACCAGGCAACATTTTTCCAGTCTTCAACTGTCCAATTTTGGTGAGCTTGTGCAAATTGTAGCCTCTTTTTCCTATTTGTAGTGGAGATGAGTGGTACCCGGTGGGGTCTTCTGCTGTTGTAGCCCATCCGCCTCAAGGTTGTACGTGTTGTGGCTTCACAAATGCTTTGCTTCATACCTCGGTTGTAACGAGTGGTTATTTCAGTCAAAGTTACTCTTCTATCAGCTTGAATCAGTCGGCCCATTCTCCTCTGACCTCTAGCATCAACAAGGCATTTTCGCCCACAGGACAGCCGCATACTGGATGTTTTTCCCTTTTCACACCATTCTTTGTAAACCCTAGAAATGGTTGTGCTTGAAAATCCCAGTAACTGAGCAGATTGTGAAATACTCAGACCGGCCCGTCTGGCACCAACAACCATGCCACGCTCAAAATTGCTCAAATCACCTTTCTTTCCCATTCAGACATTCAGTTTGGAGTTCAGGAGATTGTCTTGACCAGGACCACACCCCTAAATGCATTGAAGCAACTGCCATGTGATTGGTTGGTTAGATAATTGCATTAATGAGAAACTGAACAGGTGTTCCTAATAATCCTTTAGGTGAGTGTGTATATATATATATATATATATATATATATACAGTGAGGGAAACAAGTATTTGATCCCCTGCAGTGAGAGACAGAATAACAACAAATAAATCCAGAAAAACGCATTTCAAAAAATTTATAAATTGATTTGCATGTTAATGAGGGAAATAAGTATTTGATCCCCTATCAATCAGCAAGATTTCTGGCTCTCAGGTGTCTTTTATACAGGTAACGAGCTGAGATTAGGAGCACTCTCTTAAAGGGACTGCTCCTAATCTCAGCTCGTTACCTGTATAAAAGACACCTGTCCACAGAAGCAATCAGTCAATCAGATTCCAAACTCTCCACCATGGCCAAGACCAAAGAGCTGTCCAAGGATGTCAGGGACAAGATTGTAGACCTAGATAAGGCTGGAATGGGCTACAAGACCATCGCTAAGCAGCTTTGAGAAGGTGACAACAGTTGGTGTAATTATTCGCAATTGGAAGAAACACAAAATAACTGTCAGTCTCCCTCGGTCTGGGGCTCCATGCAAGATCTCACCTCGTGTAGTTTCAATGATCATGAGAACAGTGAGGAATCAGCCCAGAACTACACGGGAGGATCTTGTTAATGATCTCGAGGCAGCTGGGACCATAGTCACCAAAAAAACAATTGGTAACACACTATGCCGTGAAGGACTGAAATCCTGCAGCGCCCGCAAGGTCCCCCTGCTCAAGGAAGCACATGTACAGGCCCGTCTGAAGTTTGCCAATGAACATCTGAATGATTCAGAGGAGAACTGGGTGAAAGTGTTGTGGTCAGATGAGACCAAAATCGAGCTCTTTGGCATCAACTCAACTCGCCGTGTTTAGAGGAGGAGGAATGACCCCAAGAACACCATCCCCACCGTCAAACATGGAGGTGGAAACATTATGCTTTGGGGGTGTTTTTCTGATAAGGGGACAGGAAAACTGCACCGCATTAAAGGGACGATGGACGGGGCCATGGACCGTCAAATCTTGGGTGAGAACCTCCTTCCCTCAGCCAGGGCATTGAAAATGAGTTGTGGGTGGGTATTCCAGCATGACAATGACCCAAAACACACAGCCAAGGCAACAAAGGAGTGGCTCAAGAAGAAGCACATTAAGGTCCTGGAGTGGCCTAGCCAGTCTCCAGACCTTAATCCCATAGAAAATCTGTGGAGGGAGCTGAAGGTTCGAGTTGCCAAACGTCAGCCTCGAAACCTTAATGACTTGGAGAGGATCTGCAAAGAGGAGTGGGACAAAATCCCTCCTGAAATGTGTGCAAACCTGGTGACCAACTACAAGAAACGTCTGACCTCTGTGATTGCCAACAAGGGTTTTGCCACCAAGTACTAAGTCGAAGGGGTCAAATACTTATTTCCCTCATTAACATGCAAATCAATGTATAACTTTTTTGAAATGCGTTTTTCTGGATTTTTTTTTGTTGTTATTCTGTCTCTCACTGTTAAAATACACCTATCATTAAAATTATAGACTGATTATTTCTTTGTCAGTGGGCAAACGTACAAAATCAGCAGGGGATCAAATACTTTTTTCCCTCACTGTGTATATATATATATATATATATATATACACACACACATATAGTGTGTTTGGTTTCAAATGGATTTTTCCATAAATCATGTGTATTACATTTTAAAAATATAACTTGCTATATGTACAATCTGTATTTAACTGCAATATTTACCTATGGAGAATTAAAATCAATTTAATGTATATTCGTCAAAACTATTACATTTGATCTACTTAGTATTTGTAGTCCTCATAATATCCCCAGTAATAACTTCAAGGTCCAAACCTTTCTGGGTTAGGTGAACCTGAAAATAAATCCAACCACGCAGCTATCCTGTAATAGTTCCCTGACACTGAAACCATTTACTTACCTAGAAAAACCACAGCAGTCCTCTCCATGGCTCGTGTCCCTTGTGCTTTGTGGACGGCCGGAGCAGCTCCCCACACAGTCGTCTGAGTGAGTCACTGCTGAGCCCTCTGAGCGAGTGCAGGAGACTGTGAAGCCTCAATTTGTTTGTCTGGGGAAAGAGAGTGAGGACTCATTCGCTTTTCATCTTCATTCTCACTGCTCAGGTGCTCAGATTTAAAAACTCACCGGGTTATAACTCAACCCCGTGCTAAAACCTCAGATTGACTCTGTGCCTGTGCAGGTGACCCCCGGACAGCTGCCTTGCATCTCTCACAGCAGCCAGCAGTTATACAGTACGGGTCCTTGAGTCGAGGTCAAAAACATCTTCTCAGGATTGCAGAGTGTGAGCAATGAAAATGAGAGTGGCTGGCATGTCACTTAGCCAGGTGAACCACACCTGGGGGAGGGTATAGCGCAGTATTTCTCTGGCTCCATCAGCTAGGGAGTTTATCTGGTTTTGTTTTTTTAAACATGACAACCAATCGGTAGGTAACAACATCCAGTGACCTTCACAGGCACAATTTTAATTTGACCTCAGACCAGCACCTCCCTGCTTTGCATCTGCCTGGGCAGATGAAGGAAGCCCAGGCAATTTGTTCTTCTGTGTGAACCGGTTACGTGTTTATTTACATGGTAAAAATGTCAGGAAATCTTCAGATGTTTTGGAATCCCTGCCTCAGTCTGTGATGATACCAGTGTTAAGGGCAAGGGGTGAGGGTCGTGGGTCACAGAATAAGCAGGTGCCACATGTGTGGTAACTACAGTGATGGTTCAGGAGGTCCAAGGAGAGAAGCACACTGGCCCAATTACCAGTGGCAAGAAATGTGTTTGCTGGGGGGGCAGCTGAATTTCCTGAGAGGGGTGTGGGGGGGGTGGGGAATGCTGGATGGTTGCTGTTATTTTAGTTTGCAGACAGAGGGAGCGGTGATCTCATCGAGTCTGTCTGGGATTACATGAAGAGAGAGAAGCAACTGAGGCTACCTAAATCCACAGAAGAACTGTGGTTAGTTCTCCAAGATGTTTGGGCTGACCTACCTGCAGAGTTCCTTCAAAAACTGTGTGCAAGTGTACCTAGAATCGATGCTGTTTTGAAGGGAAAGGGTGGTCATACCAAATATTGATTTGATATAGATTTTTCTTCTGTTCAATTTGCATTTTGTTAATTTATAACTATTAACATGTCTACTTTTGAAAGAAAGCATTCTTACTTTACATTTTTGCATAGTACTGTATATATACACAACCTTTCAAAAGTTTGGGGTCACTTGTCCTTGTTTTCCTTGTTGAGTGATAGCCTTCTTTCTTCAAGATCCCTTTTACCCTGTACAAATCTCCCACTTAACCACCACCACACACCCCCAGACCATCACATTGCCTCCACCATGCTTGACAAATGGCGTCAAGCTCTCCTCCAGCATCTTTTCATTTGGTCTGCATCTCATGAATGTTCTTCTTTGTGATCCGAACACCTCAAACTTAGATTCGTCTGTCCATAATACTTTTTTCCAATCTTCCTCTGTCCAGTGTCTGCGTTCTTTTGCCCATCTTAATCTTTTATTTTTATTTCTTTTTATTTATCCCCTTTTCACTGTTGATGTTGAAACTGGTGTTTTGCGGGGACTATTTAATTAAGCTGCCAGTTCAGGACCTGTGAGGCGTCTGTTTCTCTAATGTATTTGTCCTCTTGCTCAGTTGTGCACCGGGGCCTCCCACTCTCTCTTTTCGGGTTAGAACCAGTTTGCGCTGTTCTGTGAAGGGAGTAGTACACAGCGTTGTACGAGATTTTCAGTTTCTTGGCAATTTCTTGCATGGAAAAGCCTTTATTTCTCAGAACAAGAATAGACTGACGAGTTTCACAAGAAAGTTCTTTGTTTCTGGCCATTTTGAGCCTGTAATCGAACCCACAATTGCTGATGCTACAGATACTCAACTAGTCTAAAGAAGGCCAGTTTTATTGCTTCTTTAATCAGCACAACAGTTTTCAGCTGAGATAACATAATTGCAAAAGGGTTTTCTAATGATCAATTTACGGTGGCCCTGAAGTGCAACTGCTGAAAAAATAAAACAGCTGCTGAAAAAATAAAGCAGCTGCTGCAGCATTTTCAGAAGCAATTACGGGAAGGGAGGAACATTGTGAATATATTTGACTGACGCCATTGGACAGCAAGCAAGTCACGTGAGCAGCTTCTCAGAAGAGCCAACAGAATCTGAGAAACGGGCGCCAACTGCGCAGAGCGAGAAGTATCATATTAATATTGCTGTGTCTTCTGCTCTCTGTCCACTTTGGTGACGTATTCATATTGCTGTGTCTTCTGCTCTCTGTCCACTGTGGTGTCATATTAATATTGCTGTGTCTTCTGCTCTCTGTCCACTGTGGTGTCATATTAATATTGCTGTGTCTTCTGCTCTCTGTCCACTGTGGTGTCATATTAATATTGCTGTGTCTTCTGCTCTCTGTCCACTTTGGTGACGTATTCATATTGCTGTGTCTTCTGCTCTCTGTCCACTGTGGTGACATATTAATATTGCTGTGTCTTCTGCTCTCTGTCCACTGTGGTGTCATATTAATATTGCTGTGTCTTCTGTTCTCTGTCCACTGTGGTGTCATATTAATATTGCTGTGTCTTCTGCTCTCTGTCCACTGTGGTGTCATATTAATATTGCTGTGTCTTCTGTTCTCTGTCCACTGTGGTGTCATATTAATATTGCTGTGTCTTCTGCTCTCTGTCCACTGTGGTGTCATATTAATATTGCTGTGTCTTCTGCTCTCTGTCCACTGTGGTGACATATTAAGAGTTATAGGGCTGTCCTAAAATGTATTCAAATTAATGAAAGCTTAGGTAGGAGACAGAATGGGCTTAAAAGTAGCTAGATTTACTAAATTAACAACTGTACTTCATTATTACAAGGCAGTGGACAGCGCTTTATTATTCTTAAGTGCTAATAGAAAACGAAGAGACAGCTTTAACAAATTTGAATATCTCCAAAAAACAAAGAAACAATAATAAACAACACATTAATATAAGATAGTATTTTTATTTTAGGGGCGGCGCGGTGGCGCTGGGTTCAGGTCTCGGCTCGGTGTCTGTCTGCGCGGTTTCCCCAGGTCTCCCGCTTCTTCCCACCGTCCGCCAGGTTGATCGGCAAAGCTAAACTGCCCAGCAATGGGCTGCGTCCGTCCTGGTGTGTTCCTGTGTTCCTGCCGATCCGCCATGGCCTTCCCGCCACCCTGACCAGGATAAGCGGCTTCGAAAATGGATGGATTTATATTTCATTAAGGACTTTTGTATTGTCTCTCTAACTTATCTTAATTCTACATGCATTTTATACTGATTGTACTTTTCTGCTTTAAAACCATGTCTGTAGGGTTCTGTACAAAACCTGTTGGGAACCTTAACCTTTGTTGTATTGTCTACTTCAAATAAACCATTTACAAATGTGCCTGCACAATATATATTATAAAGAAAACAATATATATACACATTAACCCATTTACACAGAAAAGTATATTTAATTGCTAAAACATCAACATCTTTTATTATTATTATTATTATTATTATTATTATTATTATTATTATTATTATTATTATTATTATTATTAATGAGTGTTATTCTATCTTTTGGAATTGCTCTCAAATTAGCCTGCCCCACTTATGTGTGACCAAACATTGTAATTTACATTGGATCAGGACTACTTTAAACGTAAAATCTTTCAAGTACAGTGAACAGAAAATAAGGCTTCTACAGTAAATGAATAACTGTAACAGAAAAAACACCAACCGAGCACATAGTCACTCTATACATGCATGATTCTTCAGCGGTTCTGTCGACCCTTTGGGTTGTTCATGAGTTAAAGGGTTCGTTTAAGACCTGTGAGCTCCGTGGTCACAAGCGATCATTTAAGAGCCTTTTCATCATGATCTCGATTGATTTAACACACATTCAACTGCTTTAAGGATCCTGGTTTGCAGGGAACCTTGGTAAAGGGTCTAATAAGAACCAGGTTCCTCCACAGTATCAACCCTGGAATCCAAAAAGGTTCTTATTACAACCTTCACTTCTTACAGTTTACATATAGGCTGAGTACTGTAAATGTATATGGAAATATACATGTTTAGTTAAATTAGTGATTCCATAAGCTTTCATTAATACTAATACATGTTAGGACAGCCCTATAACTCTTAATATGTCACCACAGTGGACAGTGAGCAGAAGACACAGCAATATTAATATGTCAGCACAGTGGACAGAGAGCAGAAGACACAGCAATATTAATATGTCACCACAGTGGACAGAGAGCAGAAGACACAGCAATATGAATATGTCACCACAGTGGACAGAGAGCAGAAGACACAGCAATATTAATATGTCACCACAGTGGACAGAGAGCAGAAGACACAGCAATATTAATATGTCACCACAGTGGACAGAGAGCAGAAGACACAGCAATATTAATATGTCAGCACAGTGGACAGAGAGCAGAAGATCACAGCAATATTAATATGTAACTACAGTGGACAGAGAGCAGAAGACACAGCAATATTAATATGACACCACAGTGGACAGAGAGCAGAAGACACAGCAATATTAATATGTCACCACAGTGGACAGAGAGCAGAAGACACAGCAATATTAATATGTCACCACAGTGGACAGAGAGCAGAAGACACAGCAATATGAATATGACACCACAGTGGACAGAGAGCAGAAGACACAGCAATATTAATATGATACTTCGCGCTCTGCGCAGTTGGCGCAGTTTCTCAGATTCTGTCGGCTCTTCTGAGAAGCTGCTGGGCCCACGTGACTTGCTTGCTGTCCAATGGCGTCAGTCAAATATATTTACAATGTACCTCCCTCTCCGTAATCGCTTCTGAAAATGCTGCAGCAGCTTCTTTATTTTTTCAGCACCTCCAAATCTCACAGCCCCTGCTTTATTTTTTCAGCAGCTGTTTTATTTTTTCAGCAGTTGCACTTCAGGGCCACCGTATCAATTAGCCTTTTAAAATGATAAACTTGGATTAGCAAACACAATGTGCCATTGGAACACAGGACTGATGGTTCATTTTATTTAAATATAATACATTTTTTCATGGTCCAAAGCCCCAAAATGGCAGGTGGTACAACTGTCCAAACATATATGGAGACAACAAATTTGTAGTAAAAAGGTTATTTTAAATTATTAATCAAATAGTTTAGCATAATTGTGTGTTAAATTGCTTTTAAATTGTTAAAAGTCGTGAAACAGTGCTATGTTAAATGTATTCTATTTAAAAAAAAACTTTTGTCCGAAAAATGCATTTCTCCAAATGTCAAATGGCGCAACCCATAAGAAAGAAAACTATGACCAGGATATGGCATCACAAAACAAGACCCCAAGTGACCCCTATGCTGCAGTAACAAGATTTGCAATTCTATCACAAATATTTGATAATTTGACATTTTTGAGCCATGTTGAGGGTGGGTCAAGTTACCATGTCAGGTGGTATGACCCCTGGAAAACTACAAAACAAAAATGGTTTTGTAGCAATTGGTATTTTATTTTAAAAATGTATGTATACACTTTACTTCAAGGCCAAAAGTTAATATAGGTGTCCAAGTTAATGCTTGTTAGATTTGAATTGGGATTGTCAGGTGAAGCAACCAATAAGTCAAATGGTGCAACCAGAATTACAGTTACACCAATGGAGAAAAGTCATGTTTGAATATATTAAATACATTTGAATGATCATAATAATCTTTCTATATGATATTAAGTTAATTAAGTGCATCTATTTTAATTCATTAGTGTTTCAAAAGAAACACCTGAACTAAATAAATTAACCCAGCATTTTATTGTGAGCCTCCAGTCCACAGTTTGATAGTTAATGTATGTAATACACTGAATTTATAGTCAGGCTTATGAATACCAAACATATTTTTCAAATATGTTTTCACTATTTTATATGTGTTCAGAAAATAATGCCTTTTGTATTTCATGAAAACCGTGATTTTGATTTATATTTTTGCATTTCGTGGTACAAATAAAAAAAAATAGATACAAACTTAGTCTAAAAAGATTTAAACAAGCAGAAATGGGGGTGAGTTAAAAGCCAAAAGAAACCAGAATAAAATTAATGAACTTCTTTCTTGTTATTTTGTGATAATCAATTGTTATTGAGCATGTCAGGTGGCACAACCAGTCATGGTCAGGTGGTGCAACCAGCACATTTATATTTTAAAACATCAATTTTCATTGCAACTGCAAAGTTAAGTCATAAATATGGCTTTAACACCTTATACAATATATACAAATAATTTTTACAGTTTAAAATAAGTTTTTCTTTCTCCCTATGGCAAATTGCAGGGGCGTCGCTAGACCCCATTTACTTGGACAAGTGCCCCAGTATAAATCTGCTGTGCTGCAGTAAAATCTCAAGTTTGAGTTTTAACAATTTACTTTATATGTCAGTGCATTCATTTAGATTGATAATCCCAGAAAAAATAAATGGATCTAAATGCAACGCAGTAACCCAATCAACGCTTGTAAAAGCAACGCAGTTTAGCCGAAAACACAAGCTGATGTGTGTGCGCACGGAAATGGATTTCCGCACACAGAAGTCCAGGTGTTGGCACGCAAGTCAGAATTGAGGTAGGTTTTGTTATTTGCATATACAGTGTATGCCTTTTATGCCGTAAAACATGTTGAGAATGTTCATGTACAGTATGTTGCAGATACTTAAATAAATATTTCCATAAAGATTAATATCTCTACATGTTTACCTTTCCCAGTACTTGTTGCAGTGTAGGAATAGAGTGTTAAGCAAGGGAAGTTTGTATACTGCATTGTGTTGAACACTTCTTACACACAGCAGGCTTTCAAGAAAAATTAAAAAAGCTATATGAGTAATGGGGGGCCTGTGCCCCAATAGAGCTTTATGTCTAGCAATGCCCCTGGGAAATTGGATGCTTAAAAACGTAAATACAGTGCGTCCAGAAAGTATTCACAGCGCTTCACTTTTTCCACATATTCCATTAAATTCATTATTCTCCTCAAAATTGTACAAACAATACCCCATGATGACAAAGTGAAAGAAGTTTGATTGAAATCTTTGCAAATTTATTAAAAATAAAAAAGCACATGTACATGTACGAAACGAGCTCGCGTCAGGCCATTCTCAGTGAGAAGATGGAAGAGCAGTGTGGGGGTGCACTGTAATGACAGGGGGGAGTAGTGTAACAATCTTGAGCCTTACCAAAAGGGGCCTGGGCCCTTTGATGTGGTAAGATCACTGCATTGTGGCATGGGAGAACAGGGTTTGAGTCCCTATCATGGCCAGAACCCCTGGGTCATTACAATATATATATATATATATATATATATATATATATAGGTAGATAGATATACACTCACCTAAAGGATTATTAGGAACACCTGTTCAATTTCTCATTAATGCAATTATCTAACCAACCAATCACATGGCAGTTGCTTCAATGCATTTAGGGGTGTGGTCCTGGTCAAGACAATCTCCTGAACTCCAAACTGAATGTCTGAATGGGAAAGAAAGGTGATTTAAGCAATTTTGAGCGTGGCATGGTTGTTGGTGCCAGACGGGCCGGTCTGAGTATTTCACAATCTGCTCAGTTACTGGGATTTTCACGCACAACCATTTCTAGGGTTTACAAAGAATGGTGTGAAAAGGGAAAAACATCCAGTATGCGGCAGTCCTGTGGGCGAAAATGCCTTGTTGATGCTAGAGGTCAGAGGAGAATGGGCTGACTGATTCAAGCTGATAGAAGAGCAACTTTGACTGAAATAACCACTCGTTACAACCGAGGTATGCAGCAAAGCATTTGTGAAGCCACAACACGTACAACCTTGAGGCGGATGGGCTACAACAGCAGAAGACCCCACCGGGTACCACTCATCTCCACTACAAATAGGAAAAAGAGGCTACAATTTGCACAAGCTCACCAAAATTGGACAGTTGAAGACTGGAAAAATGTTGCCTGGTCTGATGAGTCTCGATTTCTGTTGAGACATTCAGATGGTAGAGTCAGAATTTGGCGTAAACAGAATGAGAACATGGATCCATCATGCCTTGTTACCACTGTGCAGGCTGGTGGTGGTGGTGTAATGGTGTGGGGGATGTTTTCTTGGCACACTTTAGGCCCCTTAGTGCCAATTGGGCATCGTTTAAATGCCACGGCCTACCTGAGCATTGTTTCTGACCATGTCCATCCCTTTATGACCACCATGTACCCATCCTCTGATGACTACTTCCAGCAGGATAATGCACCATGTCACAAAGGTCGAATCATTTCAAATTGGTTTCTTGAACATGACAATGAGTTCACTGTACTAAACTGGCCCCCACAGTCACCAGATCTCAACCCAATAGAGCATCTTTGGGATGTGGTGGAACGGGAGCTTCGTGCCCTGGATGTGCATCCCACAAATCTCCATCAACTGCAAGATGCTATCCTATCAATATGGGCCAACATTTCTAAAGAATGCTTTCAGCACCTTGTTGAATCAATGCCACGTAGAATTAAGGCAGTTCTGAAGGCGAAAGGGGGTCAAACACAGTATTAGTATGGTGTTCCTAATAATCCTTTAGGTGAGTGTACATATACACTACTAGGTGTCCCAACTTTTGTTGATTACTTAAAAACCCCCATCTGTATAACAGCAGTGTTGGAACAGACTGTGTTACTACAGCCTCTTAAGCATTATTTGGACAGTATTGTACTGCAGGAAGTAGTAATATTGCTCTCATTGCTCTTATATTTTGTAAGTCGCCCTGAACAAGGGTGTCTGCTAATAAATAAATACATAAATAAATAAATAAAAATATAATGGTGAGACAAAGGAAGACAGAGCATTATAACCCTTAAAAGTGT
Organism: Amia ocellicauda; assembly: GCF_036373705.1. NCBI lineage: Eukaryota > Metazoa > Chordata > Actinopteri > Amiiformes > Amiidae > Amia > Amia ocellicauda. Next base: position 1,693,599 of record NC_089851.1, on the reverse strand, counting down.
AGGTCTTTCCTTTAGAGAAATTGCAAAGAAAGCAAAGGTCTCATTGAGTACAGTTTCCTACACCGTCAAAAGTTATTTGGAAACTGGAGGAAATGCTGACAGGAAGAGGTCTGGCAGTCCCAAAGCCACAACAGAATCAGAAGACAAGTTTCTGAGAGTCAACAGTGTAGCTCCCTCCAGTAACCACAATTTAATTTAATTTAACCATAACTGTTCCTTGATTTTAATTGGAGGTTTTATTCTGTAGTTTTAGTCAGAATTATCACCTTCCGTGAGAACTATAAAGTTACTGAAAATACAGTTAAGCACACTCTTACAACTTTCTTGTCTTATGAGTGACTCATTAGCTTGATATAACTCTGAAGTGCTTACATACATAAAAACAGTTTAGCCAAATACATAACAGTATCAAATTAAACACATGAATAACAGTAAAATACCTCATTGGCTGCTTATTACAGAAGGGAGGAAATCAAAAACGTCACACTTCTTATTCCTGGCATGAATTCATACTTATCCTTATTATTATAAAGTTACCATCCTAACATACACGCTTCAACCTTTACGAGATACACCCGATGAAAACTAGCTAACACAGCATGAGACAGCCATCACTCCAAAAGTGTGTCGCTACAATAATAATCCCTGTAACAACAGTTCTTAGCCACGTAGTTCTGCATTACCCATGCATAGTGAACACGTAAGCAATTAAAAAAACAACAACAACATAGACTGACAGGTTATTTGTCAGTTACACTCCCACCAATCACCTGTGATTTCTGAGAGGGGGTTCTGCAGTTTTCTTGGTTGGCTTCCATGAGGGTAACTGTCTTATGGATGGGCCTCTACAGATAGGTGGGTTTGGTGATGCATTTACCTCTCTCATCCAGGGTTGAGTCACTGATCAGTAATTTGAATCTTCTCACGTGGCCATCCTGTCCCGGGTACACTTCTGTAACCTTTGCCAATTTCCACTGGTTGCGTTCTGCAGTATCATCTTGCAAAATGCCATTAATCCTTGTGTTTCTTCTGTCCTTATTCCATTTCTTTCTGTGTTGGAGGTTTAGGTGGTACTCTTTCTTCCACATTCAGAATTCGTTCACCAAGAATTGTACTCTGCACCATATCTTGCGGTGATAGAGATCTTCCTTGATGAACTGCCCAGGTGGTGGTGAGATAATTGTGGACTTCATTGTCAAGATGTGATTTGGTTTTAGAGGTTCTGGACATTAAGACACTTCGTATCGTGCGGATTTGCCTTTCCCAAACACCACCCATGTGACTGAAGATGGGGTGTTCATAATAAACTTGCATCCATGTTCCTTCAGTCGCTCTTGATCCATTTATTTCAGGGTGTCAACAAACTTGTGTCTTGCACCAATGAAGTTGCTAACTTGATCACATCTGATTTGACGAACATTACCACGTATGGCAATGAATGAACATTTCACACATTTGTAGAGGAGACTGCATTGCTACATCCTAGGATCCATATACTGTTGGATCGCAGCTCATTGATCGTCATTCCACATCCTTGGTGTCGTACACTATCTTGGAAAATGAACAAGATGTGGCAAATGTTCTGAATGAGTATTTCACAGAGGTTTTTACAAAAGAAAAACGCATAACATGCCACAGTTTAACAATCAGTCCAGTCAAACCCTAAGAGAGATCAGGATAAATGAGGAGGAGGTACTAAAGGGACTAGAGAACAAACAAATCACCTGGACCAGATGGTATATTTCCAACAGTACTTAAAGAAATTAGGGAAATTATTTATAGGCCGCTAACTCAATTATTCCAAATGACACTTAGAACAGGGGATGTGCCAACTGACTGGAAGACAGCAAATCTCATACCAATCCACAAGAAAGGGGACAAAACTGAGCCAGGAAATTACAGACCGATCAGTCTCACCTGCATCACTTGTAAAATGTTGGAAAAAATGATTAGACAGAAAATAGAGGAGCATCTTAATGAAAACCATATTCTTGGAGATAGTCAACATGGGTTTAGACGAGGCAGATCATGTCTTACTAATTTATTCGAATTTTTTGAACATGCAACCGCAGCTGTAGATCAGGTGAAAGCATATGATATGATATACTTAGATTTTCAAAAAGCTTTTGATAAGGTTCCACACCAAAGACTGATCCTCAAATTGGAAGCTGTAGGCATTCAGGGTAATGTAAGTAGATGGATTATGAACTGGTTAATGTCTAGGAAACAGAGGGTGTCGATTAGAGGAGTCGCTTCTAACTGGAGTGAGGTTGTTAGTGGAGTTCCACAGTGATCAGTACTAGGGCCTGTGCTTTTTCTAATCTATATTAATGATCTGGACTCTGGGATAGTTAGCAAACTTGTCAGATTTGCAGATGATACTAAAATAGGTGGCTCAGCATATACAATCTTGGCAGCACAGGCTATTCAGAGGGACTTAGATAATATTCAGTTGTGGGCCAACACCTGGCAGATGAAATTCAATGTGGACAAGTGCAAGGAAATACATGCAGGTAACAGAAATGTCCACTATAATTACACTATGGGAGGTACAGATCTAGATGAAGTAACGCATGAGAAAGACTTAGGAGTCTATGTGGACTCCTCACTTTCTCCATCCAAGCAATGTGGGGAAGCAATAAAAAGCATTCAAAACAGAAAACAGGAGACACTTCTTCACACAGAGAGGCGTCACAATCTGGAACAAACTCCCCAGTGATGTGTTAGAAGCTGAAAGTTTGGGAACATTTAAAAATAGACTGGATAGGATCCTTGGATCACTTAGATATTAATTGACACCAAACGAGCACGATGGGTCGAATGGCCTCCTCTCTTTTGTAAACTTATGTTCTTTTGATAGTGCTTGATGAGCAGCACTGACAAGTAGCTATCTCTTGGTAGGATTACAGGATGCTTCACATGGGAATGAAGAGTTGTATGAGTCAAGCGACTTCCCACCCTGAGGATACCTTGCTCATCCAGAAATTGACTCAATTTATGCAACTTGCTTGCCTTATCTATGCTCTTGATGTCTTTTTGATGCCATCAAGGTTGTGTATCTCATAGGAGAAGGCTGCTTCTTGAACCATCTTTATAATGGTGAGCTCTGCCTCTCTCCTTTCTTCTAGGCTTGTAGCTTCACTGAACCTCAGTTTTAAACCCATGGCTTCCTTGACACGTCACTTGAGCCTGGCAATAGCTTTCAAAACTCTTGTCCAGTCGGAGAACTTTTGAAGGTGATCTAGTAATGATCTTTCTTCCTTTGCCTGGGGACCAGGGATTTCTGCAGCTCTGTGTCATTGTCTGAGATCTCTCTCACTTTGACTTGTCCTTTGGGAAGTTCCTCCTGCCAAAGAAAGTCTGGACCAGTTGGAAGCCATGAGCTGTTCTGATGTGAGACCTCTGGAAGCATGATCAGCAGGATTTTCTTCAGAGGTCACATATCTCCATTGTTCAGGATCTGCTTAATGCGTTATATGGTTAGCTACAAAGATGTGGAATCTTCTAGCTTCATTGTTGAAGCCAAGAAGAAGTATTCCTGTAGACCTTGTATCTCTAGCTCCCTTTTGAGCATTTCACTTGTTCGAACAGCTACCACCGCTGCTGAAAGTTCCATTTGTGGTATGGTCGTAACCTTGGAAGGGGAGACTCTCGACTTCCCCGTAACTAAGGAGCAATAAACTTTTCCTGTTGTGCTGATTGTTCTAAGGTATGAGTACTCTCCATAACCTGAGGTACTAGCATCGGAGAAGTGATGGAGCTCATAACTCTGAAATTCCTTGAAACTTGATGGCAAGTAGCATCGTTAGACCCTTACTTCCGACAAGTTTTGTAGACCTTGGAGCCAGAATTCCCATTGGGAACGTAGGTCATCTGGAAGGGGGTCATCCCAGTTGATCTTGTCATGACACATCTGCTGCTGTACACCAAGCACTCTCTCCATGTGTGGTTCACCCAGAGCCATATCCAGGTCTTTGGCATCCTCGGCACGTTCTTCCTTGGGAATTGTGTCTATAACTTCCTTGCTGTTGGAGATGAACTTGTGCAACCGAAGATTGTCGATGCTGCAAAGCTCCCCTGCTTCTTTCACCAGCTGGGCTGCTTCAGCTTCAGACGTTATGCTCATCAACTCATCATCAACATAAACGTTCCTTTTTATGAACTGGATAGACTCCTCACTGAAGCTTCCTCGTCCTTCGGCAGTAAGATGTTTGAGACCATAGTTGGCGCAACCAGGAGATGAAGCTGCACCGAACAAGTGGACCTTCATAAGCTATACTGAGGGTTGAGACTCTAGATCTCCATTCCCCCACCAAAGGAACCGCAGATAATCTTGGATTTCTGGTTTCACATGAAACTGGTGGAAGATGCACTCTACGTCACACATGATTGCGACTGGACCCTTACGGAAATTGCAAAGGACACCCAGCAATGTGTTTATCAACTCTGGACTGGTAAGGAGATGGTCATTCAAGGATGTCTCTCAAAACTTCGCTGAGCAGTCAAAGACGACTCGTATCTTGCTTGCGTGTCTTCCTCCTTGGAGACCTTCTCAGCATCTCCACAAGCTATGGTGTCTTCCATGAAGGCTGTGTAGTCCTTGTAGTACTGCTCGTCTCTCCTTAGCCTCCTTTCTAGGCACTTGAGACGGTGAATGTCTTATTGTTTGGCAGGTTGGGTCTTTCTCCCTTAAACAGCAACAACGTCCTTGCGTCTGATGCCCGCTTTCATTTTTGTCAGGAACCAGATACCCTCTGAGATATGAGGTCCTCTTCTGTGGCTCTCTTGCTGAAGTCGGATTCAAGCGTCTTGATGATATCCAGTGCTATGATGACCTCTCTTACGTGTGTTCTACAAACATAGTGTACATGATTTGTGAAGTTGGAAGAGGATTGAACACTTGGCATCACCTGTCGTAGTAGTAGTATATCTTCTCAGTTGCTGGTATGTTCTTCCTGTCTATCAGAGTCTGAAAAGAGACCTTCCAGTCAGTGAATGTGAGTGATTCTCCATTGAATGTTACTGGTTCTGGTATGGTGAGGCGATTTACACTGATGGTGTTACGGAGGACTAGTAACAGAATGGGAGAACCCAGGTGCGGAGAGGCAGAGAAGAGTCGAAACGGGCGAGGGTCAAGAGCCGGCAAACAGGATCCGAGGAAACAGGAAGAAGAGTCGTCAAGAGGGTAGGCAGGAGGTCGGGCGATGGTACAAACAAGACAGTAGATTGAATCCAAGAGGCAGTAGTCGGGGCAGGATAGCAAAGGTCATAAAGAAGGCACAAGTAAATACTGGGAAGAATGCTTAGAAATGTCAATGCGAGGAAGAGCAAGACTTAGCATTGAATGCAGGGGAAAAGGGGTTTAAATAGAGAGCAGAGTGATGCAGGGAACAGGGATATGAGGTGCAGAGCCAATGAGGGTGGAGACTGAACACTGCATGTGCACATGGTGGTGTGGAATGTTAATGGAATGAGTGAAGCTGGTGAATGGGAAGGATGGATTACAATTCGGGGGATGACGACCTCTGGTGGCAAACAGTGGGATGGTGAAGTGAGGATGATACAGATGGATTCTGCTAGTAACCTGACCATGGTATTGGCGCCATCTTCTTGTTTTGTGCTTGTCACATGTTGTGGTGAGAGACTGTGAAATGAGCAACTTCTGTGCATGATCTCTTTCTCTTTCACAGATTTGCAGTTAGATTAGATTAGATTAGTTCTCTCTTCTCGTCCTGTGAGTATTCATTTTGCTCATACACTTGCATCCGTGCCTTGGCAGCATCTAGTTTCTTGAGCACTTATAGGCACTCTAACTCTCTACGCTTGTCTTCTAGTGTCCTTTGTCTGGCAGAATTGTTATCCTCTAACTTGACTCACAGCCTAGCTTCTTCTAAGCTGCGTTTCACAGCCTCAGCTTCTTGCTCCGCTGTCCTCTTCTTATCTTCATCTTCAAGTCTCTGAAGCTCTTCTAGTTGGCATTCTTGCTTAACCATTATTTCTAAAACTGCTTGGTTAGCAGCAACTTCTGCTGCAGCCTCTTGTCTCTTGACAGATGACACACTTGTGTGTCTGGAGGTGACCTTTGAGTTGCTTTGAGACTGGGAGGAAGCATTTGAGTGCTGATAGTTGACTTGACTTATGTGAGAGTTCAGACATGCACAAGGAATTGCTGTCATTCCAGTGCAGCTCTTCTATTTGGTTGCTTTGACCTTCTTCCCTACTTTCTAAATGACACCTTTCAGTCTTGACAATAGACCTTGTAACTGCTTCGCAAGTATCAACTCTGCGGCGTATATCATTGTTGGGAATGACGATTTGACACAAATTTACATAGGCAAGGTTTAGATCTGTAGAGGTATGGCTAAACTTGTTTAAGAGGTCTTATAGTAGGCCTTCAGACCTTTACCAGAGCCTTCCACTTATCATAGCTGACCCTGAAACAATGTTCAAGCTGTCTCCACCATTAGTCATGCAGTTCTCTGCCCTTTTCAAACCTGTGGACCCTCTCACCTCTTCATGGCTCTTGTTGTGATGTCTCATTAGCGGCCTCTGTATCTGATTCCACACCACTCTGGGTCTCTTGCTGCTGCTCTGTTTGTATTGATGAAGGTTTGAAGTTTGCAAGGTGTTGCTGCAGCTGCTCAATTTGACCCACCCCGTCTCTATCACCCTTAGTGAAACTACCTCTTTCTGACATTCTAGGTAAGGTTTGGAAAACTGAGTATGTAATGTATACTCTAATTCACCGTAATTTAAACCTTGGTATGTGGTATAACATGTATAACACTTGTAACAAAAGCTTGAATAAACACTTTACCAAACAATTACACTATTAACTTACAGGTGAAAATATAATTAATAGGTGTATGCTAAGCCTTAATGTTTTGTAACTATATATTTTTTAGTAAGTATCAAATAACATTTTTCCAGTAATACACATACCAGCGATACATTAAGATAGAAACAGCAGACCACTTTCAAACACCTAGACTTGTACTTGCGTGTCTGGCTTTCCTGTTAGCCTTGACCTTATGCTGCTTCATGATGCTTCCTTATGTGGAGATTTTCTTCCTAGGTTGCAGGTTGGTGCAAAACTCTTATCTGGCAGATGACAGGGCCTACCAGGATTTGGGAATCTTGTAGACGTTTTACAGCTGGATGAGGTTCTTCTTTCCTTCTTGCTCATGAAGAGCATTGAGTTCTCACTGTAGCTCCCTCCAGTAACCACGAGCACAACTGTTCCTTCATTTTAACTGGTGGTTTTATTCTGTAGTTTTTTCAGAATTATCACCTTCCGTGAGAACTATAAACTAACTGAAAATACAGTAAAGCACAATCTTACAACTTTCTTGTCTTATGAGTGACTTATTAGCTTGATATAACTCTGAAGTGCTTACATACATAAAAACAGTTTAGCCGAAGATATAATAGTATCAAATTAAACACATGAATTACACAGAAGGGACACAGAAGCTTATTACAGAAGGGAGCATATCAAAAATGTCACACTTCTTATTCCTGGCATGAATTCACACCTATTATAACGTTACCATCCTAACATACACGCTTCATCCTTTACGAGATACACCCGAAGAAAACAAAAAAACTAGCTAACACAGCGTGAGACTGCCTTCACTCCAAAAGTGTGTCGCTACAATAATAATCCCTGTAACAACAGTTCTTAGCCACGTAGTTCCACATTTCCCCCGCATAGCGAACATGTAAACAATTCAAACAAAAAACTATGAAATAGACTGACAGGTTAATTGTCAGTTACAATCAGCTTGCGCGATAGGCAGCTAACAGGACAACTTAGCACTGGTCGAAGTAAGCAAGTCTCAGTTTCAGCTGTGAAGAGAAAACTTCGAGCTGCAGGTTTGACAGCTCGAGTGGCAGTAAGAAAGCCATTGCTAAGATGCAAAATAAGAAAAACAGGCTTGCCTGGGTCATGAAGCACCACCAGTGGACTACTGAAGACTGGAAGAAGGTCAGTTACGGACCGATTAATACAAATTTGAAATCTTCAGCTCAAATTACAGGGTTAACGAGCAGGCGAAAGAATGGTTCCTCAGTGTGTGACGCCAACTGTTGAACCCAGGTAAAGAACAGTACAGAAGATAATGTATTTATTTAACATGCCTGAAAGGCCCTGACATGGAAGCTCTCCACCTGAGCGGAGTCTCTCTGAACAGCAAAAGTTAACAGCTATAATAGGAAGCATGACATGTTGTGGGCAGGCTCAGTCACATGTTTCCAAAAGTGTTATCTCGAGGTCAGGTCTCTGGCCCTTGTAATGTTTGTGGTTGTCTTCCTGGGGGAAGGTGTGGGATGCAGAAATCAGATGGCTTCCTTTGAGGTCCGGTCCCATGGTGATCTTTAACAACTGTTAATCAATAACCATGATGTGACCTCTCCAGCCTTAAGATAAGCCACAGAACACCTTGAAGAAAATGCTGGGAAGGAATTCTGCAGCGTCAGCTGTAAAAACAGCCTGGCTAACATTTGCTTAATTGAAAATTAATACAATTGGCTCTGTTGACATATTAGTATTTCAAAATTTAATATAAAACATTATACAGTTTATACAAAACATTAATACCTGCTCTTCACCAACTGTCAAACATGGAGGAGGGAGCGTGATCTGGTCTGGGGCTCTTTTGCTGGATCCAGAGTCGGCGACTTGCACAGAGTGAGTGGCACCATGAACTAAAATGGCTACCATAGCATTTTGTAGCATCATGCAATACCCTCTGGTATATGCCTAGTTAGTCAAGGGATCATCCTACAGCAAGATAATAACCAAAAATATACCTCCAGGCTATGTCAGAACTAGAAAAGAACAAGACGGTAGGCTTCAAATCATGGAATGGCCTGCCTGGTCTGCACACTTAAACTCCATCGAGCTGGTTTGGGATGAACTGGACACAAGGGTGAAAGCAAAGCAACCTACAAGTGGGAACCTCTGCATCAGTGCAGTGTTGGGAAGACTTTTCTAATTTTATTTGATTTCCATTGTAGAAAGAATGCCATGAGTGTGTTTGGCAGTTATATCTGCAAAAGGTGGCTAAAATGTTGATTAAATTTTGTTAAAAAAAACGATTCCATGATTTTTTATCCCCAATTGTTTTTTTGTTCTATGCTTTAATTTCAGAGTACACTGAGACATTACAGTTGTTGCCGATTGCTTACACACTGAATGTGAATGCTTAGACAAAAGCATCAAAACCTTAACTTTTGTAACCATGCCTTAAACAAAGGCACCAAAAGTACAAACACATTTTCTGCTTTGCACTTTGTTTGCAATTCTGCAACACATTTGCAAAACACTACACACTGTTTATTACATTAAACACTTCTTCAAGAATGAAATCTCTTGCAATCATTGGGAAAACACTTCTATTCAAAATGCAAAACATACCTGAAATTGGCAACACCCATACACACACATGAAAACACTTAGACAGTAATTGAACACCAATTAGTCTGAGTCTTAGCACTACAAATAGACCTCAGGTAAGCTCACCTCTTTGGTGAGAACTTTGCAAACATGGAGGCAGCAAGAGCAAGAGCAAGAGCAAGAGCAAGAGCAAGAGCAAGAGCAAGAGCAAGAGCAAGAGCAAGAGCAAGAGCAAGAGCAAGAGCAAGAGCAAGAGCAAAGAAGGGGACCAGGCACAGTACTTGGATGGGAGACTGCCTGGAAATACCAGGTGCTGTTGTTTCACACAGAGAGGCGTCACAATCTGGAACAAACTCCCCAGAAATGTGGTAGATGCTGAAAGTTTGGGAACATTTAAAAACAGACTGGATAGGATCCTTGGATCACTTAGTTATTAATGGACACCAAATGAGCACGATGGGTCGAATGGCCTCCTCTCAATTGTAAACTTTCTTATGTTCTGACTGTATTGTTTCCTGGTCTGAATTCTTTACACTTTTGTTGAAATTAAGTGAAATGTGTAAGAACAGAAAGCAATGCAAAAGCAGAGCCTAACAGAAATTTAAATCTTAATATAAAATCACTATACTATGTTGCATGTATTAAATCCAGATCGATACTTCACATCTTTTTTTAATTCATTTAAAATATATATATAATTAACTTTTTATTGTGTGCAGTTTGTGGCCGCTTTTTCTTGCGGTCCACTTTGCCCGACCCGTCCAAATGCAGCCTCCAGTTTGATTTAAAGACCAATAATATTTTTTACAAACATCAGGGCGACAAATCTTCTTTTATACCAAAGATGCACAACAGTGAGGGCCCCAAAGTCATGAGCAAAGTCTCCCAACGCTCCTCATTGCTGGAATTGAACATTTATAGAAAACAGGATTGGTTGTCTCACTCAAGAGCAGCTGATCGTGTAAAACCGTTCAGGTCAGAGCAGGCTGTGGTTATAACAGCTCTCTTGACCCGTGGCCCTTTTGTGGCCGTTAAAGGAATTGCATATAAATGAGGATCTAAATGGAGCTTTTAACAGGAATTTGCACTCAGTCGTGTCACTTGCTGGGGGCCTTTGACAGAAGCAGCAGGAGTGGTGTACCATAGGGTTGCACGGGAAGGAATGAGTCCTTTGACTCTGGGGCCCTGCAGCCCTGAACACAATGAATAATGTTGCTGCTTTTCAGTTCTTCCTCCTTTAGTGAGAGGAGTGTAAATACTAAATATGTATTTTGCACTGCACTGCAGCCGCACGTAAGTAAAGTAATTGCACTATAATCAATAAATGATATGAAATCCTCCACTGTTTCTTTCCTGTTGTGTCCACTGTGTTTCGGGTACTGAGGGGGATGTCTGTGATCGTTTCAGTCAGTGTGATGTTCTGTGCTTTCCCAATGCAAAGCATTTGCTTACATTTCCCACTAGTAAAATAAAGGCCAGGACTTACTTTTCCTATTGGGGTCACAGTAAAGGCTGATTATATAAGATCAGACCAGCCCGATTTGAAATTCATTGCTCTTGTGTCGTGTGTGATGAGACCCCACACTCAGACCAGTGTCCCCTGACACCAGGGGTTTCAAGGCTGTGTCCAGAGGGATGATGTCACCCTCACGAGCACACACACCAGGAGCGCTGTGACACTGGCTATCCCCTAAAATACTACCACTGAGTAAGTAGCTCTAACTCATTACCTCAACGCTCATGACCACCACAGCTGCAGGCATATTCTGGGATGTCCTCCCATATGGAAAATACATGTACTGCAAGACATGATATTACAATATGAAAGAGTGGCCATGAAAACCTATTGAAACATAATCTGAATATTTAAAGACTTTAAAATATATGAATGTCTATTGAAATACTTTTGAGGCACACGCTGACAAGCTGTCAGAATGTATTGCAGTATATTTGTAACCCATACTGTTAGGATGTGTTTCCTTACATTTATTTTCTGGTTGGGCTGGGATGCCAATGTACAATAAACCTACGAGTCCAGACTATTAAAATCCATGTATTTCACATCTCTCTATTATGCATCTATTATCTTTTTACCAAACTCTTATAGGAACCTGGGATTTTATTTGAAATATTTATTTGAAATCAGGACAGCAGAGTCCCTGACAACCTTCCGGAAATTACTCAAGAAACACCTATTCAGACTGTACCTGTAACTTAGCTGTATTTCCCCTGTTGGGCTCAGCTCTCCTGTTACATTGCACTTTAAATCTACTTTTGATCATAGAACTTACATTGCTGGTGCTCATGTTTATATTGATCACCCCTATGTCCCCTTCCCCTGAGTTCTTAACTATGACTTCACATCTTGTCTGCAATTAGTAGCTCACAAATCTAGGATGTAGGACTTGTATAAACTGTATATTTTCTTATGCATTTATGTAATTTTGAACTTGTAATTTGTACTGTTTTGATCTGTAATTCTAGACTGTATTGCACTTTTATAATGCTCACCCTGGATAAGGGCGTCTGCTAAGAAAATAATAATAATAATAATAATAATAATAATAATAATAATAATAATAATAATAATAATAATAATAATAAATAACCTTCCCTTGCTTTTTTTTTTTTTTTTTGGTCATTGTCATAACAGATGCATTTTGAGGACAGTTACAGTGAGGGAAAAAAGTATTTGATCCCCCGCTGATTTTGTATGTTTGCCCACTGACAAAGAAATGATCAGTCTATAATTTTAATGGGAGGTGTATTTTAACAGTGAGAGACAGAATAACAACAACAAAATCCAGAAAAACGCATTTCAAAAAAGTTATACATTGATTTGCATGTTAATGAGGGAAATAAGTATTTGACCCCTTCGATTTAGTACTTGGTGGCAAAACCCTTGTTGGCAATCACAGAGGTCAGACGTTTCTTGTAGTTGGCCACCAGGTTTGCACACATCTCAGGAGGGATTTTGTCCCACTCCTCTTTGCAGATCCTCTCCAAGTCATTAAGGTTTCGAGGCTGACGTTTGGCAACTCGAACCTTCAGCTCCCTCCACAGATTTTCTATGGGATTAAAGTCTGGAGACTGGCTAGGCCACTCCAGGACCTTAATGTGCTTCTTCTTGAGCCACTCCTTTGTTGCCTTGGCTGTGTGTTTTGGGTCATTGTCATGCTGGAATACCCATCCACGACCCATTTGCAATGCCCTGGCTGAGGGAAGGAGGATTTCACCCAAGATTTGACGGTACATGGCCCCGTCCATCGTCCCTTTGATGCGGTGCAGTTGTCCTGTCCCCTTAGCAGAAAAACACCCCCAAAGCATGTTTCCACCTCTATGTTTGACGGTGGGGATGGTGTTCTTGGAGTCATAGGCAGCATTCCTCCTCCTCCAAACACGGCGAATTGAGTTGATGCCAAATAACTCAATTTTGGTCTCATCTGACCACAACACTTTCACCCAGTTCTCCTCTGAATCATTAAGATATTGGCAAACTCCAGACGGGCCTGTACATGTGCTTTATTGAGCAGGGGGACCTTGCGGGCGCTGCAGGATTTCAGTCCTTCATGGCGTAGTGTGTTACCAATTGTTTTCTTGGTGACTATGGTCCCAGCTGCCTTGAGATTATTAACAAGATCCTCCCGTGTAGTTCTGGGCTGATTCCTCACCGTTCTCATAATCATTGAAACTCCACGAGATGAGATCTTGCATGGAGCCCCAGACCGAGGGAGACTGACAGTTATTTTGTGTTTCTTCCATTTGCGGATAATCACACCAACTGTTGTCACCTTCTCACCAAGCTGCTTGGCGATGGTCTTGTAGCCCATTCCAGCCTTTGTAGGTCTACAATCTTGTCCCTGACATCCTTGGACAGCTCTTTGGTCTTGGCCATGGTGGAGAGTTTGGAATTTGATTGACTGCTTCTGTGGACAGGTGTCTTTTATACAGGTAACGAGCTGAGATTAGGAGCACTCCCTTTAAGAGAGTGCTCCTAATCTCAGCTCGTTACCTGTATAAAAGACACCTGGGAGCCAGAAATCTTGCTGATTGATAGGGGATCAAATACTTATTTCCCTCATTAACATGCAAATCAATTGATAACTTTTTTGAAATGCGTTTTTCTGGATTTTGTTGTTGTTATTCTGTCTCTTACTGTTAAAATACACCTACCATTAAAATTATAGACTGATCATTTCTTTGTCAGTGGGCAAACATACAAAATCAGCAGGGGATCAAATACTTTTTTCCCTCACTGTATGTAAATATATTTGGTAGCAGTATCTGCAGTCTAAAACAGGTTAAACAAGCACTTTTCAATGCTGTGTTCAATCAGAAGACGGAAGACGTATCGGGAAACCATTGCCTTACACAGATTTAAGGAGGAATATGCATGCCAGAATTAAAAATAAATTAATAGCAAAAAAACACATTGAAATACATACATGAATAATTAAATGAATAACTGTTGAATCAATACATTACATGTATAAATAAATAAATAGGCCTACATGAACATTTATATATTTGTTTATGTCAACAGTTATTTATTAATTACTTTGGTTCAAAAGTATTTATTCATATATGTATTTCCTGTTTGCTGCTTTGCTATTTTAATCTCTCAGTGCGCTTTTACATTTCGTTTAATATATTTATTTTTAAGTTTCACCGACAAACCCCCTCTGCCAATCACAGCTAGTGGGCGGTATCATGCATGTTATTGGCCATAGAAAGATTGTCCCACCCCCCTGCTCCAGGCAACACAATCGATGCCGATATGGGCTCTAGATCACTGTGGGACCTTTTAATTTCCTGCGTCAGTGTGTTTTACGGACATCATTACAATGTAACAGTATGACCACCGGCCTAATATTGTGTAGGTCCCCTTTTTGCTGCCAAAACAGCCCTGACCCGTCGAGGCATGGACTCCACTAGACCTCTGAAGGTGTGCTGTGGTATCTGGCACCAAGACGTTAGCAGCAAATCCTTTAAGTCCTATAAGTTGCGAGGTGGGGCATCCATGGATCGGAATTGTTTGTCCAGCACATCCTACAGATTCTCGATTGGATTGAGATCTGGGGAATTTGGAGGCCAAGTCAACACCTTGAACTCGTGATTCATCAGGCCAGGCTACCTTCTTCCATTGCTCCGTGGTCCAGTTCTGATGCTCATGTGCCCGTTGTAGGCGTGGACAGGGGTCAGCATGGGCACTCTGACTTGTCTGCGGCTACGCAGCCCCATACGCAACAAACTGTGATGCACTGTGTGTTCTGACACCTTTCTATCAGAACCAGCATTCACTTTTTCAGCAATTTGAGCTACAGTAGCTCGTCTGTTGGATCGGACCACACGGGCCAGCCTTCGCTCCCCACGTGCATCAATGAGCCTTGGCCACCCATGACCCTGTCGCCGGTTCACCACTTTTCCTTCCTTGGACCACTTTTGATAGGTACTGACCACTGCAGACCGGGAACACCCCACAAGAGCTGCAGTTTTGGAGATGCTGTGACTTAGTCGTCTAGCCATCACAATTTGGCCCTTGTCAAAATCGTTCAGATCCTTACGCTTGCCCATGTTTCCTACTTCTAACACATCAACTTTGAGGACAAACTTGCTGCCTAATATATCCCACCCACTGACAGGTGCCATGATAACAAGATTATCAGTGTTATTCACTTCACCTGTCAGTGCTCATAATGTTATGGCTGATCGGTGTATATATACACTCACCTAAAGGATTATTAGGAACACCTGTTCAATTTCTCATTAATGCAATTATCTAATCAACCAATCATATAGTTTTATTATAACCATCCAACTCATTGTTACCTTACAAGAGAAGGGACAACGTCCCTCAAAACAGCATTTCTAATATTCCAATAGACCAAGTAGAATGTTTGTAAACAAAAACGGTCGCTGCTCTTCCGGGTCGAAAACCAATTTCCGGCCCCGAACTGGAACAACTTGAGAAAACAAATCAAATGGACAGCAGCTACTACCAACAATACAATATAGTCGAAGCAATTGCCAAAGTCGTGTTGTGTTTGGGGGTGTACTGCTTTAATGGGGGAGTAAATTAGCGCAGAAAACGGCAGGTACCAGGTCCATGTAACGCTTATCAATTAAATTTCCCAAAAATTATTTAAAAAGTGGTCATATTAGACATTAGAATTTTGGAAAAAATGTCATATATATATATATATATATATATATATATATATATATATATATATATATATATATATATATATTTATTTATTTATTTTCTGTAAAAAAGATAGAAAATTCAGTATGTGGTGTGCAATTTCTATTTTTCCAATGTTTTCACTTTTCACCCGGTCTATCTGAGAAATAAAAGGCTCAGAAACAGGCTGGACCACAGTGGTGGATGAGGATGCTGTAGACTGGCTGCAAAAGACATGGCTTGACTAAACATGCAATTCGTCTACTTAACGGTTGGTGTGACAGAAGACCCTCACATGGGTTGCACGGACATTGAATGTTCCCTATTATTATTATTATTATTATTATTATTATTATTATTATTATTATTATTATTTCTTGGCAGATGCCCTTATCCAGGGCGACTTACAACATAAGTGCAATACAAAGTGCAAGAATACAGTTAAGTACAAGGCATCAATCATTACAAATTCAAATTTACTTTAAACAAAACAATTCAAGATATAATACATTTTACAACTTCCCTATGATGTTATTTAGAATTGAATGCACTTACCTGAAAGGCAAATAGGTCCATTAAAGATCCAGGGTCAGGACATGTAAAGAAGGAACAAATAATTAATAATTGATATCTATGTGTGTGTGTGTGTGTGTGTGTATGTCTGTTTGTTTGAATGACTGAATGACCTAGCAATTAACAATTATATCTAATGGGATCCCATGCATATCATCTATTCATTGTTGCTAACTGTTATCAGGAGCGTGTCCTTAATCTCTTTTGTTTTGTGTGTATTTTGACTCCGCATCCTGCACTTGAAAGACCTGGATTACAGTTGAGTTTGACTGAGCTCTTTAGTTGGAGACCCATGTCACTGTAAATAAAACTGCACTTCTTATTTGAGTCTCCTGGTAATCTGTATGCCCAGGCAACGGCGAGCCTGTGACAGTTGGATATATGAAATAATAATACTGTAGTGATCCTGGCGGATGTCTGCAGGGCAAGTGTATGAGTGTTTTGTATGTCTTTGTCTATGCCAGTATGGCAGCCCAAAGATGTGGGGGGTGTAAAAGTGTGTATGCAGGGTGGGTGGGTCAGTTCAGCGACCCTGTCTGTCTGTGTATGTGCATGAGTGTGAATGTGTGTTATATGTGGGGTGTTATTGTGTGGGATTAGGGAGGGACGTTTGTGGGTTTATTGTATCTGTGTGGCTCCCCCGTCTCCGGAGTCACATAATAGGGGGATATATAAGGGTGTAGTGATGCACCGCTCGGGGAGTTGAAGGACATCTGGACAGAGAACAACACTTGAGTGAGAGTTTTATAGAACCTGCATTGAAAATGGGGAAAGTTCATGTACCTCTTGAGAAAGGTTAATAAAGCCTCAGTTTTTGTTTTGGAAAGCTCCTGTTTCAGTCACATTTATTCCAATAGTGACCAGAAGAGTAAGGTCTCTACATTTGGTGTCAGAAAGATGGATCCGAACGGAAAGGAAGAGAGGTCACGCCATCGACCAGGAAGGAGTAGTTGCTGGGAGCCACACCAACAGGGGCGGCGGCAGGGTATGGCTTGGTTGGACTACAGCCCCACCAAGAATCGTGTTAGCCCCACCTTAACCCTACCATGGAACAACCAAGAATATCACAGAGCAGAATAAGTGTCTCATCACCCCCGCCCCCGGACTGCCGTTTTTCTGTCACAATCCGTCTCTGCCACATGGGAATGCCTTTTGGCTGAAGCAAAACAGAGTGCATGGACTGCTGATATGCAACTCTTACAATTGGTCAAGAGACTAAGCCTAACTTTTGCGCAGATACGACTGCTGTTAGAAACTGAGCCTGTGAGTAGTGAAACTGTACAGCAATGTTTATGTGTGTTAGTGGAGGGGTAGATAGCCCCGGGGATTCTTAGGCCAGTACGCCGCTGTGGAATAAATCAGTCATCTGAAGACACAATGTGTGGTTCACACAACATCAGAGATCCTCCTTATAAAAGGCATCTCTGTCACATGGACAGTAGTAGTTGACATTCACCAATCTATAAGGTTTCCAGTATAGGGACAATTCAAAATAATAATAATCTTGATTCCAATTTATCACAGATTATTTCAGTACAGCACTCAGCTGTCGTCAGCAGCATCATATCTTCTGTGTTACTGAATCAGCTTTACTTCCTAGTGTAAATACTCTTTTGTGTGGAGCTGTCAAACTTCCAAAACAATGTGCTTATCTCTTTCCTTTTATCTGACTTAAATATCTAAGACTATTTTAATAATTATTACAGCAGCTCCTTCAACAACATAGTTAATAGTTGTTAGGTAAATGATGGCAGTTATTAATCTTTGTTTCTCAATTCATTTTTTACCAATAAACCATCATTTGAAATTATTTCCATATTTTCATTAGGAACAACTCCTATTATTCCTATTTTCATTATTATTATTTACTTCTCTAATATTTCCTTCCAACATTGCCAGTGTCTTGATTTGTATTATTCCCATTACTGGACATTCATCTTTAATAATGAATTACATAATTCCATCCTTATTCTACAAAACTAAACCTTGTGATGACTGCTGTACACATCTTTGTATAAACATTATCATCTATAATTATAATAGAACCAAATTGGCACTGCTCTAAAGCCAATTCTATCGCCCAATAGACTTATTATGCTATAAAACCTTTTTAACTAGAGTATATATGTATCATTCGTTCATTACGCATGTCGAAGCATTGACTTTGTTACCACATACAATTTTAGAACTAGTTTTTCACTCAATTCCAATATACAATAATACAATGTACCCTAGTAGCATTATTCAGTGTGTACCCACTTATAATTACATTCAATCATACAGCCGAACAGCACAACTCTCTAAATCCAGTAGTCACTCTATTAAACTATGGAAAGGATAGTTAATGAAATGCCTATAGTCCCACCAGAGCGTATCCTTCAGTTGCACTTATTTAAAAGATTAAAAAACTTAAAAGCGATTGGAGTTGTATGACTATTCGTGTTTGCTTTTAATCTATTTCCATATTGTTTCTTCAGGCCTTTCTCCATTTTTTTTTTCCTGAAAGATGAAATTATATTATTTTCAGCATTAATTGTTAATGCTCTGTTCGTCTATTCTTGGACATCGCCACCCTCCTGTTGGAATAAACAGAGTTTATTACTTTTACCAGAGTATGGTAGGCATAGTATGTTTCCACCATCCCCCTCCCTCCTGTCCGGCCACACACACTGGCATCAGTGGCCATGAGGACGGATTATGGGCCGCAGCACTAATAGCGGAAATGTGTTCAGTCAATGATTTCCCCAACGAAGAGCCTCCGTGGGCACTAAGACTGTCCGCCTGCACGGCTCATATGTCTTTATTGTGTCAGCTTCCTCCTATTGAAGTCCAGTCTACACCGGTACAGGTTCAGAAGAACTAATCAATAGTTCATTTCTTACCTACACAGTGTATTTAGGGATCTTATTTCAATGGATTTCAAAAACTGTTCATTGTGGAATTCACAGCTACTAAATGACCACATTTTTTATTTCCTGGAGTATCTGGTTATCTATTTTTTCATATCTAGGAACCCTCAAAATTTTTTTGCTGTTTCCTCAGATTCCCATTTCAAAAATGTGCTTCAATTTTCAACATTTTATTTTTATTTCTGGTTTGTAAAACCTATTCTAATAATTATATATATATATATATATATATATATATATATATATATATATATATATATATATATATATATATATACACTCACCTAAAGGATTATTAGGAACACCATACTAATACTGTGTTTGACCCCCTTTCGCCTTCAGAACTGCCTTAATTCTACGTGGCATTGATTCAACAAGGTGCTGAAAGCATTCTTTAGAAATGTTGGCCCATATTGATAGGATAGCATCTTGCAGTTGATGGAGATTTGTGGGATGCACATCCAGGGCACGAAGCTCCCGTTCCACCACATCCCAAAGATGCTCTATTGGGTTGAGATCTGGTGACTGTGGGGGCCAGTTTAGTACAGTGAACTCATTGTCATGTTCAAGAAACCAATTTGAAATGATTCGACCTTTGTGACATGGTGCATTATCCTGCTGGAAGTAGCCATCAGAGGATGGGTACATGGTGGTCATAAAGGGATGGACATGGTCAGAAACAATGCTCAGGTAGGCCGTGGCATTTAAACGATGCTCAGTTGGCACTAAGGGGCCTAAAGTGTGCCAAGAAAACATCCCCCACACCATTACACCACCACCACCAGCCTGCACAGTGGTAACAAGGCATGATGGATCCATGTTCTCATTCTGTTTACGCCAAATTCTGACTCTACCATCTGAATGTCTCAACAGAAATCGAGACTCATCAGACCAGGCAACATTTTTCCAGTCTTCAACTGTCCAATTTTGGTGAGCTTGTGCAAATTGTAGCCTCTTTTTCCTATTTGTAGTGGAGATGAGTGGTACCCGGTGGGGTCTTCTGCTGTTGTAGCCCATCCGCCTCAAGGTTGTACGTGTTGTGGCTTCACAAATGCTTTGCTGCATACCTCGGTTGTAACGAGTGCTTATTTCAGTCAAAGTTGCTCTTCTATCAGCTTGAATCAGTCGGCCCATTCTCCTCTGACCTCTAGCATCAACAAGGCATTTTCGCCCACAGGACTGCCGCATACTGGATGTTTTTCCCTTTTCACACCATTCTTTGTAAACCCTAGAAATGGTTGTGCGTGAAAATCCTAGTAACTGAGCAGATTGTGAAATACTCAGACCGGCCCGTCTGGCACCAACAACCATGCCACGCTCAAAATTGCTTAAATCACCTTTCTTTCCCATTCAGACATTCAGTTTGGAGTTCAGGAGATTGTCTTGACCAGGACCACACCCCTAAATGCATTGAAGCAACTGCCATGTGATTGGTTGGTTAGATAATTGCATTAATGAGAAATTGAACAGGTGTTCCTAATAATCCTTTAGGTGAGTGTATATATATATATAATTCAAACTGTGGCTCTCCTTTAAATGATTCAATATTAATTTTGCTCACTTATTCAATGCTTGTAATTTTATACCTCTATAGTATCCTTAAAATTGCTACTTCACTCATCTTAAATCCAAGGTCTATTTTTAACTTTTATTTCAGGTATTTTATGCTAGGCACCAGCAACCAAACATTTTCTGAAAATAAGACTATAATATGTCACTATACTGTTTGCATTCTCCTGCCTGGATTGTACATATCAAAAAAGCTTTTGATAAGGTTCCACACCAAAGACTGATCCTCGAATTCAGGGGTGTCAAACTCAAGGACTGTGGGCCGAATACGACCCCCAGTGGTTTTAATCCGGCCCCTACAAAGGTGGTGTATCATTAAGTAATTAGGCCCGCGACAGCTTCTTAATGCAGAAAATGCATGTGAAAACTAAAATTCCCATCAGCTATTGCAAGTGTCATTGGTGCAAGGTAGGGTTTTAACAGCCAATCACAGGCTGAGTTACTGCCCGCGCTCCTGCTCTTTCAGTCATCTGCAATAAACTCAAATCAAAATGTCCGGGAAAATAAAAATCGACAAGGAAGGTAGAGTGTTTCGGGAAAGCGGGGAGTGGGAATATCTGTTTGTGGAACAGAGTTTAAAACCTGTATGCCTTGTTTGTAAGGAGAGTTTAGCCGTGATTAAATAATTCAATTTACGGTGGCACTACGAAGTACTGGGTGTTTGGAGAGAGAGAGGCTGCACAAAGGCTGAATTAAAAAAAAAAAAAACTACAGCAAACCATGTGTAGCAGGTGGCTACAATTTATAACTAATAGGGTTTCTCAGTTTGATGCATTGTTCCCTAATTTCAACCGTCAATTGTCAAGTTATTGCTGTTTAAACTTGCTGTTATTTTTAGTGAGAGATGCTATTTCACAGACATTGGCCCAGTCTAGCAGTGTTGGTTTCTGCTGTTATTGGTAAGCCTGGCTGCATCGCCAAAGTATTGTATTATATTCTGTTAAATCACATCTATATACTAGTATCGTAATGATGTCTATTTATAGGGCAAGTTTGGGTGGCCCATTTTGCATCCTGGCTGTGGCTGCCCGAGGTCAATGTTTTATTCTCTTTAGTGATGTTAAGCAGTTGCATTTGAGATCTGAATGTATTCAATTGTTAATTGCCCGTGTTTTTATTCTAGCCAGCGTCAGTCGCTGTTTTCACACTATTGGGATGTTTCTATTATTGGTTTTGTTTTTTACTTTGCACTATTTCGTTGTTCTCTTGTATTTGTACTGGTGTTTGGTTTCATGTATGGTTATATTTTACGGTCTTATATTGAGATTAGTTTGTTCTGTTTAAACTCCTATTTTCGATTTATTCTTTTGGTTTGATGAAGATTGCTGCTCACTGCGCCTGTCCTCACTGCACCTGACCAGCAGAGACCCTTCATCCTTGACACGGACGCCAGTGATGATGCAATCGGGGGGTTGCTGGCCCAGGAAACCCCGGAAGGTGAGAGGGTGGTGGTGTGCTTCAGCTGGACCTGCGGCACACGTGCCCAGAGTGGCACACAGAGCTGTATAGGTTGGCACGCAAAGAGAGAGACTGTGCTTTTTTTTTTTTTCCTCTGGGAGCAGGAGGAAGATGACAAAAACTGTCCTGTCTGTCCTGTTGTGATTAATTGTGGTCAACAATGGATGTGCCTGTTGAACACGTGGGGGGAAAGCATTTTGTTAACCATTATCTCCTGTATCAAATGAAATTTTAAAACTTCATGAAGTTGGCAAAAAAAAGCTTTAAATTCTAAAAAATAAATAAATTAACTCACAGTACATTGATACCACTGCATTATTTTTATCTTAAAACATAAGTGCCACTCAATGTATATTAATCTACCAGTTTTAGTTATTTTACAAAATGTAAAAGCAGTAGATATTAAGTAAATATACATTGAAAAAGGTGCATTGTTAATGATTGAGTGCAAGTGCAAACAAAACACAAAACAATATGGAAGGGTTACCAATGCAGCCAAATTAACAAACTTCTACTTCTTGTATGTAACGGCAGGGAAATGGGAGAATCTGTGGGACTTTGTTTTCAGGGTAGATTGTGTTTTTAATGGGGTTTTTAAATGTACTTTAACATTATAAATAATATAATATAACTTAATGTGTGATGAAACGTGATTCATGCATTTTACTGAACTGTAGCAATACTGCAACATTTAAATTATGTATTCATTGTATGATGCACTTGTTCTTTATTTCTTAATGTTGTCACATGCTTTATCATGGTGTTCTACTATATACAATTAAGATTGATTTATTTAATTTGAATGAGGATTAAAGATTTTCATTGTCCAAAATAAAAAGGGACATGTTCCATAAATGATCCAGCTAGTGAAGTTGTCACAGCCACCATCTAGCACTTACACTCTATCCCCACTAGATGTTGCCATCACCCTGCCTTATCATTCAATTAACATTCCTGGAACCCGTGTGCACTTCTGTGATCACCCCCTTCTCCTGCTACTGATGCCAGTATGAAATACACTGAATATTAGCTGATCAGTATACAATTTGAAGTCAGGCAAAGCCAAGCCTCCTATCTGGTTAGGTCTCTGAAGAAAAGATTTGAGAATCCGAGGACACTTCCCATTCCATATAAACGAAGAAATAATTGAATAATTCCAACTGCTGGACACCGAGTTGGACAGTGACAGCTCAGAGGGGGATGGGGGGGCAGTTGAGCACCAGAGCACCATGGTGCCCACTGCCCCTCAGAAGAAGGAGGTAGTTATAGTAGGAGACTCAATTCTTAGAGGTGTAGATCACACAGTGTGTTCTAGTGACAAGGAGACCCACATGGTATCTTGCCTGCCTGGTGCTCAGGTTGCAGATCTCCCTAAACTAGTAGACGGGCTACTGGCCAAAGCTTGGGGGAATCCACTGGTCATGGTCCACATTGGAACCAATGACATAGGAAAAGGAAGGACAGAGGTTCTGCAAGACACATTTAAAGAGTTAGGAACAAAACTAAAGAGCAGAACCTCCACGATAGTTTTCTCTGAAATACTTCCAGTACCACGTGCCAGGCCAGGAAGACAGGCTGAGATTAGAAAGTTTAACACGTTGTTGAAAGCTTGGTGTAGGGAAGAGGGGTTTAGGTTTATGGAGCATTGGTCTTTCTTTTGGGATAGATGGGACCTGTACAAACCGGACGGTCTACATCTAAACAGAAGGGGGGGTAATGCATTGGGAGAGCGTATGTGCAGAGAAATTATTTAAACTAGGGACCAGGGGGGCAGGGAGCTCTGACAATGGGAGATGGTCCACTAAGGAAAGAAAACCTTTCCTTGGTCTACAACTGCTAGTAGGAAAGTCCTGAAATGTTTGTACCTCAATGCCAGGAGTATAAGGAACAAGATGTTAGACTTGGAAGCCACAGTGCTGGCGTGTGACTATGATGTTGTAGGAGTGACAGAAACATGGCTTACAGAAAATGATGGGGATGAATACAAGTTGGAAGGATACACACAGTTTAGGAGAGACAGGCAAAATCGAAGAGGGGGTGGGGTAGCATTATATGTGAAAAATGACATTGAGGCAGAAGAACTTGTATTAGATCCCAGTAACGGAACAGAATCTTTGTAGGTGAAACTTCTGAACAAGAGATCTGGAGGATTAGTGGTAGGAGTGTGTTACAGGCCACCCAACTCAGATATTCAGAAAGATGCTGCATTGTACAGTGTAATCAGGACTGCATGTAGCAAGGATGTGGCTGTTATGATGGTCTAAAACAATGGTCTACAATTTTAGAAAAGCAAACCTTGAAGGTATGAGGCGATACTTAGAAGAGGTAGACTGGAGCACATTGGATACAGAGTCAGTTGAAAATGGATGGGTATATTTTAAGAATATACTACTTGAGGCTCAGGAGCAATTTGTACCAAAACCTAGCAAATTGAGGAACAAAAAACACTGGCCAAAATGGTTTAATAGAGGTATGCAAAAAATATAAAGAGGAAGAAAATGTTGTATAGCGCATACAAAAGGGATGGTGACGAAACAAAATACATAGAATATGTTGAGCTACAAAGAGATCTTAAGAAAGGGATCTGGAACGCAAAGAGGGAAATAGAAAGAAACACAGCTCTTGGAGCTAAAACCAATGCAAAGAGCTTTTTTCAATATTACAACAGCAAGAGGACAATAAAGGAGGAAGTGAAACAGAAAAAGGGCAAAAATTGAGGTATCTTGGAAAAAGATGTGGCAAATATTCTAAATGAGTATTTCACAGAGGTTTTTACAAAAGAAAAGACAGATAACATGCCACAGGTTGACAATCAGTCCAGTCAAACCCTAAGAGAGATCAGGATAAATGAGGAGGAGGTACTAAAAGGACTAGCAGAATTAAAAACAAACAAATCACCTGGGCCAGATGGGATATTTCCAACAGTACTTAAAGAAATGAGGGACATTATTTATAGGCCGCTAACTCGATTATTCCAAATGACACTTAGAATAGGGGATGTGCCAACTGACTGGAAGACAGCAAATGTCATACCAATCCACAAGAAAGGGGACAAAACTGAGCCAGGAAATTACAGACCAATCAGTCTCACCTGCATCACCTGTAAAATGTTGGAAAAAATGATTAAACAGAAAATAGAGGAGCATCTCAATGAAAACCATATTCTTGGAGATAGTCAACATGGGTTTAGACGAGGCAGATCATGTCTTACTAATTTATTAAAAAATTTTGAACATGCAACTGCAGCTGTAGATCACGTGAAACCATGAAAGATATGATATACTTAGATTTCCAAAAAGCTTTTGATAAGGTTCCACACCAAAGACTGATCCTCAAATTGGAAGCTGTAGGCATTCAGGGTAATGTAAGTAGATGGATTATGAACTGGTTAATGTATAGGAAACAGAGGGTGTCGATTAGAGGAGTTGCTTCTAACTGGAGTGAGGTTGTTAGTGGAGTTCCACAAGGATCAGTACTAGGGCCTGTGCTTTTTCTAATCTATATTAATGATCTGGACTCTGGGATAGTTAGCAAACTTGTCAAATTTGCAGATGATACTAAAATAGGTGGCTCAGCAGATACAATCTTGGCAGCACAGGCTATTCAGAGGGACTTAGATAATATTCAGTTGTGGGCTGACACCTGGCAGACAAGTGCAAGGTATTACATGCAGGTAACAGAAATGTCCACTATAATTACACTATGGGAGGAACAGAACTAGATGAAGTAACGTATGAGAAAGACCTAGGAGTCTATGTGGACTCCTCACTTTCTCCATCCAAACAATGTGGGGAAGCAATAAAAAAGGCAAACACAATGTTAGGGTATGTTGTCAAAAGTGTAGAATTGAGAACAAGGGCAGTGATGTTCAGACTGTACAATGCACTAGTTAGAGCTCATCTGGATACTGTGGAATCATGAAAGGCATTGACCACATCAAACCAGAGGAGCTTTTCCAGATCAGCAGGGACACACGCACCTGGGGACACAAATGGAAATTGGGCTTCAAGGCATTCAAAACGGAAAACAGGAGACACTTCTTTACACAGAGAGTAGTCACAATCTGGAATAAACTACCCAGCAATGTGGTAGAAGCTGAAAGTTTGGGAACATTTAAAAATATTCTGGATAGGATCCTTGGATCACTTAGATATTAATGAACACCAAACGAGCACGATGGGTCGAATGGCCCCCTCTCGTTTGTATATGGTGCACAAGGAGGATAGACAAATACATTTTAAACCTCAGAAAATGTAGTGTTTTTATTCTTGCTATTAAAAAAAGTATGACAGAAAAAGTGCGACATTCCTGACTATGATTATTTGAGAAATATTCAGTCTTTATAACACATACAGAACATTGAATTTGTGTGTGTGTGTCATTTGTATAAAACAATCTAATTATATAGTTGGATAATAGCCAATTAATTAAACAGAACTGGAGAAATTTGATTACAAAATACCGGTAATGTTCATTACCTCTCATGTCCGTGCCAGTTGCGAACGTTCAATTACACCTACAGACATTGTAGTGATCACGGAATAATGAAACGGTTGTTAATTCTCAGGGCCTTGGCTGCAAACTTACTACCCATTAGTAGTAGTAGAACTATTTTCAATCTCTGGTGATACACTGATAGTCTACATTTAGAAATGTATTTTGTGTCCGCTTAGTTACGAATGTTATGAACGCTACTAAATTGAAAGAAAACGGACCATTGTTAAAATCATTTTGGGGCATCCCAGACATAGTGAAATCCTTAATGACATAAACAACTAGCGAAAAGGAGGCTACTGAGCCTCGCTCTGACACAAATGATACCCTTGTCCTTCATGTTATTTATTGTGTTGTGAGAGTGACCAGTCATGCCAATCTGCGAAAACCAGCCAAAATCCAATGGACAGTGGACAGGTACAGTAAGTGCATCGATTTGAGATAAGGATATATACTACAAATATGACAACATTTATTGTGATTTGAGTTGTACACGAGTGAAAAATAAAAAAGATTGTTGAAGCTTTCAAATTTCCTTGAGAGAAGTCGAGTATATCTCCAATGTAGTCTATGAGTGTGCTTTCCACTGATATCATGAAGATTTTTACTGATCCACCCCAAAATGGGGGCATCAATTACTAAGTATTAATTTATGGGGAAACAATTTGTCATAGCTGAGATTCCGCTGAAAAGAAACATGAGTGGTTTGTATACATTGCATCTTTCCTGGCTTTTGCAATTCAATACGCAACTGCAGAACGTTACTGTAACTCCTACACCCTGACTGTTACCATTTTCTCCGCTAGAGCAGTGGTTCCCAAACTTTCTGGGTGGCGCCCTCCCTAAAACATTTGGGTCACAGCTCACACCCCCCCTCCCTCCTCATATATAAAGGATGAGACAAGTCGATGAGTCAAAAATTCAACTATTTGTTAAAGATGGCCACTATCGACAAGTGAATCTAACATTCTATAGTTAAAATAATAATAATAATTAATAATAATAATAATATTGATTTTATTTTAATGCCTGTACGGTTGATTGGCTCTCTATGTAGCTGTAACGAAGATTGATGGGAGGGTGGGATTTGTTATTCCTTGTCTGTGATTGGCTGACAATGACAGATCTGCACAACTCTGCCAATGGGATCGGTGCAATTCTGCAGATCTGCGGAAATCTGTGGCACTACAAGAACGTGACTGATGGCTTCCTCTCAGACGATTTCTGCATTGAAATACTTTGACAAAGTAAATTAAAACACTGTGAAGTGAATAATATGTGCAGTGCAATAAATATACCACAAATCTACAGCTGGTATGTTAACCCACCTAAAAGCCAAACACCCTTCTGTGAAACTAGCAATGACAGAAAAGGAAAGAGGAGCAACAAACAAACTAATATTATTAAAACACACACAGCCAGCTATTGCTATATATTTTGTTTTCACTGGAACATGACACAGGTATATTTCCGAATGTATTTAATAAAGTTGTTGTGTAAGATGAGTATTTTAAAATAAAGTTCAGAACTTCTTGCAATTGCAAAAATTGTCACATTGCATTATTTCGCATTTAATGTATTTTTTTGATAATAATGCGTTTCCAAAATATTGCAGCAGAGAGTCCTGGCGAGCTCATTTCCCACTCGATTACATTTTGGAGCTGCAAGTTATTCTCATGTATTTATATTACCATAATTATCACCTCATATTTTCACCTCTACTTAAAAACCCTGATCCATCTCTTCCCTTTGTTGTGGAGGTTGACGCCTCAGAGAGTGGTGTAGGAGCTGTATTATCACAATGACACGGAACCCCAGCAAAACTTCATCCCTGCGCCTTCTTTTCTAAGAAACTCACACCGCCAGAACGTAATTATGATATAGGGAACCGGGAACTCCTTGCAATAAAACTTGCTTTCGATGAATGGCATCATTGGCTAGAGGGTTCCCAACATCCATTTCTCGTTATTACACATACTCTTGAATACATCCGCACCACTAAGCGGCTGAACCCCTGTCAGGCTCGATTGGCACTTTTCTTTACACACTTCAATTTCACTCTCACCTATCGGCCAGGTTCCCGAAATACCAAAACTGACACCCTCTCCCAGCAGTTTGACGATCATCCATTCCCAGTGAGTCCTGAACCAATTTTGCCTACCTCTTGTATAGTGGCTCCCATTCGATGGGATGTACCAAATACAAAGAGCGCTAGTGACTGATCTGACTGACCCAGTAATTGTCCAGCTTAACGTTTGTATGTTCCCTCTGCCATCCGTCCCCAGGTTCTGCATTGGCTCCATTCTTCTCCAGCTTCTGGGCATCCTGGAATTCACCGCACGTTGTCCGTAATTCAATGAAAGTTCTGGTGGCCAACCTTGGTTCGGGATGTCACTCAGTTCATAGCAGCTTGTCCAGTGTGAGCCCAGACCAAGTCTCCACGCCAGCTTCCTGACAGACTTCTAGAGCCTCACAGACCCTGGTCACACATCGCACTCGCACAGCAGGATCAGTGCCCCACACAGCCCTGTCTGAGTGAGTCACTGCTGGAAACGCAGGGAGCGGGTCATTTAAATCCTCCATTTGGTTAATGATGTAAGAGGCAGGACAGCTGCCCCCTGATCATAAATTATCTACCTGGAAACCTTGCATAGCAATTTCACACTTTGCTTTTCCCTGTAATTAATGAAATTGAAATTATTGAAAAGGCAAAATGCCCCAAGAACAAGCAGGAACTAAAGACAGCTGCAGTACAGGTCTGGCAGAGCATCACCAGGGAAGAAACCCAGCATCTGGTGATGTCTATTGGTTCCAGACTTTAAGCAATCATTGACTGCAAAGGATTTGCAAAGGATTGAAATTCATAATTTAATTCATGATTATGTTAGTTTGTCCAAATACTTTTGAGCCCCTAAAATTTGGGGGACCACCTATAAAAATGGGTGTAATTCCTCCACCATTCACCCAATTTGGATGTAACTACCCTCAAATTAAAGATGAAAGCCTACACTTAAAGGACATCTTCATTGTTTTATTTAAAATCCATTGTGGTGGTGTACGAAGCCAAAATGATGACGATTACTGTCCATATATTTATGGACCTAACTGTATATTAATGTATTTCTGTTAATCACTTATATCCCATCTACATCAATTCAAGTTAATTCAGTAAAGGTGCTGTGTTGGTTATAGTAAATAGATTGAAGGAATGGTGAAGGAATTTGAGGAATTCTGTTAATTGCATTGTGCCAGGTGGAGTCAGTTAGGTGTCAATTGGTGGCAGTTAGCTAAAAGGTACATATGCTGCGGTTGAGAAACAGAAGTATTTAGAAGTTCCTAAAGACAGACACAGGACAGGTGAGAGAGAGATACCTTGTTGTGTTTCTACTTTCAGACAGTCTTCGCATTCCTAATTTTTTATTTTTTTTTGCCTTAATTGAAGTTAATCTTGTCTCTTTTGCCTAAATTGAGGTAAATTCAGTAAAGCTGCTGTGTTGAGATAGCAAACCACTGCTTTCTAACTCAATTTGTCAGGGAACCAACCAGAGAAACTGCATGCATTGATTTAATATTTTCAAATGACCAAGATAGTCAGAAGGGCATTATGTAGAGAAGTGGTTCTCAAACTTTTGGTACCACCTCAGAAAATATTTGTCTCTCCAAGTACCACCATTATGACAGATGGTAAAATACAGTAGCTTAGGCCTACCCTATTCAGCTACGCACAGTTCACACAGGAGGCAAATGTATTCCTAAAAATAATATTATTTATTGTTGACTATTGTCAGCCACAGCCACGCTGTACAAAGGGGTAGCACTAGAACTGGCACTTCCACACAACTCTCATACAACACAAGGGGCAGCCCCTCACACAGCAGACACACACACATGCACCAAGTGAGAACATTAAGAATAACAACTGTATTTTTAGACTAAATATAAATAATGTTAAAAGTTGGCCAGCATGTTGGTGACTATTGACAACTTACATAAGCCTAATGAGAAGGGTGCACCTTCCTCTGCGAACACAGTCCTGCGATGTCTGGGTCAATCGAGGTCAGTTTCAGTCTCAGGTTTGGCTCAGCATCCATCCTGCTCACCAACAGTGAAGTCCATGGGCATTTCAGAGGTTTCAATGCTGAACGGGTTTCTCATCCAGATGTTCGTTTCGGCCATCACTGGGAAATATTTGCGGAACTGTTGTCTGAGCAAGACGAGATGTGCAACAGTGTTGTCCCTGACTCTATCATCAAGGGTCAGGTCATTCTCAGACAGAAAACTCTCCAAAGCGGGGAAAGCTGAAACATCACCTACCTTGACTTTGATTTCGAATAACTCCATCTTTTTCAGCATTGCGTTGATTTTGTCCTGCACATGAAAGGATAGCGGCAAAAGGATAGCGGCAAAACAGTCAGGGAGAAAGATTTGGGCATTGTAAAAATTGAGATACTCGAAGGCGAGGTCAGACATTTAAAAGAGGACAGTGAAGAAACAAGGAGAGTAAATCAGGAGCTTAGGGGAGAACTCAAATCAACTGAAGTTGAAATTGAGCATATCAAGCAACAAATAAAGGCCCTGAAAGCTGCCTCTTGGTGGGCTGCAAAGCCGACGCCCGATAGCAAAAAGGAACAGCCGCACCAGCCCAATGCACACCGTCTCCAAATTTAGGCCCCGGGTTGCCTCGCCCTGATCGTTCCCTGATTTGTTTAATGTCCGCCACCACATTTGGTGACCTGAAACAAATTAGGGAAACCTCAGACCGAAGACAAAAAGTAGAAGCCTGTAGTGTGAACATTACAAGTTACACAGAGACTAAGACACAGCTCATTCGAAAGGCGTGGTTAGAGTTCACTTTTGGGAAGATGAAGTTGGTTCACCCAGTTTATATTTCCCAATTTGAAACAGAGAAATTGATCATTGGTCAGGATCTATTGAACAGGTTAGCACCGCTTATCGATTGTAAACGGAACAAGTTGTGCACTTGAGTGCAATCACCAAAGCAGGTTGAATTGAATGGCAGTCAGGTAGAAAGCAATTTAGTAATGCATGATTTTCATGGCAGATTCAACACTCTTGGACATCAAGGTGGAATTCAGCTGCAAAAATTGAATAATGTCCCTTGCCTCTCCAATATACA
Source organism: Amia ocellicauda (assembly GCF_036373705.1). Lineage (NCBI taxonomy): Eukaryota > Metazoa > Chordata > Actinopteri > Amiiformes > Amiidae > Amia > Amia ocellicauda. The sequence continues at coordinate 1,661,878 of NC_089851.1, read as the reverse complement.
GGGAACAGCCACCAAGGTACAACTTCCCAATGAGACCATTTTTGTGCGTGTCCCTAAAGGGGGCCTCGCTCACATTGATGATTTAGCTCTGTACCATTTAGACTCTGAGCGATATGAAACTGAAATTGAAATTGTAGACGCCTTCTGGGGACACAATTTTAAATTGGACAGCATTCTTAGTGAAAGGGTAAGAGTGGAAGGCACTAAAATCATAGAGTTTGCAATAGACCAAACCGGTTTGCAAACCACCCTCCTAGAGTCACGTGAGAGAAAGCACAGGCTGTCTCACAGCTGGGGGGTGGGGGATATGGTATTCATAACGTTGCTCCTGAGTGGCTGGATCATAACAGGAAGTGTGATGCTAGCCAAGCATCTGCGGGTATTGCACGACAGAGTGCATAACTTCAAAGGAGCACCAGCTTACCACGTAAGCCAACCATTCAAACCTAGGTCCCTGCCCACTATAGACATCGGTTATAGTGATAGTGGAGGTCAGGTGCCTGAATAACCTTTGAATTCCCAGTCACCTCCCTCTGTTAATCAACTTCCCCCTATTGGTTACCATCAGTAACCATACTCAATATACTGAGTACCCCTAATACCAATAATTTTTTTTATGTACCTATGTTATAATATGTAACCTGTATATGTGTTAGTATAGGATTTCCAAAGTGATTGGAATACATTCTGCTTAGATAATGAACTATTAGTTTGTTGTTCATGAATGGTGAAGTTCACTGTTGAATTCTGTTACATAACTTTGAAATGAATGCTTAATGTCTTATTTTGTCTTGAAGGGGATAACGTCCTTGTCGACCTCAGTCCCATTCAAGAAAGGGGGTATGTAGTGTTATGGGGGGGGTCTATTGTGTATAAGAGCATTCTAGCCCTGAGCTGGAGCTCTGATCTAAAGAAGACTTCTCCCCCAAAGTTACCAGAATTCCTGAGTTCATCAGCCCATGAACTGTTCTAAGAGACAGTTTTGGGAGTCTGCTCACCTAGAATGGGCTAAATGGCTTGGAATCCCTGCTGTGAAAACGTCTGGGGAACATGGCCTGGAGGTCATAAACACCTTTTGCTGGTTTGCTACGAACCCAGGCAAACCGGCATTTCCAAAAGATGGCATGGATTGGCATCAGGCATGAATCGAGCCTCCTCCAATAGGAGACTGGGGGCTGGCACCAAAATCCAACCTCGCAAACTCAAGAACCAATCACCTATGATCTAAAAAGGCATAACGCACAGCACTTTTTTTCTCTCTCTCACCTGAACCGGTAACTCACTGCCACAGCTCAACTTGTAGCTCTGTTGCCAGAACCGGAACCGTAAACTAACTAAGTCTTTGCCGGCAACAGAAGAGTTTAACTGAGAGAAGGAGATTGAGCCGTACGAATAATTATTTAAAGAACTTTACTAAATAAAGAACTTTACAGACTGCGCTGCCCGCCTGTGCCCACCTGATCAGTGGAGTGTATGCAGCTGGACAATTGATTAAGTCAACTGTAATACAGAAGTGTTCAGTAATTTAAATAGCTATTCAGTCTTAAGAAACTTGACCCTCGGAAATGAACAGGGCCCTGCTTTCCTCAAAGACTTTGTCTTCAAGTAACTACAGTGGAAAACCCTGCTTGCGAAGAAGACATCCTGTGCACAACCTTGGAGCCTTTAAACCAGTAGAAAATCTGTTTGGAAAAGACTCTACTTTCGGGAAACCACAACTTCCAGGAGCATCGACTCAGGAAGTTATTGGACAAAGCCGAACCGGACTGCCTTTGTTCCAAACCACACGGACCTCGTCCCACCCCATGGAACCTCGTGCCGTGTGCTGTTATCTGATCCCGAAGGCCTCTCTGCGACGAAGTTCAGATAAGTTTAACAGTTTGGAGTTTATTATTCATGACATTTGAGAAATCAATTCGAAATGTTATTCTGTGATTCATAAACTTTAGAATGTGTAATATCATTTAGTATTTTCTTAAATATAAATGAGGGCTGCATTAAACTGTTTTGTTTGACAATTTTAGAAATAAAACCTGTCAACGCCAAGAAATATCTTCTCATTCCTGTTTAACCGTTTAGTCTGAAATTGACACACGTTAATAAAAAATAGATTATAGGTGGTCCTGCCTATCCTTAATCATTGAATAATAATCAGTTAAGGGGAATTGTGGTAACAAGAAATGATCTTTCTCGGCATCCAAACGTAAATGAGACTGATATATATATAACAAGAAGTTATAAGAACATAAGAACATAAGAAAGTTTACAAACAAGAGGAGGCTATTCGTCCCATCATGCTCGTTTGGTGTCGTTTAATATCTAAGTGATCCTATCCAGTCTATTCTTAAATGTTCCCAAACTTTCAGCTTCTACCACATCGCTGGGGAGTTTGTTCCAGATTGTGACGCCTCTCTGTGTGAAGAAGTGTCTCCTGTTTTCTGTCTTGAATGCCTTGAAGCCCAATTTCCATTTGTGTCCCGGGTGCGTGTGTCCCTGCTGATCTGGAAAAGCTCCTCTGGTTTGATGTGGTCAATGCCTTTCATGATTGTTCCAGGGTGAAAAGGTCCAGGTCCTCAGTCTCTCAGTAGGACATTCCCTTCAGACCTGGAATAAGTCTGGTTGCTCTCCTCTGAACTGCCTCTAGAGCAGCGATATCTTTCTTGAAGTGTGGAGCCCAGAACTGTCCACAGTATCCAGATGAGCTCTAACTAGTGCTTTGTACAGTCTGAACATCACTGCCCTTGTTCTCAATTCTACACTGTTGACAATATACCCTAGCATTGTGTTTGCCTTTTTTATTGTTTCCCCACATTGTTTGGATGGAGAAAGTGAGGAGTTCACATAGACTGCTAGGTCTTTCTCATGTGTTACTTTATCTAGATCTGTATCTCCCATAGTGTAATTATAGTGGACATTTCTGTTACCTGCATGTAATACCTTGCACTTGTCCACATTGAATTTCATCTGCCAGGTGTCGCCCACAACTGAATATTATCTAAGTCCCTTTGAATAGCCTGTGCTGCCGAGATTGCATCTGCTGAGCCACCTATTTTAGTATCATCTGCAAATTTGACAAGTTTGCTAACTATCCCAGAGTCCAGATCATTAATATAGATTAGAAAAAGCAAAGGCCCTAGTACTGATCCCTGTGGAACTCCACTAACAACCTCACTCCAGTTAGAAGCAACTCCTCTAATCGACACCATCTGTTTCCTATACATCAACCAGTTCATAATAAGTCTACTTACATTACCCTGAATGCCTACAGCTTCCAATTTGAGGATCAGTCTTTGGTGTGGAACCTTATCAAAAGGTTCACATGATCTACAGCTGCAGTTGCATGTTCAAAACATTATAATAAATTAGTAAGACATGATCTGCCTCGTCTAAACCCATGTTGACAATCTCCAAGAATATGGTTTCCATTAAGATGCTCCTCGATTTTCTGTCTAATAATTTTGATGCAGGTGAGACTGATTGGTCTGTAATTTCCTGGCTCAGTTTTGTCCCCTTTCTTGTGGATTGGTATGACATTTGCTGTCTTCCAGTCAGTTGGCACATCCCCTGTTCTAAATGTAATTTGGAATATTTGAGTTAGCGGCCTATAAATAATTTCCCTCATTTATTTAAGTACTGTTGGAAATATACCATCTGGCCCAGGTGATTTGTTTGTTTTTAATTCTGCTAGTCCCTTTAGTACCTCCTCCTCATTTATCCTGATTTCTCGTAGGATTTGATTGGACTGATTGTTAACCTGTGGCATGTCATCTGTTTTTTCTTTTGTAAAAACCTCTGTGGAATACTCATTTAGAACATTTACCACATCTTGTTCATTTTCCAAGATACTTCCATTTTTGCCATTTAGCTGTTTCACTTCCTCCTTTATTGACCTCTTGCTGTTGTAATATTGAATATTGTAATATAGTTTTAGCTCCAAGAGCTGTGTTTCTTTCTATTTCCCTCTTTGCTTTCCTGATCCCTTTCTTAAGATCTCTTTGCAGCTCAACATATTCTATGTGTTTTGTTTCATCTCCATCCCTTTTGTATGCGCTATACAACATTTTCTTTCTCTTTATATTTTTTTGCATACTTCTATTAAACCATTTTGGTCAATGTTGTTTGGTCCTCAATTTGCTAAGTTTTGGTAAAAAATTATCCTGAGCCTCAAGTAGCATCTTCTTAAAATATAACCATCCATTTTCAACTGACTCTGATCCAATGTGCTCTAGTCTACCTCTTCTAAGTGCCGTCTCATACCTTCAAGGTTTGCTTTTCTAAAATTGTAGACCATTGTTTTAGACTTGGACCTTGTTTTATGAAAGAATGTCTCAAAGCTAACCATATTGTGATCACAATTTGCCATTGGTTCTCTAATTAGTGTCCTTCTGACTCTATCTTGGTCATTTGAAAAGATCAAGTCAATACATGCTCTCTCCCTGGTTGGTTCCCTGACAAATTGAGTTAGAAAGCAGTCATTTACCATCTCAACCATTTCTATTTCTGCTTCTGTAGTCCCAACCAGGCTTTCCCAGTCTAAGTTTGGGAAATTGAAGTCCCCCATTATAACAGCCACATCCTTGCTACATGCAGTCCTGATTATACTGTACAATGCAACATCTTTCTGAATATCTGAGTTGGGTGGTCTGTAACACACTCCTACCACTAATCCTCCAGATCTTTCATTCAAAAGTTTAACCCACAAAGATTCTGTTCCGTTACTGGGATCTAATACGAGTTCTTCTGCCTCAATGTCATTTTTCACATATAATGCTACCCCACCCCCTCTTCGATTTTGCCTGTCTCTCCTAAACTGTGTAATCCTTTCAACTTGTATTCATCCCCAACATGTTCTGTAAGCCATGTTTGTGTCACTCCTACAACATCATAGTCACTCGCCAGCACTGTGGCTTCTAGGTCTAACATCTTGTTCCTTATACTCCTGGCATTGAGGTACAAACATTTCAGGACTTTCCTACTAGCAGTTGTAGACTAAGGAAAGGTTTTCTTTCCTTAGTGGAACATCTCCCATTGTCAGAGCTCCCTGCCCCCCTGGTCCCTAGTTTAAATGATTTCTCTGCACATATGCTCTCCCAATGCATTAGCCCCCCTTCTGTTTAGATGTAGACCGTCCGGTTTGTACAGGTCCCATCTATCCCAAAAGAAAGACCAATGCTCCATAAACCTAAACCCCTCTTCCCTACACCAAGCTTTCAACCATGTGTTAAACTTTCTAATCTCTGCCTGTCTCCCTGGCCTGGCACGTGGTACTGGAAGTATTTCAGAGAAAACTATCGTGGAGGTTCTGCTCTTTAGTTTTGTTCCTAACTCTTTAAATGTGTCTTGCAGAACCTCTGTCCTTCCTTTTCCTATGTCATTGGTTACAATGTGGACCATGACCAGTGGATTCCCCCCGGCTTTGGCCAGTAGCCCATCTACTAGTTTAGGGAGATCTGCAACCTGAGCACCAGGCAGGCAAGATACCATGCGGGTCTCCTTGTCACTAGAACACACTGTGTGATCTACGCCTCTAAGAATTGAGTCTCCTACTATAACTACCTCCCTCTTCTGGGGGGGAATGGGCACCAAGGTGCTCTGGTGCTCAACAGCCCCCCCATCACCCTCTGAGCTGTCACTGTCCAACTCGGTGTCCAGCAGTTGGAACTTGTTGGGCAATTCTAGCTCTTGGTGTCTCTAGGGGTTGTGGGCGCCCTTTTCTGCGGTTACAACCTACTGTAACCAGCAGTTCTCTACGCTGTCCTTCTTAGAGGTCTCAATTCTCCTAGGATTTGGCGTGCACACCATCTCTCTCATGGGCTGAGTATTTATTTGACATAAATACTAACCTGCATAGTTATTTGATGTCCGACTAACAATACCAATGAGAGACTCACCTTCGTCTCACTAACCGGTATTGTAGTCAATGTGTTTGTAATTTTGTTTAACGATTTGTGGGTTATCATATGCGATTCCATGTTCTTTGTTTTGGTCACAGAAGTGAGTTGTGTTTGATTTGTTGATCTTGAGTGAATTTTAGTTAGTTTTTCCCTTTTTGTATAACATGCTCGCTGCCCATCTCATTGCAGAGCACATGGAATAGGCGAGAATGCATCGGTCTTCACAGTTTTCACAGCCGAGTCCAGCACACTGAGTCGGGGATCTTCTTCACCGCCAGGGCCTCATGATGGATGCTGCAATGAGTCCATCGCATCTCGGGTGTCACCTCACGAATTCGAGCTGCTACTCTGCTGTGGCGACCTGTCATAGTCCTGGCGCCGTCCGTGCAGACTCCAATACACTTTATCCAATCGAGCCCATTCTCTTGGACAAACACATTCAGGAGCTGGAATATGTCCTCAGCTGTAGTTCTGGTCTGCAGTGATTGACAGAACAGAAAGTCCTCCTGAGCTGCACCATCATATTCATATCTGACGTAAACAAGCAAATTGGCCAAGTCTGCAACATCAGTAGTCTCGTCTAGCTCGATGGAATAATAGTGACTAATTCTTGCGCTCAATCAGTGTGTTTTTAATGTCATCTGCCATGGCTCCTATTCTCTGCGACACAGTGTTGTTTGAAAGGGGCCCAAGTTTAACTGTTTGGCAGCCTTCTCCCCACACATGATGTGTGTCATCTCTTTGGCTAATGGTAGAAACACTTGTTCGCCAATTGTGTGTGGATTTCACAATGCGGAGGCTGACACGATACGAAGCTTCCTATGCTTTGGGTATGGGTGTAACACAGGATTGCATCGTGGACTTGGACTGCCGTTTGCAGCCACGATTGCAGTGTTTTTGAACCACTCCCTCCGCTTACTATCTTGCCTTCACAGTTTAGCTTGTAACAGTTAATAGGCTACTTGTAACTAGGGTCCAAAATTAACAACTGCCAAGCGCCAAATGCATGTCAAATGTTTGTCCCTGTATGGTGTAGACACACGTACACCATATGTTTTTTACGTGTGTCTAAACAGTGACATGAAACTGTAGGAGCCTTCGAGACGGTCTGAGGCGAAGGAGCGCCAGCCACAGACCATCTCGAGCGCTCCTAGTTTCGAAAATATTTCAGAGATTCCTTCCCGTACCAATAAAGGGAGCACCGCATACCATAGTGTGAGAACCATTGATGTAGCTCAAACTTCAGGGATGATTAAAAAATAACCCCAAGGTTCCTGGAGGCTAGTGTGACATTGGAGATGAGGGGGGCCAAGGTTTGTACGGATACCCTCATTGAGTAGAGCCATTTTAGTGCTGTGCATTGCACAAAAGCCGGACTGACTTTTTTTTCAAGTGGGTGTTAAAGATGGAAAAAATATGTGAACAAATGGATCCCATAACCTCTTTCAGTAATCTTGTAGGAATGACATTGAGAGGACAGGTGGAAGATTTAATGTGAGCCACTATATCAATAAGACACTCAGCTGCAAAGGACTCAAAGCAGCTTAACCTTACAGAGCTTGAGTGAATAATGTTAACAGCTTTGACAGGGGAAGAAATCGGAGACCTGATATTATCAATTTTGTTGATAAAGAAAGATAAACACTTATCACAGGGCTCTGGGTAGGAATCCAAACTAGACAGATTCATAATATGATTAATAGTATTTGTAATTAATTTAGAAAAAATTGCTGATTCTATTTTTCACTTTGACATTATGGACATTTTCTGTGTTGATCAGTGGCAAAAACTCCTGATTAAATCCATTCTGATTTCATGTTGTAACACAATGAAATTTGGAAAAGTCCAAGGGAGGTGAATACTTTTGAGAATCAATGTAGCTCTTCAGTTTGCCTTGACTCCTGAGGCACTGAACACATCACTGAAAATGCTAGAGAAAATGTATCTGCAGTCAAGCCATTAATGATGCGAGAACTAACAGGGAGACTATTTGTAAACACTGGGGTAGGAAACTGAACATCTAACGTAATACACAAATGATCAGACACACAAAGGTCAGTTTTGGCCAATTTCTCAAGATTAAGGCCAAGAGACAAGACCAAATCTAAGGTGTGGCCAAGACAGTGAGTCTGACGAGAAACATGTTGCACAAGGTTAAAAGATTCTATAACGTTTATAAATTCAGCTGCTAGTGCATAAGACAAATTATGAACATGAATGTTAAAATCACCAAAAATCTCTTTTTTCATATTTCAGAATTAACATAGACAGGAAATCTGACCATTCAGTAAGAAAGACAGAATTTTGTTTAGGGGGTCTGTACACTATGGCACAGAACAAGGTAAAATGACACCAGAAGGAAAAAGTGAGCACCTCAAATGACGTAAAGTCATCATCAGACCCAGGGCTACACTTCTATGCAATACCGTCACACCACCCTCACAGCCGCTGATTCTAGGCTGATTAATACATGTAAAATTTGGGGGCACGCCTCAATCAGTTGACAGTGTTCACCACCTTTTAACCTTTTATGATAAAGGTATTGTTATTTAGTGGTCTGACATTAAGTAGGCCAAATCTTACATTTACAGAGCTCCCAATTTTACAATCATTGGTAGGAATACAGGTTATATTTTGAACATTAACCCCTAGATTACTAGAACATCTCTTATGCCTCCGGGATAATCTAACTTCAATGTGATTATTGTAAAACCTTGAAGAAACTCCGGTTTCTGGTGAGTAATCGGGAGATCCAGTATGATATTATGGCCAGACCATAGTGAGATGGAAATAAGAGCCTTCTTTATATTGTCAGCTAGGATAAGGGTGCCTTTCCTATTTAGATGCAGCCATCTCTGCAAAAAGATTGTGGTCTCTCCCAGAACAGATCAAATTGATCTATAAAGCCAATCGTATTAGCAGCATACCATGAAGACAACCAGGAATACCTACTAAGTCTACTAAATGCCTCAGGGTAGAGTAGCAGTGCACCACCTGGGTTTGAACCCTCAACCCTCTGTTAAGTCCAGAGGCTTAAACACTAATGCATATGCTGATATATCTGGGTGAACTAGTCCAGGGGTGAATATACATGCTGCAAATTAACAGTTATAGAAAATTAAAAATAATGAAACTGTGATTGCACAATTGTTTATACAAGATGCCTAGATTTTAATTTTGCATGTACATTAAAATTGTAATTTCCGTTTGTTTTTCATTTAAGATATGTAAATACATGGTACAAGGATATTTAGCAACTCCATTGACATATGTGCAACACAAATCCATGTTGGGCCAGGTTACATGAACTCGCAGAAGGGATGATCCCTGTGGTATATCCACAGGCAAAAAGCAGGATAACATGATTTAACCAAAGGGAAAATTATTCAACTTTGATAAATCAATTGGTATATGAGCTTTAAGGCTGTAACAAAGTGGTGGGATGCAAATAAGATATATGAGTGATTAAACTACCTGAATAAAATCACTTCAGTTTCCTATATTGTGTATATATAGTATTGATGTAATAAAGCACTGTAATATAATATCAAAATGTGACACTACACCATGCAGTACCGTGGTATAACTACACCACTGTATTATTATGGTTGTACAGCATTATAGTAACATATCAGGGAATTGTACGTTGATGACATACAGTGAGGGAAAAAAGTATTTGATCCCCTGCCGATTTTGTACGTTTGCCCACTGACAAAGAAATGATCAGTCTATAATTTTAATGGTAGGTGTATTTTAACAGTGAGAGACAGAATAACAACAAACAAATCCAGAAAAACGCATTTCAAAAAAGTTATAAATTGATTTGCATGTTAATGAGGGAAATAAGTATTTGATCCCCTATCAATCAGCAAGATTTCTGGCTCCCAGTTGTCTTTCACACAGGTAACGAGCTGAGATTAGGAGCACTCTCTTAAAGGGAGTGCTCCTAATCTCAGCTCATTACCTGTATAAAAGACACCTGTCCACAGAAGCAATCAATCAATCAGATTCCAAACTCTCCACCATGGCCAAGACTAAAGAGCTGTCCAAGGATGTCAGGGACAAGATTGTAGACCTACACAAGGCTGGAATGGGCTACAAGACCATCGCCAAGCAGCTTGGTGAGAAGGTGACAACAGTTGGTGCAATTATTCGCAAATGGAAGAAACACAAAATAACTGTCAGTTTCCCTCGGTCTCTGGCTCTATGCAAGATCTCACCTCGTGGAGTTTCAATGATCATGAGAACGGTGAGGAATCAGCCCAGAACTACACGGGAGGATCTTGTTAATGATCTCAAGGCAGCTGGGACCATAGTCACCAAGAAAACAATTGGTAACACACTACGCCGTGAAGGACTGAAATCCTGCAGCGCCCGCAAGGTCCCCCTGCTCAAGAAAGCACATGTACAGGCCTGTCTGAAGTTTGCCAATGAACATCTGAATGATTCAGAGGAGAACTGGGTGAAAGTGTTGTGGTCAGATGAGATCAAAATCGAGCTCTTTGGCATCAACTCAACTCACCGTGTTTGGAGGAGGAGGAATGACCCCAAGAACACCATCCCCACCGTCAAACATGGAGGTGGAAACATTATGCTTTGGGGGTGTTTTTCTGCTAAGGGGACAGGACAACTGCACCGCATCAAAGTGACGATGGACGGGGCCATGTACCGTCAAATCTTGGGTGAGAACCTCCTTCCCTCAGCCAGGGCATTGAAAATGTGTCGTGGATGGGTATTCCAGCATGACAATGACCCAAAACACACAGCCAAGGCAACAAAGGAGTGGCTCAAGAAGAAGCACATTAAGGTCCTGGAGTGGCCTAGCCAGTCTCCAGACCTTAATCCCATAGAAAATCTGTGGAGGGAGCTGAAGGTTCGAGTTGCCAAACGTCAGCCTCGAAACCTTAATGACTTGGAGAGGATCTGCAAAGAGGAGTGGGACAAAATCCCTCCTGAGATGTGTGCAAACCTGGTGGCCAACTACAAGAAACGTCTGACCTCTGTGATCGCCAACAAGGGTTTTGCCACCAAGTACTAAGTCGAAGGGGTCAAATACTTATTTCCCTCATTAACATGCAAATCAATTTACAACTTTTTTGAAATGCGTGTTTCTGGATTTGTTTGTTGTTATTCTGTCTCTCACTGTTAAAATACACCTACCATTAAAATTATAGACTGATCATTTCTTTGTCAGTGGGCAAACGTACAAAATCAGCAGGGGATCAAATACTTTTTTCCCCCACTGTATAGACCAAGGGATATATAGGCCGAGGGTCTATGGTCCATAGTTTGGTGCAGTCAAGCGGTATTCCAAGGACCTGTACAGTTTTTTACTGTTGAGGCTGCTGATGGTGTTTTCTCTGGGATGCTGGCGTTTTGTAAAATTACGTTTGAGGGGGGTGAGGCTGGTGGTATTATTACCTGATTTCTTACCAGACACCCTTATCCAGGGTGACTTACAATTGTTACAACATATCACATTATTTTTACATTTGTACCCATTTATACAGCTGGGCATTTACTGGAGCAATCTAGGTACAATACCTTGCTCAAGGGTACAACAGCAGTGCCCCACAACCCTCCAGTCCAGAGTCCAGAGCCCTAACCACTACTCCTCACTGCTGCCCATGTGGGGTATTACAGTACGATCGTCATATCTTTAGGGGGCTGAGAGAAAATACAAGGGCGCCCCTGGTATAGACATACACATAAATAAAATCATGTTGGAATTTACACCGGAATCTTCAAGAAAAGGCAAGGGCTAGATTAAATCAGAGTTGTCTGTTTATTTAATAAACAGACAGATAGTAATGCTATTTTGAAGGCAATAGGAATACAGGTGAAATCTGTTGGTTGAAAGTAGAGCCAGCCTCTGTCACATGACAGGGGTTGGAGGTTCCCCGTCTGGCTTCAGCATAAGAAGAAGCATGCAGTCACATGACCCCAGCAGCCATATCTGCGCTGCCGTTGAATTGTAGCTTCCGCAAACCGGAGGAAGACGAGCGCCTGAGACTGACACGTAAGACCGCCGCTGGACCGGCCTCCCGCCTGATTGAGCCTCGCCGAGATCAGAGTCGCTGAGGCCGCCGGACTCGCTGTGAGCTGCCGGGGGGAAGTCTGCTGGCGATTATTACGGTGGCCGCGGCGTCCAGTCCGGGCTGCAGTGCGGTGTGGAGTGACCGCAGCTCCCCGTTCACGACACTCCCCGCACAGCCAAAGGGCTCCGTTATAATCATGCATTGTCTCCTCTGCTCAGTGGCTCTCTGTACCACAGGTGTAGACTCGCACCTCGGCTGTACACTCTGTACGAAGCTGGCAGGCCTTTGCGAAAGGCGCTATATTGTTCATAAAGATTTGTCGTTTCATCGATTGTTAATATCCGTTGGGCAATTTAGAAATCAAAGACGAAATGGACAAAGCCTTTTGCATTCACCTGTGCGCGTTACTGTAGGTGCTATTCCTGGGATACGTAAAGACTAATGCGTGTGCATTCCTCCGTGCGTTCATTAATCTACCCATTCATTCATTCATTCATCCATCCATCCATCCATCCATTCACGTCGCGGTGGTCAGTGCTGTGCTGTGCGCTGACAGCGAGTGAAGACGCGTTTTCAGGTGAAGAGCGGCAAAGATGCATCCTCTACGCATTGCCCTCACATCACTGATTTATCCAGCAATGAACGTACATTGTTCCAGTATGTTCTGGAAAATCTTGAATAGTAATCGAGGAAGTGAAGTTGATGTAACATGCTTACATCGCTGAACTGTAACTGTCAGATCCTGCATGTAGGCTGAACTCAACCTAGCTGGCCTGTATCTCACAGCATGTGCCTGGGCTCAGATTTGCCAAGCATCACTTTATCACTTTTGAGAGTAATGATTGACATGAAACAGCCACTGTGTTAGTTTACAAAGTCATTAGGTTTCTGTACGCAAAGCAATTATGTGCCATTGGATTGTGCCAGCCTGTGTCCAGTACCATATATACCAGTGCACTTAAAATATGTCAATATTGTTTGGTGGTTTTCCCTTGTGATGTTTTTTTTGTATTATTATTATTATTTTAAATCTAGAGCAGCCTCTTGCTGGGTAAAATACACTCACTATGAGCTCCCTGGTCTCCCTCTCCTGTGCAGGCGATGTGGCTGTGGGGACTGGGCGTGCTGCTGCTCCTGCTGTATGGCAGCCTGGACGTGTGGTACTTCTTGCGGTCAGCGGTGGTGGTGCTGCGCGCCTGGCTGCAGCCGCCGGTGTGGGACGTGTTGGCGGAGCAGGGTGTGGGCGGGCGTGTGCTACCCGGCGACGTGGACTTCATGGGGCACATGAACAACGCCCGCTACCTGCGCGAGTGCGACTTTGCCCGCTTCTCCCTGTACACCCGCAACGGCTTCTTCAAGGCCCTGCGCGCGCTGGGGGCCACCGTCGTGCAGGGTGCCTCCACCATCCGCTACCGCCGCTCACTGGCGCTGGGGGAGGCCTTCGAGCTGCGCAGCCGGGTCTTGGCCTGGGACGACAAGGCCTTCTACCTGGAGCAGCACTTCGTCTCTCGTGCCGACGGCTTCCTGTCCGCCGTCATGTTGTGTCGGCAGAACATCCTGCGCTCCAGCCCCGACAAGATCATGCAGTTCCTGTGCAAGAGGAAGGTAGGCCAGCTGTCTTCCCAGCTCTGCTCCTGGAGCACTCCCTGTGTCTGCCGGCTGGTTCCCTCTCCACTCCAGCCCCAGCTGCTGTTGTCATTGTCACCTACTGACCTGGCTGATCTGCACCTGTTTAATAGCTGCAAATAACTTACCACTTACCAGTTTATTTAAACCAGTAAGGACTGTGGGAAAGACAGAAGGGAAATGCAAAGCCAGCACAGTGAAGCCTGTGTCCCTCGGAGAGCACAGAGCTGTGAAGCTGTTGTTAGGGGCAGTTACTGAGCAGCAGGGATGTCTGGAAATTGCTTTGCCAATTTCATCTCCTGTCCGTTCACACCAAGGTGTCTGTCTGTCCCGTCTCTACCAGTCTCTGACACTCACTTCCCCATGTCCCTTGCAGGTGGAGAGCCCAGAGTTCCCTGCAGAGCTGCAGCACTGGATCAGCTACAACACTGCCAGCAGCCAGGCCCTGAGGACCGAGAGCAAGCTGGAGGAGAAATCACAGTGAGGGAACGGGGGCCGCAGGGCAGGTACCACAAGTCATTCCTCTTCACCTGCAGAGCCACAGACAGCCTACCCTCACCCCACCACTGCAGACACGGGAGCAGATGACGCTGTGCCAGCCCTGAGCCCGGCATGCACTGACCCATCTGACTCCACTGTTCTACCTCTGGCACAAGCTGCTGTATCAGAAAGCATGGCTCTGCTTCAGACTGGCTGCTCTGAGCATGTTGTCACAGGTGTGCAGGAAGGAGCCTCTGTCTCTCCATTTCACAGGGAATGCATCTTGTTGGAAGGATTTATTTTGCTAAAACCTAAGAGACCCTCTAGTTCTGTACTTTACTATGACTGGTTAAAATGTCACCCTGTTGCTAAAATCTTAGTGCACCTGATCTCTGACTGTATTGTTTCCTGGTTTGAATTCTTTACACTTTTGTTGAAATTAAGTGAAATGTGTAAGAACAGAAAGTGATTGAAATGCAGAGCCTAAAAGAAATGTAAATCTTAATATAAAAGAACTATACAGTGTTGAATGTATTAAATCCAAATCGATACTTCCGATCTCTTTTTAATTCATTTAAAAAATATATAATTAACTTTTTATTGTGTGCAGTTTGTGGCCGCTTTTTCTTGCAGTCCACTTTGCCTGACCCGTCCAAATGCAGCCTCCAGTTTGCTTTGTACATTTTTTACAAACATCAGGGTGACAAATCTTATTTTATACCGAAGATGCACAACAGTGAGGGTCCCGAAGTCGTGAGCAAAGTCTCCCAATGCTCCTCGGTGCTGGAATTGAACAAATTGAGCATATTTTGTAGAAAACAGGATTGGTTGTCTCACTCAAGAGCAGCTGATCGTGTAAAACCATTCAGGTCAGAGCAGGCTGTGGTTATAACAGCTCTCTTGACCCGTGGCCCTTTTGTGGACCTAAATGAGGATCTAAATGGAGCTTTTAACAGGAATTTGCACTCAGTCGTGTCACTTGCTGGGGGCCTTTGACAGAAGCAGCAGGAGTGGTGTACCATAGGGTTGCACGGGAAGGAATGAGTCCTTTGGCTCTGGGGCCCTGCAGCCCTGAACACAATGAATAATGTTGCTGCTTTTCAGTTCTTCCTCCTTTAGTGAGAGGAGTGTAAATACTAAATATGTATTTTGCACTGCACTGCAGCCGCACGTAAGTAAAGTAATTGCACTATAATCAATAAATGATATGAAATCCTCCACTGTTTCTTTCCTGTTGTGTCCACTGTGTTTCGGGTACTGAGGGGGATGTCTGTGATCGTTTCAGTCAGTGTGATGTTCTGTGCTTTCCCAATGCAAAGCATTTGCTTACATTTCCCACTAGTAAAATAAAGGCCAGGACTTACTTTTCCTATTGGGGTCACAGTAAAGGCTGATTATATAAGATCAGACCAGCCCGATTTGAAATTCATTGCTCTTGTGTCGTGTGTGATGAGACCCCACACTCAGACCAGTGTCCCCTGACACCAGGGGTTTCAAGGCTGTGTCCAGAGGGATGATGTCACCCTCACGAGCACACACACCAGGAGCGCTGTGACACTGGCTATCCCCTAAAATACTACCACTGAGTAAGTAGCTCTAACTCGTTACCTCAACGCTCATGACCACCACAGCTGCAGGCATATTCTGGGATGTCCTCCCATACGGAAAATACATGTACTGCAAGACTTTTTAAGCTATAATTACAATATGCAAGAGTGGCCATGAAAACGTATTGAAACATAATCTGAATATTTAAAGACAGATTTTAAAATATATGAGTGTCTATTGAAATACTTTTGAGGCACAAGATGACATGCATTTCTATACATAAATGGTCAATGTTTGCTGAATACTTTCCATATATACATCAGCTTTAAAATATTTCTTCATATTTGTCAGAATGTATCGCAGTATTGTGGAAGGAAAGTTAGAAATTCTTTCCCTCATATCTATTTTACTCACTTGTATACTTAAGAAAGATAAGGTCAAGCCAGAAGGTCAGGCCAGAAAGAAGCTTGCTTTCTCTTTGTTATTTACGATGAGAATCTTGGAGACAATGTCAAACAGTATGATTGAAGTTCCTGATCCCTAATCCATGTGTTGACCTATGAACTCTGTCTTATAATGATATATATTCTGCTTAGCTAACTCTCTAAGATAATATAGTAATGACTTTTGTAATTGTAACCAGATCTTTGTTTTTTGTGTATAAAAGCCTCTGACTTTTAAAATGAAGGCAGAGCGACTTTGGGATCTTCTTGAGTCACTGTTCCTCTCCACGCTGCGTGTATTAAAGGCATTGCAACTAACGCTCCAACCTGATTGAAGATGATTGTTCCTCCACAGTATATTTGTTATCTGTACTGTGAGGATGTGTTTCCTTACATTTATTTTCTGGTTGGGCTGGGACGCCAATGTACAATAAACCTATGAGTCCAAACTATTAAAATCCATTTTTTTCATATCTTTCTATTATTTATGTTATCTTTTTACCAACCTCTTAGGAACCTGGGATTTTATTTTAAATAATCTTATGCCTTCCCTTGCTTTAAAAGAAAAAAAAAGTTGTAGTCATAACATGCATTGTGAGGACAGTTATGTAAATATATTTGGAAGCAGTATCTGCAGTGTAGGCAGGTTACTCAAGCACTTCTAATTTTTTGTTTGTTCAAGAGCTTGTGTTTTGGTAAATGGGCAATGTGTTCAATCAGAAGACAGAAGACATATTAGAAAATCGTTGCCCTATGTTCTGACAAACTGAGCTTCTCTATCAGGATGGGCTGCCCGGTATCTGAAAACAATGGGTTACCGGTTGGAATGAGCTGCCCCAACTGAAAATATTAAGCAGCTCATCCTGTCAGACATAAAGGACCTGTCTGAATGCGCTACCAACTGTTTTTCAACACTATTACTGTATTAGAAGCTTTCAAACCCTATGTAGCTCATCCTGTCATCTATGCGTAAATAGCAAATTATTACCCTAATTATTACCAGCAGATTTATGGGCTCATAAGAAAGTTTACAAACGAGAGGAGGCCATTCGCCCCATCGTGCTCATTTACTGTTTATTAATATCTAAGTGATCCAAGGATCCTATCCAGTCTGTTTTTAAATGTTCCCAAACTTTCAGCTTCTACCACATCGCTGGGGAGTTTGTTCAGATTGTGACGGCTCTCTGTGTGAAGAAGTGTCTCCTGTTTTCTGTCTTGAATGCCTTGAAGCCCAATTTCCATTTGTGTCCCGGGTGCGTGTGTCCCTGCTGATCTGGAAAAGCTCCTCTGGTTTGATGTGGTCGATGCCTTTCATGAGTTTGAAGACTTGAATCAAGTCCCCACGTAGTCTCCTCTGTTCCAGGGTGAAAAGGTTCAGGTCCTCAGTCTCTCAGTAGGACTTTCCCTTCAGACCTGGAATAAGTCTGGTTGCTCTCCTCTGAACTGCCTCTAGAGCAGCGATATCTTTCTTGAAGTGTGGAGCCCAGAACTGTCCACAGTATCCAGATGAGCTCTAACTAGTGCATTGTACAGTCTGAACATCACTGCCCTTGTTCTCAATTCTACACTTTTGACAACAATATACCCTAGCATTGTGTTTGCCTTTTTATTGCTTCCCCACATTGTTTGGATGGAGAAAGTGAGGAGTCCACATAGACTCCTAGGTCTTTCTCATGCGTTACTTAATCTAGTTCTATTCCTCCCATAGTGTCATTATAGTGGACATGTTTGTTACCTGCATGTATTACCTTGCACTTGTACACATTGAATTTCATCTGCCAGGTGTCTTTGAATAATAATGTTAAATTCTTATATTTTAATGGTTTCTGTTGACGATGAAATAATTAAATATGTGAAGCGTGTCTATTGGCATAAACAACAAACTCAAAATTTCCAGTCCAGCTCAATCAAACCCCACTGCACACAATGTATCGCATTAGCCAATAGTGTACCTGATACCGCCCACTAGCTGTGATTGACAGAGGGGGATATGACACAGTTGACATGTACAAAAGAAATAGAGAACACGCTTCACAATTTAAAAGAAAACCGACAAATGTAAACAGCAAAGCGGCAAACAGGAAATAAATAAATGTGCATGGTTCATTAAGAAACGTTTGATGCCATTGCCCTCTGCTGGCTAGCTGTGAATTGTGAATTTGTAAAATGTATTATGGCTTGAATTGCACTGTATTATTGCACTTTGTATTGCGCTTATATTTTGTAAGTCGCCCTGGGCAAGGCCTTCTGCTAAGAAATAAATAAATGAATCAATAAATAAATAATAACTATTGCAACACAGTGCAGTCTGCCACCAGCTCACTAGCCTTATCTAGACGCAACGAGATGATACTTTGACGAGATACTGGGCCCTATTCGTTAAAGTGTCGGATTCAAAAATCCTTATTATGGACAGAATAAAGCGGGTTAAGGACTGTTTGTGACTCATCAAATGTAATTTCGCCTTTCCCGACAAGTGAGTGACGTCATGGCAGGTCAAATAGCAACTGTTTTAAGGAATCCGACAAATCCTAAAAAGACCAAAAGTTTCCTAATTAGCATATCATTGCCTATGCAAGTAGGGGAGAGGGAGCGATTCATCAGTCATCAGTCCAGGTGTTTTTCTGTCCTAGTTTAACACCACGTCGAAGCTGTCCGTAACATGGACAAAACACGGACGTGGCGTTGGCAGAAAATGGGGCTTTCCACGCAGCATATGACATTATAAAGGCTGCTATACAACAGTGGAGGATACTTTGTGACAACATTTGTAAATAAATAAAGACAAATATAATATGAAATACATAAATAAATACAATACGAAATAAATTAATACAAATAGATACATAATTAGATAAATACATTTAGATGTAGTTCTCTTTTTGTTTATTTATGTATTTATTTCATATTTTATTAATTTATTAATTTATTTATTAGGAACAAATTATCCTCCATATACAACAACATGATCAGGGTCAGCAAAGGCAAATCCGCCTAAGAATCTGAAAAAGTCAATCAAACAATCAGTGAAATCAATAAAACAATCAGTGAAATTAAAACACATGTGAACAATGTAAAATAAATATACATATCTACCTAACCATACATATCAAATAAACGTAAACAAGGTGATAAGGCATCTCTCGTGACACGAGAACACAGCAAAGCCCAAATGAAACAAGGGAACTTTATGATGATATTATTTCTTTCATGTCGTGTTCTTCTTGTAATTCAGCTCTGATGGGTGGTCACTCCTGAGCCCAAGGTCAATGCTGACATTGAAGACGTACTCAGTCCCTGGCTTCAGGCCGGAGATGACAGTTGGGTGCAGTTGGAGGGAGCCAACAAAGCCCCAGTAGGAGCTGCTGTAGGTCACAGTGAAGTTGTGGGCCATCCTGGCCTAGCCCGGGGGAGTGTCCCAGCACAGAGACACCGAGTCGGTGGACACAGACACCACACTAATGCATTATATTTTTGGCAGAGCTGAGAAAAAGAAAATCATTGTATGTGTGTTTGTGTGTAAACATTCACCATAAGCTACCCCAGTGTCATGGTTGTGTAAAAGTGTGTAAATAAACTGCTCACTTCAGGAACATCTGCATTGTCCCCAGACTCCAGCGAAGGGAGCTGTACAGGGCTCTTCTATGTGTAATAGAAGACACTAAGGACCCTGGACCCTCTCCCTTCTCACCTCCTCCAAGTGACCGGTCCTGATTTACTCCCCTTCATCTCCTCCCTCCTCTACTCCTCACTCCTCTCTGGCTGTTTCTCCTCTGCATTTAAATAAGCTGCTGTCATTCCACTGCTCAAGAGACCAACCTTTGACGCCCCCTCTCCTCAGAACTACCGTCCTGTCTCCCTACTCCCCTTCCTCTCAAAGACTTTCAAGCGGGCGGTCCACCGTCAGCTCTCTGACTTTCTGTCCCAACACTCACCCCTGGATCCTCTGCAATCCGGCTTCCACACAGCTCACTCCACTGAGACGGCTCTCCTGGCAGTCACTGACTCCCTCAGCTGTGCTCGGGTGGCCTCCATCTTCTCAGTCCTCATCCTCCTTGACCTCTCCGCAGCATTTGACACCGTTGATCATTCCATCCTCCTCTCCTGCCTCGCTGACCTTGGGATCTCTGGGACTGCTCTCACCTGGTTCTCCTCCTACCTCAAGACCAGACCTACCAAGTGGCATGGCGAGGTTCCTCATCCATCCTAACCTCTCCTCACAGGCGTACCCAA
This sequence comes from Amia ocellicauda, assembly GCF_036373705.1. Taxonomy (NCBI): domain Eukaryota; kingdom Metazoa; phylum Chordata; class Actinopteri; order Amiiformes; family Amiidae; genus Amia; species Amia ocellicauda. The sequence goes on along the minus strand of NC_089851.1, from coordinate 1,641,616 downwards.
GGCTCCGTCCTGGGCCCCCTCCTATTCTCTCTCTACACTCGTTCCCTGGGCCCCCTCATTGCTTCCCATGGTTTCTCCTACCACTTCTATGCAGAGGATGCCCAGATCTTCCTGTCTTTTCCCACTTCTGACCCTCTCATCCCCTCTCACATCTCTTCCTGCTTGTCTGCTATCTCCACCTGGATGCACTCACACCACCTCAAGCTCAACCTCTTCAAATCGGATCTCCTCTTTTTTCCCCACTCTTCCTCACCTTCTGCTGACCTCCCCATCTCGATCCCCTTGGAATCCACCACACTCTCTCCTTCTTCCTCCGCTAAGAACCTAGCTAAGTCACCCTCAATCCTGCGCTCTCCTACACTCAGCGCATCACCACGCTGACACGCACCTGTAGATTCTTCTTGAGCAACATCCGTCAAATCCATCCCTTCCTCTCCAACACCTCATCTCAGCTGCTCGGCCAGTCACTGATCCTCTCCCGCCTGGACTACTGCAACTCCCTCCTGGCCGGCCTGCCTGCATCCACTACCCGCCGCTCCAGCTCATCCAGAACTCTGCGGCTCGTCTGTATTCTCTCTGCCCCGATTCACACACGCTACTCCACTGCTCCGCTCCCTCCACTGGCTCCCAATAGCGGCACGCATTCAGTTCAAGACATTGACCCTCACCTACCGATGTCTCGACCACACTGCACCAAGCTACCTTCAGACACTCGTCTCTCCATACATCCCCTCCAGACCACTGCGCTCCTCCAGTGCCAGAAGACTAACTCTGCCTCCTCTCCACTCTCCTTCCTCCAGAGTAATTTGTTAAATGTATTATGCTTTGAATTGCTTTGTATAATGTACATTTGAATTTGTAATGTTTGATGCCTTGTACTGAACTGTATTCTTGCACTTTGTATTGCACTTATATTTTGTAAGTCACCCTGGATAAGGGTGTCTGCCAAGAAATAATAATAATAATAATATTAATTGATCAAAGAGAGGCAAACGGGCAAGATTCTGTCACATATTGAATGCCATGGGCCTAGGGGCCCAGACATGCCTTGCTTCACCAATTGTTCATTTTCCATAACTCACACATGGACTTTTTTTTCAAATTATTATTATTATTATTTATTTCTTAGCAGATGCCCTTGTTCAGGGCGACTTACAAAATATAAGAGCTATAACAAATATGATATTATATGGCAGAAATCTATTATATCCTTATAAATGTTCTACCTTCTGTACAGAGAAGCCTGGCCACATATTTGAAGTCTGAATTTATGAATTAGCAATAGCGATGTGGCGGCATCCTGAATTCTCTCACCTGTCAAGGTCAAGATGGTGGTAGAGGTAGGAAAGCTTTCCAATTGGTTAATCACTGTGAAGAAATTGCAAACACATTTATTGCATTCCCCGACCTCTTGTACAATAGAATTGTACACCCTGAAGATTTTCCTATATTCAGATAAATTCATGTCCGTGATACATCGAATGAAGCTGGAAATACTTTACAGTAAATATGAATCAAGTTCACTGAAGACACTCAGGACCAAATCAGGGCTCCCCAGCTCTCTCAAAAGAGCTGGGGAGCCCTGATTTGGTCCTGAGTATCTTCAGAGAGTATCTTCAAGGGTCTCTGGAAATATTCTTTAATATTTCTTGAATGCCATTGATCAACTTCAATCACCAGACACCAATAGTGCAATCACAAATTATCAAATTTATTAAAAAAATCTTAAGACTCTTTATCTTTAACTTCTTCTTTATCTCTTTTTTATCTTTCTTTTAATTTTCCTTTTTTAATATTGAATATTCATTTATGTTTACAACTGGTTACAAATACTCATATGTAATTTAGCAAAACAAAACTATTTAAAAGCTTGCATAAATGACTTGGGTTAAACACTTAACTCAACCGTCCTTCACCTCGGGGCCCCAGGTAATAGCCTAATATGCCTACCCTCTAGCTATGCCTCTGGCCAGAAGCCACTGCAGGTCACAGTGATTGTTTATTTAATAGCGAACACATAAACATCACATTATATCTGCATATCTGCAGCAATCATTGTATCAAGGAAACTGTAATAGTGCTCACTGATCTAATAATCTGGGGGAGGGGTTATGCGTGCATATGTAATAGCTCTCAATAGAAGAATTAAGTGGAGCAGGGCACCAAAAGATGATGGTTCGAATTTAAGTGTGGTTTCTGACTGCACACTATATATATTTATATATATACACTCACCTAAAGGATAATTAGGAACACCATACTAATACTATGTTTGACTCCCTTTCGCCTTCAGAACTGCCTTAATTCTACGTGGCATTGATTCAACAAGGTGCTGAAAGCATTCTTTAGAAATGTTGGCCCATATTGATAGGATAGCATCTTGCAGTTGATGGAGATTTGTGGGATGCACATCCAGGGCACGAAGCTCCCGTTCCACCACATCCCAAAGATGCTCTATTGGGTTGAGATCTGGTGACTGTGGGGGCCAGTTTAGTACAGTGAACTCATTGTCATGTTCAAGAACCAATTTGAAATGATTCGACCTTTGTGACATGGTGCACTATCCTGCTGGAAGTAGCCATCAGAGGATGGGTACATGGTGGTCATAAAGGGATGGACATGGTCAGAAACAATGCTCAGGTAGGCCGTGGCATTTAAACGATGCCCAATTGGCACTAAGGGGCCTAAAGTGTGCCAAGAAAACATCCCCCACACCATTACACCACCACCACCAGCCTGCACAGTGGTAACAAGGCATGATGGATCCATGTTCTCATTCTGTTTACGCCAAATTCTGACTCTACCATCTGAATGTCTCAACAGAAATCGAGACTCATCAGACCAGGCAACATTTTTCAAGTCTTCAAATGTCCAATTTTGGTGAGCTTGTGCAAATTGTAGCCTCTTTTTCCTATTTGTAGTGGAGATGAGTGGTACCCGGTGGGGTCTTCTGCTGTTGTAGCCCATCCGCCTCAAGGTTGTACGTGTTGTGGCTTCACAAATGCTTTGCTGCATACCTCGGTTGTAACGAGTGGTTATTTCAGTCAAAGTTACTCTTCTATCAGCTTGAATCAGTCGGCCCATTCTCCTCTGACCTCTAGCATCAACAAGGCATTTTCGCCCACAGGACAGCCGCATACTGGATGTTTTTCCCTTTTCACACCATTCTTTGTAAACCCTAGAAATGGTTGTGCGTAAAAATCCCAGTAACTGAGCAGATTGTGAAATACTCAGACCGGCCCGTCTGGCACCAACAACCATGCCACGCTCAAAATTGCTTAAATCACCTTTCTTCCCCATTCAGACATTCAGTTTGGAGTTCAGGAGATTGTCTTGACCAGGACCACACCCCTAAATGCATTGAAGCAACTGCCATGTGATTGGTTGATTAGATAATTGCATTAATGAGAAATTGAACAGGTGTTCCTAATAATCCTTTAGGTGAGTGTATATATACACCGATCAGCCATAACATTATGACCACTGACAGGTGAAGTGAATAACACTGATAATCTCGTTATCATGGCACCTGTCAGTGGGTGGGATATATTAGGCAGCAAGTGAACATTTTGTCCTCAAAGTTGATGTGTTACAAGCAGGAAAAATGGGCAAGCGTTGCCGAAAGTGCCTACAATGCGCACGTGAGCATCAGAACTGGACCACGGAGCAATAGAACAAGGTGGCTTGGTCTGATGAATCATGATTTCAAGGTGTTGACATGGCCTCCAAATTCCCCAGATCTCAATCCAATCGAGCATCTGTGGGATGTGCTGGACAAAAAAGTCTGATCCATGGAGGCCCCACCTCGCAACTTACAGGACTTGGAACGTCTTGGTGCCAGATACCACAGCACACCTTCAGAGATCTAGTGGAGTCCATGCCTCGATGTGTCAGGGCTCTTTTGACGGCAAAAGGGGGACCTACACAATATTAGGCAGGTGGTCATAATGTTATGGCTGATCGGTGTATATATATAATGTGAAAGTGAAATTGTATTTATAATGTAGGTGAAGTTAAATTAATTTTAAAAACAATCTTAAATAATGAACAAATACGGAGTTACTAAGTTGTGTTTGACTTTATTTCAAGAAATGTGGATCTTCATGCAATCGTAGTGTCTCCCAAAGCCAAGACCCATAGCATTATCAATTAGACATGTCACATACTGTAGCTTTATTAATTTTGCTGTCTCTTTGCAATCTTGACAGTTTTAATATAAAAATGAGTGGTAATAGCAGTAATAATAATTTATAATATTGAAGGTGAATTTTGATTTTAGGAATTTGTATGGTGGTTTGCAATCTTGAAATATCATCAGCAGGATTACAGAGAAGGCAGTGACAGTGGGTTAGGAGTGTCCCAGTCACAGTGCTGAGGGTCCAGGTCAGTCCCATGCAGACTGGCTTTGGGAAAATGCTGGTTCTCTGGCTGCTGTCAGACTCCAGTGGAGCCACACTGACCTGTGGGAGAGACACAGAGCTGTACTGGGAAAAGGAGTTGACAGTGTTGAATGGGTATTTAGTAATAACTACAAGCCAGCTCAGATCTTTGCATGGAGAGACACTGCGTGCCATTGCCATTAGTCAAGTTACAAGACACCACTGAGACAAATGTGGCCAGCATCAAGAAAGTATGTATTAGAAATCTGTTTTAGTCTGTAATCCATACATTAGCAATGCTTATTTCTACAATATATTGGCAACATATCAGAGAAACATATACAAAATACAATATACAAAAAAGTGGCTCATTTTGTAAAATAACAGGAACATACAGTGAGGGAAAAAAGTATTTGATCCCCTGCTGATTTTGTACGTTTGCCCACTGACAAATAAATGATCAGTCTATAATTTTAATGGTAGGTGTATTTTAACAGTGAGAGACAGAAGAACAACAAAAAAATCCAGAAAAACGCATTTCAAAAAGGTTATAAATTGATTTGCATGTTAATGAGGGAAATAAGTATTTGATCCCCTATCAATCAGCAAGATTTCTGACTCCCAGGTGTCTTTTATACAGGTAACGAGCTGAGACTCTCTTAAAGGGAGTGCTCCTAATCTCAGCTCGTTACCTGTATAAAAGACACCTGTCCACAGAAGCAATCAATCAATCAGATTCCAAACTCTCCACCATGGCCAAGACCAAAGAGCTGTCCAAGGATGTCAGGGACAAGATTGTAGACCTACACAAGGCTGGAATGGGCTACAAGACCATCGCCAAGCAGCTTGGTGAGAAGGTGACAACAGTTGATGCGATTATTTGCAAATGGAAGAAACACAAAATAACTGTCAGTCTCCCTCGGTCTGGGGGTGTTTTTCTGCTAAGGGGCCAGGACAACTCCACCGCATCAAAGGGACGATGGACGGGGCCATGTACTGTCAAATCTTGGGTGAGAACCTCCTTCCCTCAGCCAGGGCATTGAAAATGGGTCGTGGATGGGTATTCCAGCATGACAATGACCCAAAACACACAGCCAAGGCAACAAAGGAGGGGCTCAAGAAGAAGCACATTAAGGTCCTGGAGTGGTCTAGCCAGTCTCCAGACCTGAATCCCATAGAAAATCTGTGGAGGGAGCTGAAGGTTCGAGTTGCCAAACGTCAGCCTCGAAACCTTAATGACTTGGAGAGGATCTGCAAAGAGGAGTGGGACAAAATCCCTCCTGAGATGTGTGCAAACCTGGTGGCCAACTACAAGAAACGTCTGACCTCTGTGATTGCCAACATGGGTTTTGCCACCAAGTACTAAGTCGAAGGGGTCAAATACTTATTTCCCTCATTAACATGCAAATCAATTTATAACTTTTTGGAAATGCGTGTTTCTGGATTTTTTTGTTGTTATTCTGTCTCTCACTGTTAAAATACACCTACCATTAAAATTATATACTGATCATGTCTTTGTTAGTGGGCAAACGTACAAAACCAGCAGGGGATCAAATACTTTTTTCCCTCACTGCACCTACAAAAAGCCTTTACTATATAGGGCTATACAAAATATGTAAAATAACACTAAAACTAAAAATAAATGTATACGAACAGTTCCAAAAACGAATCCCTTCCCACAGTCTCATAGCAGAAGCAAGGAGTATGTAATTCCCATGAATTATCTCTTCCTCGGGTTGTGACTCCCTGAGTGCCAGTCCGGCAAACCTCTCTGGTCACATTAAACTCTCCAGGGGCTCTAGAGAAGAGGCAAGGCAGGCACTGATGTGATGTTCTGCTGGCCAACTGCTATATCAACACCCCTCCATCTCTCTGTGATCTCCATAGCACTTCTGCCCTCATGGAATTGTGCTGCACCACAGAGGAGGTCAGATGACTCATGGGACAATGGAATACCAAAAACAAGGTAGGTGCATAAATCTCTAATCATTAATCTTCCTTTCTGTTCTCAACAGGCTTTGTTTGAAATCTTTGCAAATGTATTAAAAATAAAAATAAAAAAAAGCACATGTACATAAGTATTCACAGCCTGTGCTCAATACTTTGTTGAAGCACCTTTGGCACCAATTCCAGCCTCAAGTCTTTTTGAGTATGATGCTACAAGCTTGGCACACCTATTTTTGGGCAGTTTCTCCCATTCTTCTTTGCAGGACCTCTCAAGCTCCATCAGGTTGGATGGGGAGCATCGGTGCACAGCCATTTTCAGATATCTCCAGGTGTGTCTATTCTAGTGATCAAGTTCAGTTTAAACAAACACGTGAAAACAACACAGTAATTAGTGAAAAGATTATAAGTAAATTAATAAGTAAAACAAGGAAATTAAGTAATATATATTTTCACTATGTGGTGGGTGGTAATGATGGGAACAGGAAGTATAGTGCAGGTTTATTATTTTACAGAACCAAACAAAACAAAACTCAAAACAAGATCCTTACTCCTTTTAGATGTGGCGTCTGTCATAATAGAGCAGACCGGGGTGGTGGATCCAGGTGTAGGGCAGACAGGAAAATATGATGAATATGACTGGACTTGTTAAAAGAGCGTCCGGGAGTTGTGGTCAAAAGGGCAGGCAAAAGGACAGTCGATCGAGCAAACAGGGCAGCAAGGAGGATAAAAAAACAGCAACAAAGAACAAGGCAGGGTCTGGTACACGGGTTTAGAAAAACACAAGATAAGGCTCAGGGTTGTAACAAAAAAAAAAGCTAACAAGACTTGGTGAGGTGTGTTGAGAGCAGGAGGTTTAAATACATAGGAAAACGAGGAACGAGATGAGGGTCAGGTGAGGAGACTAGATTGAATAATGACTAGAAGGGAGACAGAATCAGGAAGACAGATGGAGTAAGGGCAACATCTAGTGGAGAGAAGGGGACAGGGCGATGTCATGGCACAACGGGGGAGAAGGGGAGGTGTGCAGCGGTGACGGCATGACGTGGAGGGGCCACGGAGGGAGGCGGTGGAGGGCCGAGCAGCAGGCACCCAGCAACCAGGACACCCCACTAAGGGTCAAGGGGCACAGGGAACCAGGAAAGTAGCAGGGGAGCAAGGCACAGGGAGCCCCCGAGCAAGTGCCAGCATGGAGAGCAGTGATGGAGGTCAGGGAATGTGGTGGAACCCCCAGCCTTTATTTTGCCTGTAGGACTTTTCTAAGACTACAGTGGCTGGCTCAGCTCCATCTTTCTCTCCTGAACCCAACACATGTTGCTTTTCCCCCTCTGATCCAGTCAACACTGTGTCCCCCTCTGGGTACATCATCTGCCTGAGCTCCATGTCCCCCTCAGGCTGTGGCGATACTCAGGGCATAACAGCATTGCCTGTAGCACCTCCTCCTCCGGGTGCAGCAGCAGTGGCACTATAGCTTTTGGGGATGGTAAATGCAGCACATCTTGTAACTCCGCTCCCAGCAATGGTTGTGCTGGTTTTTGTGTCTCTGGCCATAGCACTACTTCATCCGGCCAGGACGCTGAGATCCAGCTTGGGCAGCATCTCCTGTGGCACCAGCTGCTCTTCCACCTCCTCTGTGGGAAACTCTGGGCTGGGCAGTTCCATCTCCCACTCCAGGACAAACTAAAGGAGTGGCATCTCCATCTCTTTATCTAGTGCATCCTCTGGAAGAGGGACCTCATCATCACACTCCAGGACCATCAGCAATATATATATATATTTTTTTTTAAAGCATCAACACTAAAACGAGACGGACCCCGAACAATAGTTTAAACAAGAAATAATACACAGATTGTTAATAATTTTGCAAAGCGAGTAGAATGCATTGAAATGCAACCAAACACTGAAAGATTTTTACTTTTAAAGCAATATGGAATGGCTACTTTTTCTTTCAAAAACTATTGATTACTCGGCAATCCAGTGAAAGGCAAAGGAGGATGTGTGTGCTGGGATGCATAAAGCAGGCTGACCAGAGTGACAGGGCCCTAACGACAGTGTTTATTTTATTAATTAATCCTTTTTCATTTTATTTAAATGAAAACTGAACATAACAAACATAACGTACAATAACCCAAAATTGAGCAATCGGACACCAAGTCCCCAAACTCCCTCCCCTTCAAAGGACCAAAACAAAGTAGAAAATAAAAATAAAGTGAACAAAATAAAATAAAAACTATCCCAAGATCAGCACAGACACATTAGCAAGGGCTACTCCAAGCAGAAAGAACTCTCAATCATTCCTCTGCCTAACACTGACACCAGAGAATGTGTGCATCCAGCATCACCACAATAGCGATTGAGGAGGAAGCAGGGGTCTGGAGCTGCTGGAGTGCACCTGAGCACCGCTCCAGCAAAATCCATTCAAGGCTGATCTCCATCTCTGACGGTTAACAATAAATAAAAAATAGGTAAATTATCTCTTATTTCTTTCAGGCACACAAATGGAAATTTGTGCATCCTCACACGTTTCAATTACAGAGCTCCACCGAAATAGATCTCTGTGATTGACATAATGTTTGCCTGCATAATGTTGGTTGATAAGTGATTTTTCACTGGATGTGTCCCATTGTGATGTGTGGTTGGGAAGCAAAGATATGTTTGAGTCAAAATCTGCCTAATTTCATGGATTCCATGGAGATTTTCAGCTAAGCTTTTCGACTTTGAAATGACGCATTTCAGGTCTCCAGACACCCACTGTGAATTCCTCATTGTTTTTGCAACATTAATTTTGTACAGTGGACAGTGATAAAGGAAAATGATAAAGACTTCAATCTAATAAAACATGAAATGCTTGAAAGTTTCTATTATGTTGATCTATATGCCTACAATAATCTTTAACAAATTAAAACAATTAAAAGTGGTATGAAAGTGTTTTAACACTAATATTTACATTTTTTTAACATTTAATTTTTGTACTTCCATGGAAGCATCCTGAACCATGTTAACATCCCCTCCAATCACTAAAGAATAACCAGATCACCATCACAAATAAGGACACAATCACACAAGGACACATTTAAACACACTGAAGTATCTGGGCTGGATGGACATCACTGTGCTCTACTGACCAAGAGAAGAGATGATCTTCTCTTCTCTTCCACAGTCAGCGTATATCCTGACAGCTCAGTGCACGTGTAGTTGTCTGAGGTTGGAGCTTCCCGGCCCAGCATTCTAACCACGCACCACTGGAACCCCTCCGAGCACTCCGCACCGCAGCGGCTCCAGCACAGTACAGTGTTAAGCCCTCTATGCCAAAAGACCAGGTCTTCCACCACAGGAGGCTTAACCAACTGAACCCCTAACACCAGGTCCCTATAGGCTATGAGCTGTGGTTCTTACCTGTTTAATTCAGTGTCCACTGTCCACTGTCTCAAAGTGTGTCTGCAGAGCTGCTCTGTCCCAGTGCTGTCTCCTAGTTTGTCTGCTCTTTGTCCAGGTTCTTTTTCCCAGTGCAGTCTCTTTGTTATATCTCATTACAGTCTTCAAATCTGTCAGTGTGTGTCCCAGTATTATCTATATTTTCTTTGGTTGCTGGCCCAGTGCCATCTTCCAATACTGTCTCCCAGCCTGTCTATCTACATTCTTTTAATGGAAATCAATGCTGGCCTGGCTCAAAGTTAATCCATGCAAATTGGCTGTTGCTGCCACTGCTGCCTGCAGAAACTCAAGCCAATCAGCTGTCACATTTCTCATCAGCCCAGATACTATTTGCATGCTAGATGTGTGTACAGGAGCTACATTGTCTCAACGTGATTGATGCCATGACACACCTCGATCTCCGGTGCAACTCAAAAGTGCAATGTATTGCAACTGGAATTTGCGATTTTCCTGTGGATGTGTGTATAGATGGACAACAACCAATTTACATGGAGTAACTTTGAGCCAGGCCATATCAGCCAGCACTGATTTCCATTAACTAATTTTCTAACTAATGCATAATTTTTTTATTATTTCATGGACAGTGTACAACTTTAACATTGCATTCCAAACCACAAATTATTCCTGGTATTCATTGATCAATAAATAAGATTACAATGTGTTCCACACAAACAGGGTTAATGGTATTTTGTGTAATGGGTTTTAAATGCATATGTAAATGTTTTGGGTACAGTCAGTGTAATGGTACACATGGAAATAGTTCCCCATTTAATGAGAATTTCCCTAGGAAAGGTTTAAATAACCTCTGTGACAGGCTGCTGTCTGTCTCGGTACGGCTGCTGCTGACGCCCGCTGATTAGATGCTCATGTGCCGCAGCGGTGTTATCCGCTCCCTCGCAAACAGGCTGCGGGCAATGAGCACCGTGGCGACTGTGACGTCAGCGGCAGCTGATGTTTGCCTATTTAACCCCTCTCCTTCCCCAATGGAGGCAGCTAACCCGATGAGAAGGACTGCAACTACAACCTCTGACTGCCCGGAGCACCCTGTTTGTGTGGACATTTGTGTGATCCTGAGAAGAAACACAGTCAGTCAGGAGCGAGACAGAGACTCTGCACAGAACTACATCTGCTGCTGAATGTGGAACTGGAGTCAGGGCCATTTCTAGCCTTTTGGAGGCTCTAATCAGGATTTGATTTGTGGGCCACCCTCACCATAGCCCACTTGCCACAACATCAAACTACAATAGGCTTAAGACTGCCGTCTTGTAAACTTTTTGTATAAGCACACATATGATTTATTATACACAATTGGTGTAATCACAATCTGTAGTTCTTGCATTACAATAATCTGCCCGTTTGTATAATCAAGTAGACCTGCATTTTTTACAGTGACATATGTTTAGTGGTTTACAAATGTTTGTAAAGGTGTGTACACACTGGACACGAGCAATGTGAGAGAACATTTTAGAACTGCCTGTATTTCAATAGGAGCTTCCACACTGCAGGAGAGCAACGTGAGCGACTTTAGAAACATTCACATTACTAACATTCACATTACTAAGATAGAAAATGTCTCGATTTTTCATTTTTAGGCTGCAACTGGAAAAAGTCTGACCAATTAGAAGTAATTTAAACCCATGTGGAAACACACCTCAGTATCACTCAGTAGAGTGCAGGAAACAAACCGCATAACATAACAAACAACAGAAGTTAATTTGTGAGCTACAGCAATATCCATTACTGTATCATTGTATCATTGTAAATTAAATGTGTCATTCAACACAACGCAGGTGTGCACTGTCCTAATTAGTTACAGGTGGAGTATTTAACAGCCTCCTGGCCCTCTGCACCAGCAGTCAGCGCCAGCAGCCTCAGTGTCCCCCTTCTGAAGGGCCCATCTCCAAAGGGCAGGGACTCTAGCTGTGGGACGCTAGCTGTGGGACTCCAGCGAGGAGAAGACTGCGAGGAGACGCTGCATAGCAACAGCAAGAAGCCATGACGATCTCTGCGATTCCCGTCCTCCTTTCTCCGTCTTCATGGTGTGCACCTACTCGCCATTGCTTCCCTAATCCCTCTAACCTCATCTCTCTGCCTCTCCCCTCCTCCTCCCTCCCCTCTACTCCACTCTCTGGAGGTCTGTGGAACTGCCACTCAGCTTCCAACCAAGCCGACTTAATCTCCGCCTTCACCTCTCACCACTCCCTGGATTTCCTTGCTCTCACCGAGACATGGATCTCCCCGGCCGCCTTATCTTCTCTGTTCGTCCTGTCCCACTCCCCTCGTCTTACCGGCTCTTCCCTTCTCTTCTCTTCTCTTCTCTTCTCTTTCCCCCCCTCTCTCTCCTCTATTACGACCCACAGCTTTAAATTCCATGCAGTGGAAATCACCTCTCCCTCTCACCTCTTCCTTCTAGTTCTCTACCGTCCACCTGGTCCACTCACCTCCTTCCTGGATGAACTCGACTTCTTCTTTCCTCCTTCCTCTCGCTGTCCTCACCTACCATCCTCCTGGGAGACTTCAACATCCACCTCTCCAACCCTTCCCACTGTGCCAGATTTCTTCCTCTCCTTCACTCCTTTAACTTCTCTCTCTCCCCATCTCCCCCCACTCACAAGGTTGGCCGCCAGCTAGACCTCATCTTCTCTAGAGGCTGCTCCCCTTCAACACTCTCCGTGACACCCATGGACATCTCAGACCACCACTTCATCTCCTTCTCCCTTTCTCTCCCCTCCCTCCCTCCCTCCCCACTCCACCCACTCCCTCTGCCACTTACCACCGTAATCTCCGCTCTGTCTCCCCCTCCACCCTTGCCTCCACTGCCCTCACTCTCTTACCTTCCATTGATTGTTTTTCCCATCTATCTGTCAACTGTGCTACCTCCTCTTTGTTCTCCTCCCTCACCATCTACCTTGACTCTCTCTGTCCTCTCACGTCTCATCCTGCCCGTCCCTCCCCTCCTCAGCCTTGGATCTCTGCTGTTCTCCGCTCAACCTGAACTAGTCTGCATGCCGCCGAACGGAAGTGGAAGAGGTCCAAACTCCCAGCTGCCCTGAAACACTACCGCTCTGCACTGTCCACATTCTCCTCCTCACTCACCTCAGCCAAGAAGTCTTACTTCTAATCTCTCTTCGAATCCACTGTCAACAACCCCCGCAAACTCTTCTCCACCTTCTCCTCCCTCCTTGCCCCCCTCCTCCTCCTCCCTCATCTCTCACTGCTGATGATTTCGCCTCCTTCTTCTCCTCCAAGATTGCAGACATCCACAGGCTCTTCAACAGTCCCCCCTCCTCTCCCTTCACACCCAAACCTCCCACCGATCAAGCTTCCTTTTCTTCATTCTCACCTCTCTCAGACGCTGAAGTTTCCGCTCTCCTCCTACATCACAAACCTACAACGTGTGCCCTGGACCCTCTCCCTTCTCGCCTCCTCCAAGTGACCGCTCCTGATCTACTTCCCTTCATCTCCTCCCTCCTCAACTCCTCACTCCTCTCTGGGTGTTTCTCCTCTGCATTTAAACAAGCTGCTGTCATCCCACTGCTCAAGAAACCAACCCTTGACGCCACCTCTCCTCAGAACTACTCATCGCATCCCATGGTTTCTCCTACCACTTCTATGCTGATGATGCCCAGATCTTCCTGTCTTTTCCCTCTTCCGACCCTCTCATCCCCTCTCACATCTCTTCCTGCTTGTCTGCTATTTCCGCCTGGATGCACTCACACCACCTCAAGCTCAACCTCTCCAATCGCATCTCCTGTTTTTCCCCAACTCTTCCTCACCTTCTGCTGACCTTCCCATCTCGATCCCCTTGGAATCCACCACACTCTCTCCTTCTTCTTCCGCTAAAAATCTAGGAGTCACCCTCGATCCTGCGCTCTCCTACACCCAGCACATCACCACGCTGACACGCACCTGTAGATTCTTCCTGAGCAACATACGCCTGATCCGTCCCTTCCTCACCGACTACTCGATTCGTCAAGTCACTGGTCCTCTCCCGCCTGGACTACTGCAACTCCCTCCTGGCCGGCCTGCCTGTAACTACTACCCGCCGCTCCAGCTCATCCAGAACTCTGCGGCTCGTCTGGTATTCTGGTATTCACGATTCACACACGCTACTCCACTGCTCCGCTCCCTCCACTGGCTCCCGATAGCGGCACGCATTCAGTTCAAGACATTGACCCTCACCTACCGCTGTCTCGACCACACGGCACCAAGCTACCTTCAGACCCTCGTCTCTCCATACATCCCCTCCAGACCACTGCGCTCCTCCAGTGCCAGAAGACTAACTCTGCCTCCTCTCCACTCTCCCTCCTCCAGAGCTGCTCCTTCTCATCCCTGAACCCTAAGTGGTGGAACGACCTGCCCACCGAAGTCAAAACAGCAGAGTCCTTGACCTCATTCCGGCGCTTACTCAAGTCGCATCTCTTCCGACAGCACTTGTAATATTAGTCCTCTATCCCTGCTAGATAGCACTTCACAGTTTTATTATGCTTCTCGCGTTCTTGATTGTTTTCCTCCTTGCTCCCTTTCCCGTAGCCCTCGTCTGTGACCCTACATCTTGACAGCACTTAGCTTTCACCGTCCAGGATGTAGGAAGTCTCTTACTGTACTTGTGTAAATTGTAAATTGGAATCTGTAAAATGTATTTTGAATTGCTATGTTTTAGCTAAGTTGAACTTGTAATGATTGATGCCTTGTACTTCTCTGTATTTTTGCACTTATGTTGTAAGTCGCCCTGGATAAGGGCGTCTGCCAAGAAATAAAAATAAAAATAATAATAATAATAATAATAATAATAATAATAATAATAATAATAATAATAATAATACATTACATTATTTGTCATTTAGCAGACGCTCTTATCCAGGGCAACTTACATTTATACCCATTTATACAGCTGGGCATTTTACTGGAGCAATCTAAATGAAGTACCTGCTCAAGGGTACAACAGCACTGCCCCACCCACAATTTGAATCCACAACCTTGGAATCATGAGTCCAGAGCCCCAACCACTACTCCACAGTGCGGTCTGCCCGGTGGTGCCTCGCTCCAGCTCCTCACACTGCCAAACAACCACCGGGAAACGCCAGCAGGGCAGCTCAGGGGGGAAATGCTGCCCTGCACCCCGTCGCCATCTCCTCCCCTCATCGCTGAAGTGGGACGATTTGGTCAGGGCAGGAGCCTGTACCTCCCATGCCGGGTGGAGGGACAGGCATGCCAGGCCCTGGTCGACACCGGCTCCACCATCTCCCTCCTCCGTCCCGGAGTGCTACCAGGCACTGACCCAGTCAACCCCAACAGCTGGCAACCCACCAAAGTCTACCTCAGGTCAGTCACCGGAGAACTCACCCCCATGAGAGGCAGTAAGGTGTTGGAGGTGAGCTTTAGTGACAGGCGGTTCCCCAAAAATGTTGGCTGGCAATCATCAAGGACCAATAACTTTTTTGAAATGTATGTTTCTGGATTTTGTTGTTCTAATTCTGTCTCTCACTGTTAAAATACACCTACCATTAAAATTATAGACTGATCATTTCTTTGTCAGTGGGCAAACGTACAAAATCAGCAGGGGATCAAATACTATTTTCCCCCACTGTATGTCTGGCACAAATCAACATGCATTTCTATACAGTGAATGGTCAATGGTTGTTGATATGTAATGTCAAATACATTAATTTACTTTCAAATCCAAGTCTTTATATTTCAGTATGTTTTGGTAGCTATATACACTCACCTAAACGATTATTAGGAACACCATACTAATACTGTGTTTGACCCCCTTTCGCCTTCAGAACTGCCTTAATTCTACGTGGCATTGATTCAACAAGGTGCTGAAAGCATTCTTTAGAAATGTTGGCCCATATTGATAGGATAGCATCTTGCAGTTGATGGAGATTTGTGGGATGCACATCCAGGGCACGAAGCTCCCGTTCCACCACATCCCAAAGATGCTCTATTGGGTTGAGATCTGGTGACTGTGGGGGCCAGTTTAGTACAGTGAACTCATTGTCATGTTCAAGAAACCAATTAGAAATGATTCGACCTTTGTGACATGGTGCATTATCCTGCTGGAAGTAGCCATCAGAGGATGGGTACATGGTGGTCATAAAGGGATGGACATGGTCAGAAACAATGCTCAGGTAGGCCATGGCATTTAAACGATGCCCAATTGGCACTAAGGGGCCTAAAGTGTGCCAAGAAAACATCCCCCACACCATTACACCACCACCACCAGCCTGCACAGTGGTAACAAGGCATGATGGATCCATGTTCTCATTCTGTTTACGCCAAATTCTGACTCGACCATCTGAATGTCTCAACAGAAATCGAGACTCATCAGACCAGGCAACATTTTTCCAGTCTTCAACTGTCCAATTTTGGTGAGCTTGTGCAAATTGTAGCCTCTTTTTCCTATTTGTAGTGGAGATGAGTGGTACCCGGTGGGGTCTTCTGCTGTTGTAGCCCATCCGCCTCAAGGCTGTACGTGTTGTGGCTTCACAAATGCTTTGCTGCATACCTCGGTTGTAACGAGTGGTTATTTCAGTCAAAGTTGCTCTTCTATCAGCTTGAATCAGTCGGCCCATTCTCCTCTGACCTCTAGCATCAACAAGGCATTTTCGCCCACAGGACTGCCGCATACTGGATGTTTTTCCCTTTTCACACCATTCTTTGTAAACCCTAGAAATGGTTGTGCGTGAAAATCCCAGTAACTGAGCAGATTGTGAAATACTCAGACCGGCCCGTCTGGCACCAACAACCATGCCACGCTCAAAATTGCTTAAATCACCTTTCTTCCCCATTCAGACATTCAGTTTGGAGTTCAGGAGATTGTCTTGACCAGGACCACACCCCTAAATGCATTGAAGCAACTGCCATGTGATTGGTTGATTAGATAATTGCATTAATGAGAAATTGAACAGGTGTTCCTAATAATCCTTTAGGTGAGTGTATATATACACCGATCAGCCATAACATTATGACCACTGATAGGTGAAGTGAATAACACTGATAATCTCGTTATCATGGCACCTGTCAGTGGGTGGGATATATTAGGCAGCAAGTGAACATTTTGTCCTCAAAGTTGATGTGTTACAAGCAGGAAAAATGGGCAAGCGTTGCCGAAAGTGCCTACAATGCGCACGTGAGCATCAGAACTGGACCACGGAGCAATAGAACAAGGTGGCTTGGTCTGATGAATCATGATTTCAAGGTGTTGACATGGCCTCCAAATTCCCCAGATCTCAATCCAATCGAGCATCTGTGGGATGTGCTGGACAAAAAAGTCTGATCCATGGAGGCCCCACCTCGCAACTTACAGGACTTGGAACGTCTTGGTGCCAGATACCACAGCACACCTTCAGAGATCTAGTGGAGTCCATGCCTCGATGTGTCAGGGCTCTTTTGACGGCAAAAGGGGGACCTACACAATATTAGGCAGGTGGTCATAATGTTATGGCTGATCGGTGTATATATATAATGTGAAAGTGAAATTGTATTTATAATGTAGGTGAAGTTAAATTAATTTTAAAAACAATCTTAAATAATGAACAAATACGGAGTTACTAAGTTGTGTTTGACTTTATTTCAAGAAATGTGGATCTTCATGCAATCGTAGTGTCTCCCAAAGCCAAGACCCATAGCATTATCAATTAGACATGTCACATACTGTAGCTTTATTAATTTTGCTGTCTCTTTGCAATCTTGACAGTTTTAATATAAAAATGAGTGGTAATAGCAGTAATAATAATTTATAATATTGAAGGTGAATTTTGATTTTAGGAATTTGTATGGTGGTTTGCAATCTTGAAATATCATCAGCAGGATTACAGAGAAGGCAGTGACAGTGGGTTAGGAGTGTCCCAGTCACAGTGCTGAGGGTCCAGGTCAGTCCCATGCAGACTGGCTTTGGGAAAATGCTGGTTCTCTGGCTGCTGTCAGACTCCAGTGGAGCCACACTGACCTGTGGGAGAGACACAGAGCTGTACTGGGAAAAGGAGTTGACAGTGTTGAATGGGTATTTAGTAATAACTACAAGCCAGCTCAGATCTTTGCATGGAGAGACACTGCGTGCCATTGCCATTAGTCAAGTTACAAGACACCACTGAGACAAATGTGGCCAGCATCAAGAAAGTATGTATTAGAAATCTGTTTTAGTCTGTAATCCATACATTAGCAATGCTTATTTCTACAATATATTGGCAACATATCAGAGAAACATATACAAAATACAATATACAAAAAAGTGGCTCATTTTGTAAAATAACAGGAACATACAGTGAGGGAAAAAAGTATTTGATCCCCTGCTGATTTTGTACGTTTGCCCACTGACAAATAAATGATCAGTCTATAATTTTAATGGTAGGTGTATTTTAACAGTGAGAGACAGAAGAACAACAAAAAAATCCAGAAAAACGCATTTCAAAAAGGTTATAAATTGATTTGCATGTTAATGAGGGAAATAAGTATTTGATCCCCTATCAATCAGCAAGATTTCTGACTCCCAGGTGTCTTTTATACAGGTAACGAGCTGAGATTAGGAGCACTCTCTTAAAGGGAGTGCTCCTAATCTCAGCTCGTTACCTGTATAAAAGACACCTGTCCACAGAAGCAATCAATCAATCAGATTCCAAACTCTCCACCATGGCCAAGACCAAAGAGCTGTCCAAGGATGTCAGGGACAAGATTGTAGACCTACACAAGGCTGGAATGGGCTACAAGACCATCGCCAAGCAGCATGGTGAGAAGGTGACAACAGTTGGTGCGATTATTCGCAAATGGAAGAAACACAAAATAACTGTCAGTCTCCCTCGGTCTGGGGCTCCATGCAAGATCTCACCTCGTGGAGTTTCAATGATCATGAGAACGGTGAGGAATCAGCCCAGAACTACACGGAAGGATCTTGTTAATGATCTCAAGGCAGCTGGGACCATAGTCACCAAAAAAACAATTGGTAACACACTACGCCGTGAAGGAGTGAAATCCTGCAGCGCCCACAAGGTCCCCCTGCTCAAGAAAGCACATGTACAGGCCCGTCTGAAGTTTGCCAATGAACATCTGAATGATTCAGAGGAGAACTGGGTGAAAGTGTTGTGGTCAGATGAGACCAAAATCGAGCTCTTTGGCATCAACTCAACTCGCCGTGTTTGGAGTAGGAGGAATGACCCCAAGAACACCATCCCCACCGTCAAACATGGAGGTGGAAACATTATGCTTTGGGGGTGTTTTTCTGCTAAGGGGACAGGACAACTGCACCACATCAAAGGGACAATGGACGGGGCCATGCCAAATCTTGGGTGAGAACCTCCTTCCCTCAGCCAGGGCATTGAAAATGGGTCGTGGATGGGTATTCAAGCATGACAATGACCCAAAACACACAGCTAAGGCAACAAAGGAGTGGCTCAAGAAGCACATTAAGGTCCTGGAGTGGCCTAGCCAGTCTCCAGACCTTAATCCCATAGAAAATCTGTGGAGGGAGCTGAAGGTTCGAGTTGCCAAACGTCAGCCTCGAAACCTTAATGACTTGGAGAGGATCTGCAAAGAGGAGTGGGACAAAATCCCTCCTGAGATGTGTGCAAACCTGGTGGCCAACTACAAGAAACGTCTGACCTCTGTGATTGCCAACAAGGGTTTTGCCACCAAGTACTAAGTCGAAGGGGTCAAATACTTATTTCCCTCATTAACATGCAAATCAATGTATAACTTTTTTAAATTGCGTATTTCTGGATTTTTTTGTTGTTATTCTGTCTCTCACTGTTAAAATACACCTACCATTAAAATTATAGACTGATCATTTCTTTGTCAGTGGGCAAACATACAAAATCAGCAGGGGATCAAATACTTTTTTTCCCCCAGTGTATGGGTTTGGTTCATGTTGGTGGGCTCCCTATCTCTGCAGCTGCTAGACTCAACTCAAATACAGATAATAACAGACTGATAATATTAAAAGTGGTGACGATTGTCACTTTTAAAAGTTCAACTGAAGAAGATATAAATACATAAATAAACCAAACATTTTACAATAAATGTACAATTGATTGAGCCAGAACTTTACTCAAATCCCCTTCCTCTTACTTTCTCCTTCCTCTCCCTCCTCCTCCTCCTCCTCCCTGTGGAGTACCACTCCATCCTCCTCTCTCCAGTGCAGCGTTGCTCCTTCAACCGGGGAGAATCTCTGTTTCATCTGTAATGACAAACGAGAAATGATACCCTGTTTCTCCCGACGTGGGATGAAGCCACTGAAGACTGAGCTAGTCATCAGGAGGGATTGGCACAGTGTCCAGGCAGAGTGCAGCGAGGAACCAGATGGCTCTGCGTAAGCATGCTCATAAAGCACACCAAGCTCAGAATACAACACAGCAGAATACCACACTGCACAGTAGAGCTGAGAGGGTCACTTACTGAGAGAGCTACCCTGACACTCACTGAGCTGCTCAGATACTTAAGGCACGCATTGTGGCCATTGAGGTGAAGTGCTTTCTCACAAGTCAGTCAGGAGCCAGTAACTGAGTCTAATGTCACTTCCACCCACCCACTGTCCCCTACCTGCTGGAGTAGCAGCTCTCTCACAGAGGGGTGGTTGATGTCCAGGGCATGGTCAGCGTTCAGTTTCACCCTCAGCACCGCTCTCTTCCTCTCTGGGGAGAGCAAACAAACCAGCGTCAAAGGACTTCAGAATCTTACAATAATCAACACTTTTATTATTATTATTGTTATTATTTATTTCTTAGCAAACGCCCTTATCCGGGGGACTTTACAGTAATACTAAAGGTGACCAGTAATTAATCTATATATGTGAACACAATGAAACATGCATCCATTGAGCTCTCACCCCCATAGCAGTAGAAGGGCTGTTTGATGTCACAGTCGGTGAGGTTCCACTGGCTGGTGGGCCCACACTGTAGACACAGTTCCACACACTGCCCTCCACCTGGCCAGCTGTTGGGAGGCTTGCTGCCCCAGAACTGGAATGGTAAGTTGACCATCTCCCCATCCCCTCCGGCCCACTTCCAGGGCTCATTGAAAAGGCCAGTCCAGAAAACTCCACCCCCCCCTGCTGCCTCCATCATTTCCTCATTCTCCCTCTGGCTGTGGATAGTGACGAGGTCAGTGTGGTGCTCTCTGCAGTGCTCTCGAGCTGCTGCCCAGGTCTTAGCCTCGCTGACTAAGGTGTATCTCAAGGAGACATTGCTGCTGTCTGAGACAGAGATTTAATTTTAAATATATATTTAATTTATTTAGACCCAGTGTATTAATCAACACACAATTATAATATTTTAAAACCATAACATTAGAAACATAGTAAAACCAATCCAACATCCAGTGTTAAAAATCATCAACAAATGTGTATATATAAATAAATGATACAATTACGTTGTAAGTTGCCCTGGATAAGGGCGTCTGCCAAGAAATAAAAATAATCATAATAATTACCTTAAAAAGCATCACATTCTTTATAGTTATAAGACCAATCCCTCATTCCCAACTTGACAACAGCCCCATTAATACACCACAACTTCTCAAACTGATCCACATTGGACATGGTTTTATGGTATTTGTAACTCACCATGATTCGTGCCACTACACTCATTTTAAAAACAGCCAATACCTCATAAAAGACATGGACACTTTTTACATATACTTATATTGTAGATCAGGGATCACACTCAACATACTTGTTTATTTTTCAATTCATTTATTTTGAATAGTAATAAAACCCATTATCTATTTTGGCCTGTCCTACCAAACAATTCCTTGTCTTTTAAAATTATTATTGCTGTAAAAAAATGTTTAATCACGATGTCTGGTTCCCGAAAATTGATCTTATTTTATGGATCATTTTACTGCCTGGAGGTGACCTGTTTTTACATATCACATTCAGCTCGGACTCCTAGGACTGATACTGCAATACTGTTAGGGATTCTGTTAGTTTGTGTATGATACAATGTTTGTTTACCATTGATAATTGTATTTCCTTTCGATTCTTAGGACCAAAATCACAATACAATCCTGGAACATGAAGGAACTAAACTCCCCAAACAAACATACAAGCTGTTAAGGCCGTGATAATCTATGAAATTTCCATGAAATACGATTGCATGCAATCTGAATGCAACCCAAGATTGCGTGAAAATGTAATCACAATTTCACTGTGAAATTGAATGAAATCTGATTTCATGCAATTTCAAGCAATAGAGTTCAGCTCTATTTTCATGAAATCACCTTGCACAGAAGTATCCAATGAGAGAGCAAGAAGGAGTCACATATCAACATCTATGACATCACAAAGAACCTTGAGCAGCAGACAGGAAGTTGGACAGGAGAGGATAGCCAGAGAAGCACCCATTTTCACGCTGTTTACAGCTACTGCCTTGTACTCACAAAACTGTGGTAAATTGGCAAAATCCATTAATTAAATATTAAATAAACATTAAATAAATATTTTCCTTTCAATCTGGCATTTCTTACCTCCCATTTAATTTTCCTAAAATCATAGGCATGTATCTTATATACAGTGCATTCGGAAAGTATTCACAGCGCTTCACTTTTTCCACATTTTGTTATGTTACAGCCTTATTCCAAAATGGAATAAATTCATTATTTTCCTCAAAATTCTTCAAACAATACCCCATAATGACAACATGAAAGAAGTTTGTTTGAAATCTTTGCAAATGTATTAAAAATAAAAATAAAAAAAGCACATGTACATAAGTATTCAAAGCCTTTGCCATGACACTCAAAATTGAGCTCAGGTGCATCCTGTTTCCACTGATCATCCTTGAGATGTTTCTACAACTTGATTGGAGTCCACCTGTGGTAAATTCAGTTGATTGGAAATGATTTGGAAAGGCACACACCTGTCTATATAAGGTCCCACAGTTAACAGTGCATGTCAGAGCACAAACCAAGCCATGAAGTCCAAGGAATTGTCTGTAGACCTCCGATACAGGATTGTATCGAGGCACAGATCTGGGGAAGGGTGCAGAAAAAATTCTGCAGCATTGAAAGTCAAGCCAAATGAGCACGGTGGCCTCCAACATCCGTAAATGGAAGAAGTTTGGAACCACCAGGACTCTTCCTAGAGCTGGCCGCCCAGCCAAACTGAGCAATCGGGGGAGACGGGCCTTAGTCAGGGAGGTGACCAAGAACCCGATGGTCACTCTGACAGAGCTCCAGCGTGTCTCTGTGGAGAGAGGAGAACCTTCCAGAAGAACAACCATCTCTGCAGCACTCCACCAATCAGGCCTGTATGGTAGAGTGGCCAGATGGAAGCCACTCCTCCAGTAAAAGGCACATGACCGCCCAATTGGAGTTTGCCAAAAGGTGCCTGAAGGACACCTGAAGAAACCAGGCACCGCTCATCACCCATCCAATACCATCCCTACAGTGAAGCATGGTGGTGGCAGCATCATGCTGTGGGGATGTCTTTCAGCAACAGGAACTGGGAGACTAGTCAGGATCGAGGGAAAGCAATGTACAGAGACCTCCTCGATGAAAACCTGCTCCAGAGCGCTCTGGACCTCAGACTGGGGTGAAGGTTCATCTTCCAACAGGACAACGACCCTAAGCACACAGCCAAGATAACAAAGGAGTGGCTACAGGACAACTCTGTGAATGTCCTTGAGTGGCCCAGCCAGAGTCAAGACTTGAACCCGATTGAACATCTCTGGAGAGATCTGAAAATGGCTGTGCACCGACAGACTTGAGGCTGTAATTGGTGCCAAAGGTGCTTCAACAAAGTATTGAGCAAAGGCTGTGAATACTTATGTACATGTGCTTTTTTGTTTTTTATTTTTAATAAATTTGCAAAGATTTCCAACAAACTTCTTTCACGTTGTCATTATGGGGTATTGTTTGTAGAATTTTGAGGAAAATAATGAATTTAATCCATTTTGGAATAAGGCTGTAACATAACAAAATGTGGAAAAAGTGACGCGCTGCGAATACTTTGTGGATGCACTGTACATGGGGTTGCTCTTTTTCACATCTAGTGTTTTGATTTGATTTATTCGAAATATTTGCCCAGCAATTACATGAAAAGTGTTATATGTACAAAAAGGTCTTGCTCCCAAACACCTTTTATATAGCATGTAATTGCATCACAAACAATTTAATTTGATCTCACCTGATGAAATCGAGTGATTGCACGCAATTGGATTTCATGCGATCCAAAGAAATCGGATGCAATTGGATTGCATCCAATCAGATTTCGTGGAAATGTCATAGTGTATCATGGCCTTTACGATTTCTTTATAAGAAACCATATAGATGTTACATTCATACAAGAAGCAAGCCTTAGACAATCTGATGTATGTAGATTTGCTAATAAGCATCATTATGTAGCTGCGGCTGCGTTTGCTGACTAAACGCCTCTTGATACTATTAAGGCAAAGCTGGCGGGTGACTGTTTTGGAGTCACATGGGACCATAGATGGTAGAGTCTTGTAAAGTATCTTGGTTAAAAAGATTGCTTTTGTTTCAATTTATGTGCCAACAATATTTGATTCACGTTTCTTTAACTCTTTGTTAGATATGTATGATTTCAAATAAGTTATTGGTTTCTATGAGGTACACAGCATCCTATGGTACTGGCTGATCAATCTTGAAAAAATAAATGGTGTAGTGTAAGAAGATGGAGTTCACTTTTATAGAAGCTGCAGAAGACTGGTGGAAACAAGTACAACTCCTTTACACGCCACAGGGACCCTCACCAGGGCTGGCCCTGGATGTTCTGCCACCGTAGGCAAGAAAATAAAATGTTGCCCCCCCCCCCAACAGGAGCTGATGGCGTTTTGTCCACGGTTCCAACCAGGGAGGCTGACGGTGTTTCTTTCATGCTAGCGGGGGTGGCGGGGAAGGACCTATGAAAGGACGGCGCCCCTAGCATTTGCCTATTCCGCCTATGCCACGGGCCAGCCCTGACCCTCACCCTGTAATTTATGCAGACAAGTAAATTATAGTTACACGTACAGATATTTCCTGCTTTGCTTAACCCGTTATGCATGGATTCATTATAGCACAATTATTACATTAATTTTAACATTTTATTCAAAAAATTATTACAATAGCAAATGTGAGCAAAACTAAATCTCATGCCTAAATAGTTTACATAGATGTTTAAAAAAAATCAGGTGTATGTTGCATAATATAAAAACACAATTATTCATATCCACAAAGTGAGTGAAAAATCAATCAAAGCACATATTCCTTAGTTTTGGTCAGACTAACTGCCCCACCCCTTGAATACTCTGTTAACAATGGTAGATCTGTTTATATTCACCATTTTAGTTATACATTTATTGTTATAAAGGAACAAAAAAATATTATAACAAAAAAGACGAGCCTGCAGCACAGCATTCTTTTGAGCATACATACATTTAGGTCCATATTTGGACAGTGACACAATTGGCAACATTTTGGCTCTGTACGCCACCACACTGAATTTTAAAAGGAAACAATCAAGTTGTGCTTTAAGTGTAGACTTTTATTTTTAATGTGAGGGTAGTTACATCCAAATTGGGTGACCAGTGTAGGAATTACACCCATTTTTATATGTGCTCCCCCCAATTTTATGATGATAATCATGAATTAAATTGTGAGTTTCAATACTTGGTTGCAAATCCTTTGCAGTCAATGACTGCCTGAAGTCTGAACCCATAGACATCACCAGATGCTGGGTTTCTTCCCTGGTGCTGCTCTGCCAGGCCTGCACTGCAGCTGTCTTTAGTTCCTGCTTGTTCTTGGGGCATTTCAGAAGTCTAGAAAGATGAGAGTGATGAAAAAGAGGGAGAGTAGGAGAATAAGAGCGAGACATGAGCAGAGTGAGACAGACAGGAGGCAAGATAGAGAGAGAGGTACATGCAAAATGTGCAGGGAGAGGAAGAGGGAAGAGAGACAGAGAGGGGGAGAGAAAAGACAGCATATGCTGAGTCTCTTTAGCTCCTTGGAAAGCCATTAGGACTACACTTCCCACGAACACCTGTAACAGTGACCCAGGTTTTGTCCCAGTGCAGTGTGGGGATTGTAATTACAATGGATAAAGATAAGTCTGCCAATAAATAATTACATTAATAATAATAATAATAATAATAATAATAATAATAATAATAATAATAATAATGTGACCGGTTCCCAGCTTTATAAAGATCGCAATTAATCTGAGCTTCAAATCCTTATTTAATATAAGTCAAAGAAAATAGCTCTGGGCCATTGGGGTTTTTGAATGTACAGGGTCAGGTTCTATTTGGCTGCTGCCATACCTTCTCTCCTTCTCTTTCTGTACCTGTGTAGCACATGAATGGGTGCTCCTCCCCACAATCCGAGTTCCTCCAGTACCCCTCCGGACCCTCCCCCAGGGTACAGTGGAGCTCAGTCCTCCAGTTGGTATAGCCCAAGCTCTCTCCACCCAACCACTGCCACCTCTCTCCTCTGTGGTGCAGTCCAATCCAAGCGAATACCCCATGGGAATGAAGCAGCTGGTTTTCCTCCTGAGAGTAAATGGTGACCAGCTCTCTGCCCAGGCCTCTGCAGTAATCTTGGGCGCTGGACCAAGACTTGGTCAGTGACACAAAGAAGCACCTCTCAGTAATGGGCAAGGACTGGTCACCTAGGAATTTAGAAAAATGGTAGGGTTAGGGAGTGAGAGAAGAAATTGTGAGTGTGGAAAGGGGGATGGATTGCTGGAGGTTAGGTAATGCACTGCACTTCAGTATAAGTGAAGCCAACCAGCCGAAACCACAAGGTTTGTGATAGTAATTGCAACACAGAACACAGAGAGCTCACATTCTCGAGTACAGCAAAGACACAAAAGAGCAAGATCCTGTGCAGACGTCACCTTTTATACAAACAGGAACTGGGAAGGGACCAGTTTCAGTGACGCGCGCAGGGGCCAATGGCAGCTTTGATAGAGTGACATTTCAATCCTGTTCCTATGGAAGTGTGCAGAAATCCCTCCCCCCTTGGACAGTGATTCTGACTTGAAAGATAACTCATAAAAACAAACAACAACAGTACCATGAACCACTCACCCAGACAGCAGTGGAAGTGTCCTGTAGAGCTACAGGATACATCTCTCCACAGTTTGTAATAGGTACGCACACATTTACCATTGCCACTGGCACCACTGTTCGGAGAGGTGTTGTCCCAAGATCGGAACGAGGCATTCCCCCCATCAGCCCACTCCCAGGGCTCATTGAAGAGGCCAATCCAGAAGATACTGCACCCCCCTGCCACCTCCATCACTTCCTGGTTCTCCCTCTGGCTGTGGACAGTGGCCAGGTCAGTGTGGTGCTTTCTGCAGTGCTCTCGAGCTGCCGCCCAGGTCATGGCCTCACTGACTAGGGTGTATCTCTGGGAAACATTGTTGGTGTCTGGGAGAGAGTGGGAGGGGAGAAGAGGAAAGGGGAGGGGTAGTGGGAGAGAGAGAGAAACCCCAATTTAGTGTTCATAATTCTGCATATATTTGTACAAATAAGGGCGATTAAGATCAGGGCCGTCCCTAGCCTTTTGGGGGCCATAGGCGAGATTGGATTGTGGAACCCCCCCCCACCTTGGTTAAAAACATTTTAGTGGTGCCCATCTTTATGGCGGAGACAAAAATGTTTAGGTAAAACTAAAAGAGAGAAATGTTTAAATAGTGCACATCACAGATCATTTACACCGATCAGCCATAACATTATGAGCACTGACAGGTGAAGTGAATAACACTGATAATCTCGTTATCATGGCACCTGTCAGTGGGTGGGATATATTAGGCAGCAAGTGAACATTTTGTCCTCAGAGTTGATGTGTTAGAAGCAGGAAAAATGGGCAAGCTTTGCCTGAAAGCGCCTACAATGGGCACGTGAGCATCAGAACTGGACCACGGAGCAATGGAAGAAGGTGGCCTGGTCTGATGAATCACGAGTTCAAGGTGTTGACTTGGCCTCCAAATTCCCCAGATCTCAATCCAATCAAGCATCTGTGGGATGTACTGGACAAAAATGTCTGATCCATCCCCACAACTTACAGGACTTAAAGGATCTGCTGTTAACGTCTTGGTGCCAGATACCACAGCACACCTTCAGAGGTCTAGTGGAGTCCATGCCTCGATGTGTCAGGGCTGTTTTGGTGGCAAAAGGGGGACCTACACAATATTAGGCAGGTGGTCCTAATGTTATGGCTGATCAGTGTATTGCACTTTAACATACACCCACACAAAAAATACTCAGTACTGAAAATATATTGCACAGTGCATATTAAAAAACTAAATTAAATAATGAATACAATACTATCAAAAATCATTAGCTGACATCTTTCAAACAACTGTAATAGTTAACTCCTAGCTAATCATGATCATCATTTGGATGGCAACTGGCAGTAGGCTAGCTAGCTCTTAAAGTTCCTTTGACATTCACGTGATAAACTCTTTAGCAATATACCCTATATCCATAATTCTTACATCAAATTTAGCATACATATCCCTGACTTGTGTGTTTTGACCTTACTTGAGACACTCTGTTCCAGTCACAGATTAAATGACCAATGTTTTATAATGCATGATCCCTTGCATTGAATTTCATCTGCCAGGTGTCAGCCCACAACTGAATATTAAGTCCCTTTGAATAGCCTGTGCTGCCGAGATTGTATCTGCTGAGCTGCCTATTTTAGTATCATCTGCACATTTGACAAGTTTGCTAACTATCCCAGAGTCCAGATCATTAATATAGATTAGAAAAAGCAAAGGCCCTAGTACTGATCCCTGTGGAACTCCACTAACAACCTCACTCCAGTTAGAAGCAACTCCTCTAATCGACACCCTCTGTTTCCTAGACATCAACCAGTTCATAATCCATCTACTTACATTACCCTGAGTGCCTGCAGCTTCCAATCTGAGGATCACAATAATACAGGCTACATGAACACCATTATACATAAATGGTTGTAAATGATGTGTACAGTTCATAAACAGAAGAGAATGAGAAATATAAGGAACAGAAAACAGCTCCTCACTTAGTTTTTTTTTAAATACAGTGCTTCTGCCAAAGCTAATGGGTGTTTTTGTATTTACTTAAGCATTAAGCAACTTCAATGTATTTGAATGCCATATTATTATTAATTGATTGGTTTCTGACATATATGTTACTTATAATGTACGTGTTGAGTTATTTTTTAAATAAATAATATTACAAATAAAATAAAATAAAAACTCAACACTTAACTACTGGAATCAAACCCGCAAGGCCCGGCTCGCAGCTCTTTAACCCCTGCACCACCAGAGGGAGCATTATTTGAAAATTGCTGTAAGTAGCCTACAGCCTCGATTTATTTTATATGTAGTGATTTATATATTGATTTATTTATTTTATATTTTATTTATTTATTTACTTATTTCATTTTGGCACGGATTACTGTCCATAAAGGATTGTCTTGTGCATTGCACTTTGTTGTTTAATACTGTGTTTTATTTATCTTACCGAGTGGTTTTTCAGTCTGATGAAGCTACAAAGCCGCGAATAGAAGTTATAATTACATCACGATGTACAGCACTGCACAGTGCGCAACAGACCCACAATAAAGAAAGAAAAGCATTCTGCATTGCCATTAACCACGAAGTGTCCAGCAGCAACTTACTTTACCTTGAAACCCACAATAAACGGACAGTTATCTTGCACATAAAAATGTGTCCATTTCAGGAAATATACGATTATCTCAGACAGCAGCATTTGCACGTGAACTGCATGTTTTCGTCATTTTTACACAATTTACTGTAGTTTATGATCAAGCCTGTCCTTCTCTGCGGCTGTATACCTCGATTAAACGCCTTTGGGTTGCTCTGCTTGAGCAGGTGGGTTGAAATGACACCATCAGTGTAAAAGGAAAGCCTTTGGTTTGGATACTAAACTTCACGGCTTTCACACCAGCTTGACACACAACTATTATGTGTAAGTGACTGAACTTGACTTATTTTTATTTATTTATTTATTTATTTATTTATTTATTTATTTATTTATTTCTTGCAGACGCCCTTATCCATACGTGCAAAAGTACAGTTAGGTAAAGGCATCAAACATTACAAATTCAATTTACATAAAACATAGCAATTCAAAATATAATACATTTTACAACTTCCAATTTACACAGACAAGTACAGTTAGTGAGGTCCTACATCCTGGACAGTAAAAGCTAAGTGCTGTCAAGATTTTTATGAGAGAATCCATGTAAAATAATGTAAGTACTCTTCAAGAAATGTCCAGTTTAAAACACTTACACATTATATTACATAACTTTTAAAACTGAAATTGAAAGTTAAGATGTTTTAGTATCCGAAAATATTTTGACTACTTTCCCCTGTATTGGGAATACAGTATGTATGACTTCCGACTGGTTTTGTGGTGGCGCGTTGCATATTTTCTTTAACATTTTGCAAACATTTAATGCATCAATTATTACATTGCAGCAGCATTCAGAACCAGTCAGCAGGTCATTCATTTTGGCATTAGTCCTTAACATTTGGTTGTCTAGATATCTGCTTACATGGTATAGTAGCGAATGGGGGTCTCTTTTACTTGTTTTTAAATGACGGACAGCAGACAACTGTTCAGAGCAACGTTGGGAGTTTATTGCACTTTTTAACAGAGAACTAGGGACCCCAACTTGTTGGGACCCACGCCAGACTAACAACAAAACCCCCTCTATCTCTCTACCGCCCTTACACACTCCCCAACACATAGTCTACCTGTCGACCTAGCCTGACCGAGTGCAGCCTGCCCCGGTTTAAAGGAGAACTAATTGGTAACTAGATACAATCCCCCGCATTGCATTAACAGCACCGCTGTATCTGTGCCTGACTGCCCACTCCCCCACTAATTCAAGTTTTAAGTCTCTCAGGAGTTGGTATATTGAGCATAGTGCAAAAATGCTCGGTCGGAAAAAAATTGTTATATATATTTATGTCATATTTTAGCTGCCATTTGAAATTCTGGGGCCCTTGGTGAACACCTAGTCCGACTGTACCTTGGGCCGGCCCTGAATAAGAGCACTTGAGAGAGGAGAAGGGGAGAGAGGAGAGGAGGTGAGAGAGGGCAGAAAGAGAAAGATTAAAACTTAGTATATATTGAGATAGAAGGAGAGAGAAGCAGAATGAACTGATTGATTCTACTGTGGAGTGAAATCTCTTCTCTCTCTGTACCTGTGTAGCACATGAAAGGTTTTTTCACAAAGCACACTGAGTCCTCCCAGTACCCCTCTGAGTCCATAGTGGCACAGAACAGGTATCTCCTCCAGTTGTAGTAACTGGCTGTCTCTCCATTGGCCCACTGCCAGTTCTGGAGCTGATAATACAACCCAACCCAGGCAGGCTGGTCAATATTTGCAGGCCATTGGCCCAGGAGGTGTTGGAGATCTGCTGGGCTGTCCACAGTGGCCAGGACATAGTTGTCCCTGCAGTAGCTCTGAGCCTCAGGCCAGCTCTTCAGCAGAGGGATGTAGTGGAATGTGGCCTCGTGAAAGGAAATCACTGAGCAGAGTCCTGGGGAGGAATGAAGGACACTTATCATATATATATATAATGTAAAGTTTCTGCATTTAATGCAATATGTTTTCTAAGGCTGCACTTCATCTGTATCTGTATTCATCAATATCTGTATTAAAAAAAAAAACCTCTCTGAAATACTCCATTAGAATATTTGCCACAGTTTGTTCATTTTCTAAGATACTTAAAATTTTAGCCTTTTTCTGTTTCACTTCCTGCTTTATTGACCTCTTGCTGTTGTAGTATTGAAAAAAGCTCTTTGCATTAGTTTTAGCTCCAAGAGCTATGTTTCTTTCTATTTCCTGCTTTGCTTTCCTGATCCCTCGCATTGAATTTCATCTGCCAGGTGTCGGCCCACAACTAAATATTATCTAAGTCCCTTTGAATAGCCTGTGCTGTGAGATTGTATCTGCTGAGCCACCTATTTTAGTATCATCTGCAAATCCCAGAGTCCAGATCATTAATATAGATTAGAAAAAGCACAGGCCCTAGTACTGATCCCTGTGGAACTCCACTAACAACCTCACTCCAGTTAGAAGCGACTCCTCTAATCGACACCCTCTGTTTCCTAGACATCAACCAGTTCATAATCCATCTACTTGCCTACAGCTTCCAATGGTATGGAACCATATCAAAAGCTTTCTGAAAATAAGTATATCATAATTCTAATAAATTAGTAAGACATGATCTGCCTTGTCTAAACCCATGTTGACTATCTCCAAGAATATGGTTTTCATTAAGATGCTCCTCTATTTTCTGTCTAATAATTTTTTCCAACATTTTACAGGTGATGCAGGTGAGACTGATTGGTGTGTAATTTCCTGGCTCAGTTTTGTCCTCTTTCTTGTGGATTGGTATGACATTTGCTGTCTTCCAGTCAGTTGGCACATCCCCTGTTCTAAGTGTCATTTGGAATATTTGAGTTAGCGGCCTATAAATAATTTCTCTCATTTCTTTAAGTCCTTTCAACTTGTATTCATCCCCATCATTTTCTGTAAGCCATGTTTCTGTCACTCCTACAACATCATAGTCACACTCCAGCACTGTGGCTTCTAGGTCTAACATCTTGTTCCTTATACTCCTGGCATTGAGGTACAAACACTTCAGGACTTTCCTACTAGCAGTTTCCCTTGTTTTTTTTTCCTTAGAACATCTCCCATTGTCAGAGCTAACTGCCCCCCTGGTCCCTAGTTTAAAATATTCTCAATTACTCTGCACATACGCTCTCCCTATGCAAATTTGGTTAAATTTAAATTAAATTTGGTTAATGGGTTGATTGAGTAACTAAAAGGGGCAATTACACACAGGGACAGTTGGTGTTGTATAACGTTTTTCCTTAAATAAATAAAATTATAATTTAAAAACTGAAATTTGTATTTACTTGGGTTCTCTTTGTCTTATATTACATTTGGTATGGAGATCTGAAACCATTCAGTGTGACAAATATGCAAAAATTGAGGAAATCAGGAAAGGTGAAATACTTTTTCACAACACTACAAATGAATCATATGATGTATGCGCTGCTGTTCCCCATTCTGCAGACTCCCCATGGCACTTAATTTCTAAGCCTAAGCAGGTGACCTCGCTTGTATGTGCTTTTACAACAGTCCTCGCCATATTAGCAGCTGCTCTTAACGAGACACAAAGGTTTGGGAACAGGCCCAAAACCTCCCTCTATGCGACACCCTGCCACTAAGGCTGTGGCTTCACTCGCAGACACGCCCAATGATTGTTTCTGCTCCAACTCTACTGGTCCATATCTAGGATTTACTCGCTGCCTGTTGAATCACCACTAGGATATATGACTGGGCTGGATGGGACCCAGTCTCATGGCTAAAATCTCTCTTTGGTTCATACAGTGAGGGAAAAAAGTATTTGATCCCCTGCTGATTTTGTACGTTTGCCCACTGACAAAGAAATGATCAGTCTATAATTTTAATGGTAGGTGTATTTTAACAGTGAGAGACAGAATAACAACAAAAAAATCCAGAAAAACGCATTTAAAAAAAGTTGTAAATTGATTTGCATGTTAATGAGGGAAATAAGTATTTGATCCCCTATCAATCAGCAAGATTCCTGGCTCCCAGGTGTCTTTTATACAGGTAATGAGCTGAGATTAGGAGCACTCTCTTAAAGGGAGTGCTCCTAATCTCAGCTCATTACCTGTATAAAAGACACCTGTCCACAGAAGCAATCAATCAATCAGATTCCAAACTCTCCACCATGGCCGAGACCAAAGAGCTGTCCAAGGATGTCAGGGACAAGATTGTAGACCTACACAAGACCTGAATGGGCTACAAGACCATCGCCAAGCAGCTTGGTGAGAAGGTGACAACAGTTGGTGCGATTATTCGCAAATGGAAGAAACACAAAATAACTGTCAGTCTCCCTCGGTCTGGGTCTGGGGCTCCATGCAAGATCTCACCTCGTGGAGTTTCAATGATCATGAGAACGGTGAGGAATCAGCACAGTACTACACGGGAGGATCTTGTTAATGATCTCAAGGCAGCTGGGACCATAGTCACCAAAAAAACAATTGGTAACACACTACGCCGTGAAGGACTGAAATCCTGCAGCGCCCGCAAGGTCCCCCTGCTCAAGAAGCACATGTACAGGCCCGTCTGAAGTTTGCCAATGAACATCTGAATAATTCAGAGGAGAACTGGGTGAAAGTGTTGTGGTCAGATGAGACCAAAATCGAGCTCTTTGGCATCAACTCAACTCGCCGTGTTTGGAGGAGGAGGAATGACCCCAAGAACACCATCCCCACCGTCAAACATGGAGGTGGAAACATTATGCTTTGGGGGGGGTTTTCTGCTAAGGGGACAGGACAACTGCACCACATCAAAGGGACGATGGACGGGGCCATGCCAAATCTTGGGTGAGAACCTCCTTCCCTCAGCCAGGGCATTGAAAATGGGTCGTGGATGGGTATTCCAGCATGACAATGACCCAAAACACACAGCCAAGGCAACAAAGGAATGGCTCAAGAAGAAGCACATTAAGGTCCTGGAGTGGCCTAGCCAGTCTCCAGACCTTAATCCCATAGAAAATCTGTGGAGGGAGCTGAAGGTTCGAGTTGCCAAACGTCAGCCTCGAAACCTTAATGACTTGGAGAGGATCTGCAAAGAGCAGTGGGACAAAATCCCTCCTGAGATGTGTGCAAACCTGGTGGCCAACTACAAGAAACGTCTGACCTCTGTGATTGCCAACAAGGGTTTTGCCACCAAGTACTAAGTCGAAGGGGTCAAATACTTATTTCCCTCATTAACATGCAAATCAATGTATAACTTTTTTGAAATGCGTTTTTCTGGATTTTGTTGTTGTTATTCTGTCTCTCACTGTTAAAATACACCTACCATTAAAATTATAGGCTGATCATTTCTTTGTCAGTGGGCAAACGTACAAAATCAGCAGGGGATCAAATACTTTTTTCCCTCACTGTATGAGCGCTGGATAGTGCATTTTATTTTTTATGGTTTAGATATTATTTGTGTTATTATACTATACAACTACTGCTACAATTTGTATGCATACTTCCATTGACCCTGCTGAAGATGTGTTTTTAAAGGAACTTTTACATGCTCCTAGTAGTGGTAAGCGGTAACTGATATTTCCTCCCAACCCAGATGTTGATGGTTGCAGGGATCCAGGGCTCAACAGTAGCAGTGTAGCTCTGTACAAATGCGGAGATGACGGCCATGTCCTGTATGTGACTGGGACCCGAGGCGTGCCCTTGAATGTGGTCTAAAGATAAATCATAAGTTGTGCAAAATATACCCATCGGTGTGAAGAATTCCATTAATACAATTTAATGCTATTTGATTGCGATGCTTTTGACTCAATGTATCTTTTATCATTGATCATTACATTGCACCTTATACTCATCATCATTAGTTTTTGTTGTTCTGATTAGTCAAATTACAATTGGTTTTTGTTTTTTAAATTGTGAATTAAATTACCATAATTGGAAGGCTATAGCGACATCTAGGGCATGGCATTCAAATTGAAAAAAATCTCAGAAAATGCAGGGCCCTAATCATAGTGTTCCCAAGGGCCACTGACTGACTGTACAGCAAAAACATTTGCATAAAACATGACACATAATGGTGACTCACTCTGTAATGAATTTAGCTCCTGTATTATTGATAAAATAATAATTATATATTTATTTATTTATTATTTTATATATATGAAGAGAAGCCATAGAGACACCTACACACAGAGACACACACACATATATACACACACACAACTCACACACACAGTTCAGTTGAGTCAAAGGAGATAACTCACCTATAAGCAATAGAAGAGGCAGGCAGCTCTGCTCCATAACAGCACACTGGACTGTCCTGAGAAAGACAGGAGATGCTAATCAGCTCAATAGCTCAAACCAAACAGACCAGTACAATCAACCAAACAAATGTCCACGGGTGGTAGTGACTCCAAAGCCGTACGTTTCTGACTACGTCATCTGCAATAGTTTATGAGGAAGGGGTACCTCATACCACCCTATATACTCCCCCCAGGCAGGTTTGACACTTTGCACACCCAGCACACAGACACAAAGGTTAAATAATGATGTATTGGTCCTCAGCAAAGTATACACACAGAGGCAGGACAAGAAGTCTTCCACCTGTAACCAACACCCAATTATAGCAAATAGGGAAATCCCTAAAACTAGCATATACAGTGAGGGAAAAAAGTATTTGATCCCCTGCTGATTTTGTACGTTTGCCCACTGACAAAGAAATGATCAGTGTGTAATTTTAATGGTAGGTGTATTTTAACAGTGAGACAGAATAACAACAAAAAAATCCAGAAAAACGCATTTAAAAAAAGTTATAAATTGATTTGCATGTTAATGAGTGAAATACGTATTTGATCCCCATCAATCAGCAAGATTTCTGGCTCCTAGGTGTCTTTTATACAGGTAACGAGCTGAGACTCTCTTAAAGGGAGTGCTCCTAATCTCAGCTCGTTACCTGTATAAAAGACACCTGTCCACAGAAGCAATCAATCAATCAGATTCCAAACTCTCCACCATGGCCAAGACCAAAGAGCTGTCCAAGGATGTCAGGGACAAGATTGTAGACCTACACAAGGCTGGAATGGGCTACAAGACCATTGCCAAGCAGCTTGGTGAGAAGGTGACAACAGTTGATGCGATTATTTGCAAATGGAAGAAACACAAAATAACTGTCAGTCTCCCTCGGTCTGGGGGTGTTTTTCTGCTAAGGGGCCAGGACAACTCCACCGCATCAAAGGGACGATGGACGGGGCCATGTACTGTCAAATCTTGGGTGAGAACCTCCTTCCCTCAGCCAGGGCATTGAAAATGGGTCGTGGATGGGTATTCCAGCATGACAATGACCCAAAACACACAGCCAAGGCAACAAAGGAGGGGCTCAAGAAGAAGCACATTAAGGTCCTGGAGTGGTCTAGCCAGTCTCCAGACCTGAATCCCATAGAAAATCTGTGGAGGGAGCTGAAGGTTCGAGTTGCCAAACGTCAGCCTCGAAACCTTAATGACTTGGAGAGGATCTGCAAAGAGGAGTGGGACAAAATCCCTCCTGAGATGTGTGCAAACCTGGTGGCCAACTACAAGAAACGTCTGACCTCTGTGATTGCCAACATGGGTTTTGCCACCAAGTACTAAGTCGAAGGGGTCAAATACTTATTTCCCTCATTAACATGCAAATCAATTTATAACTTTTTGGAAATGCGTGTTTCTGGATTTTTTTGTTGTTATTCTGTCTCTCACTGTTAAAATACACCTACCATTAAAATTATATACTGATCATGTCTTTGTTAGTGGGCAAACGTACAA
Source organism: Amia ocellicauda (assembly GCF_036373705.1). NCBI lineage: Eukaryota > Metazoa > Chordata > Actinopteri > Amiiformes > Amiidae > Amia > Amia ocellicauda. The sequence continues at coordinate 1,604,526 of NC_089851.1, read as the reverse complement.
AACCAGCAGGGGATCAAATACTTTTTTCCCTCACTGCACCTACAAAAAGCCTTTACTATATAGGGCTATACAAAATATGTAAAATAACACTAAAACTAAAAATAAATGTATACGAACAGTTCCAAAAACGAATCCCTTCCCACAGTCTCATAACAGAAGCAAGGAGTATGTAATTCCCATGAATTATCTCTTCCTCGGGTTGTGACTCCCTGAGTGCCAGTCCGGCAAACCTCTCTGGTCACATTAAACTCTCCAGGGGCTCTAGAGAAGAGGCAAGGCAGGCACTGATGTGATGTTCTGCTGGCCAACTGCTATATCAACACCCCTCCATCTCTCTGTGATCTCCATAGCACTTCTGCCCTCATGGAATTGTGCTGCACCACAGAGGAGGTCAGATGACTCATGGGACAATGGAATACCAAAAACAAGGTAGGTGCATAAATCTCTAATCATTAATCTTCCTTTCTGTTCTCAACAGGCTTTGTTTGAAATCTTTGCAAATGTATTAAAAATAAAAATAAAAAAAAGCACATGTACATAAGTATTCACAGCCTGTGCTCAATACTTTGTTGAAGCACCTTTGGCACCAATTCCAGCCTCAAGTCTTTTTGAGTATGATGCTACAAGCTTGGCACACCTATTTGTGGGCAGTTTCTCCCATTCTTCTTTGCAGGACCTCTCAAGCTCCATCAGGTTGGATGGGGAGCATCGGTGCACAGCCATTTTCAGATATCTCCAGGTGTGTCTATTCTAGTGATCAAGTTCAGTTTAAACAAACACGTGAAAACAACACAGTAATTAGTGAAAAGATTATAAGTAAATTAATAAGTAAAACAAGGAAATTAAGTAATATATATTTTCACTATGTGGTGGGTGGTAATGATGGGAACAGGAAGTATAGTGCAGGTTTATTATTTTACAGAACCAAACAAAACAAAACTCAAAACAAGATCCTTACTCCTTTTAGATGTGGCGTCTGTCATAATAGAGCAGACCGGGGTGGTGGATCCAGGTGTAGGGCAGACAGGAAAATATGATGAATATGACTGGACTTGTTAAAAGAGCGTCCGGGAGTTGTGGTCAAAAGGGCAGGCAAAAGGACAGTCGATCGAGCAAACAGGGCAGCAAGGAGGATAAAAAAACAGCAACAAAGAACAAGGCAGGGTCTGGTACACGGGTTTAGAAAAACACAAGATAAGGCTCAGGGTTGTAACAAAAAAAAAAGCTAACAAGACTTGGTGAGGTGTGTTGAGAGCAGGAGGTTTAAATACATAGGAAAACGAGGAACGAGATGAGGGTCAGGTGAGGAGACTAGATTGAATAATGACTAGAAGGGAGACAGAATCAGGAAGACAGATGGAGTAAGGGCAACATCTAGTGGAGAGAAGGGGACAGGGCGATGTCATGGCACAACGGGGGAGAAGGGGAGGTGTGCAGCGGTGACGGCATGACGTGGAGGGGCCACGGAGGGAGGCGGTGGAGGGCCGAGCAGCAGGCACCCAGCAACCAGGACACCCCACTAAGGGTCAAGGGGCACAGGGAACAAGGAAAGTAGCAGGGGAGCGAGGCACAGGGAGCCCCCGAGCAAGTGCCAGCATGGAGAGCAGTGATGGAGGTCAGGGAATGTGGTGGAACCCCCAGCCTTTATTTTGCCTGTAGGACTTTTCTAAGACTACAGTGGCTGGCTCAGCTCCATCTTTCTCTCCTGAACCCAACACATGTTGCTTTTCCCCCTCTGATCCAGTCAACACTGTGTCCCCCTCTGGGTACATCATCTGCCTGAGCTCCATGTCCCCCTCAGGCTGTGGCGATACTCAGGGCATAACAGCATTGCCTGTAGCACCTCCTCCTCCGGGTGCAGCAGCAGTGGCACTATAGCTTTTGGGGATGGTAAATGCAGCACATCTTGTAACTCCGCTCCCAGCAATGGTTGTGCTGGTTTTTGTGTCTCTGGCCATAGCACTACTTCATCCGGCCAGGACGCTGAGATCCAGCTTGGGCAGCATCTCCTGTGGCACCAGCTGCTCTTCCACCTCCTCTGTGGGAAACTCTGGGCTGGGCAGTTCCATCTCCCACTCCAGGACAAACTAAAGGAGTGGCATCTCTATCTCTTTATCTAGTGCATCCTCTGGAAGAGGGACCTCATCATCACACTCCAGGACCATCAGCAATATATATATATATATTTTTTTAAAGCATCAACACTAAAACGAGACGGACCCCGAACAATAGTTTAAACAAGAAATAATACACAGATTGTTAATAATTTTGCAAAGCGAGTAGAATGCATTGAAATGCAACCAAACACTGAAAGATTTTTACTTTTAAAGCAATATGGAATGGCTACTTTTTCTTTCAAAAACTATTGATTACTCGGCAATCCAGTGAAAGGCAAAGGAGGATGTGTGTGCTGGGATGCATAAAGCAGGCTGACCAGAGTGACAGGGCCCTAACGACAGTGTTTATTTTATTAATTAATCCTTTTTCATTTTATTTAAATGAAAACTGAACATAACAAACATAACGTACAATAACCCAAAATTGAGCAATCGGACACCAAGTCCCCAAACTCCCTCCCCTTCAAAGGACCAAAACAAAGTAGAAAATAAAAATAAAGTGAACAAAATAAAATAAAAACTATCCCAAGATCAGCACAGACACATTAGCAAGGGCTACTCCAAGCAGAAAGAACTCTCAATCATTCCTCTGCCTAACACTGACACCAGAGAATGTGTGCATCCAGCATCACCACAATAGCGATTGAGGAGGAAGCAGGGGTCTGGAGCTGCTGGAGTGCACCTGAGCACCGCTCCAGCAAAATCCATTCAAGGCTGATCTCCATCTCTGACGGTTAACAATAAATAAAAAATAGGTAAATTATCTCTTATTTCTTTCAGGCACACAAATGGAAATTTGTGCATCCTCACACGTTTCAATTACAGAGCTCCACCGAAATAGATCTCTGTGATTGACATAATGTTTGCCTGCATAATGTTGGTTGATAAGTGATTTTTCACTGGATGTGTCCCATTGTGATGTGTGGTTGGGAAGCAAAGATATGTTTGAGTCAAAATCTGCCTAATTTCATGGATTCCATGGAGATTTTCAGCTAAGCTTTTCGACTTTGAAATGACGCATTTCAGGTCTCCAGACACCCACTGTGAATTCCTCATTGTTTTTGCAACATTAATTTTGTACAGTGGACAGTGATAAAGGAAAATGATAAAGACTTCAATCTAATAAAACATGAAATGCTTGAAAGTTTCTATTATGTTGATCTATATGCCTACAATAATCTTTAACAAATTAAAACAATTAAAAGTGGTATGAAAGTGTTTTAACACTAATATTTACATTTTTTTAACATTTAATTTTTGTACTTCCATGGAAGCATCCTGAACCATGTTAACATCCCCTCCAATCACTAAAGAATAACCAGATCACCATCACAAATAAGGACACAATCACACAAGGACACATTTAAACACACTGAAGTATCTGGGCTGGATGGACATCACTGTGCTCTACTGACCAAGAGAAGAGATGATCTTCTCTTCTCTTCCACAGTCAGCGTATATCCTGACAGCTCAGTGCACGTGTAGTTGTCTGAGGTTGGAGCTTCCCGGCCCAGCATTCTAACCACGCACCACTGGAACCCCTCCGAGCACTCCGCACCGCAGCGGCTCCAGCACAGTACAGTGTTAAGCCCTCTATGCCAAAAGACCAGGTCTTCCACCACAGGAGGCTTAACCAACTGAACCCCTAACACCAGGTCCCTATAGGCTATGAGCTGTGGTTCTTACCTGTTTAATTCAGTGTCCACTGTCCACTGTCTCAAAGTGTGTCTGCAGAGCTGCTCTGTCCCAGTGCTGTCTCCTAGTTTGTCTGCTCTTTGTCCAGGTTCTTTTTCCCAGTGCAGTCTCTTTGTTATATCTCATTACAGTCTTCAAATCTGTCAGTGTGTGTCCCAGTATTATCTATATTTTCTTTGGTTGCTGGCCCAGTGCCATCTTCCAATACTGTCTCCCAGCCTGTCTATCTACATTCTTTTAATGGAAATCAATGCTGGCCTGGCTCAAAGTTAATCCATGCAAATTGGCTGTTGCTGCCACTGCTGCCTGCAGAAACTCAAGCCAATCAGCTGTCACATTTCTCATCAGCCCAGATACTATTTGCATGCTAGATGTGTGTACAGGAGCTACATTGTCTCAACGTGATTGATGCCATGACACACCTCGATCTCCGGTGCAACTCAAAAGTGCAATGTATTGCAACTGGAATTTGCGATTTTCCTGTGGATGTGTGTATAGATGGACAACAACCAATTTACATGGAGTAACTTTGAGCCAGGCCATATCAGCCAGCACTGATTTCCATTAACTAATTTTCTAACTAATGCATAATTTTTTTATTATTTCATGGACAGTGTACAACTTTAACATTGCATTCCAAACCACAAATTATTCCTGGTATTCATTGATCAATAAATAAGATTACAATGTGTTCCACACAAACAGGGTTAATGGTATTTTGTGTAATGGGTTTTAAATGCATATGTAAATGTTTTGGGTACAGTCAGTGTAATGGTACACATGGAAATAGTTCCCCATTTAATGAGAATTTCCCTAGGAAAGGTTTAAATAACCTCTGTGACAGGCTGCTGTCTGTCTCGGTACGGCTGCTGCTGACGCCCGCTGATTAGATGCTCATGTGCCGCAGCGGTGTTATCCGCTCCCTCGCAAACAGGCTGCGGGCAATGAGCACCGTGGCGACTGTGACGTCAGCGGCAGCTGATGTTTGCCTATTTAACCCCTCTCCTTCCCCAATGGAGGCAGCTAACCCGATGAGAAGGACTGCAACTACAACCTCTGACTGCCCGGAGCACCCTGTTTGTGTGGACATTTGTGTGATCCTGAGAAGAAACACAGTCAGTCAGGAGCGAGACAGAGACTCTGCACAGAACTACATCTGCTGCTGAATGTGGAACTGGAGTCAGGGCCATTTCTAGCCTTTTGGAGGCTCTAATCAGGATTTGATTTGTGGGCCACCCTCACCATAGCCCACTTGCCACAACATCAAACTACAATAGGCTTAAGACTGCCGTCTTGTAAACTTTTTGTATAAGCACACATATGATTTATTATACACAATTGGTGTAATCACAATCTGTAGTTCTTGCATTACAATAATCTGCCCGTTTGTATAATCAAGTAGACCTGCATTTTTTACAGTGACATATGTTTAGTGGTTTACAAATGTTTGTAAAGGTGTGTACACACTGGACACGAGCAATGTGAGAGAACATTTTAGAACTGCCTGTATTTCAATAGGAGCTTCCACACTGCAGGAGAGCAACGTGAGCGACTTTAGAAACATTCACATTACTAACATTCACATTACTAAGATAGAAAATGTCTCGATTTTTCATTTTTAGGCTGCAACTGGAAAAAGTCTGACCAATTAGAAGTAATTTAAACCCATGTGGAAACACACCTCAGTATCACTCAGTAGAGTGCAGGAAACAAACCGCATAACATAACAAACAACAGAAGTTAATTTGTGAGCTACAGCAATATCCATTACTGTATCATTGTATCATTGTAAATTAAATGTGTCATTCAACACAACGCAGGTGTGCACTGTCCTAATTAGTTACAGGTGGAGTATTTAACAGCCTCCTGGCCCTCTGCACCAGCAGTCAGCGCCAGCAGCCTCAGTGTCCCCCTTCTGAAGGGCCCATCTCCAAAGGGCAGGGACTCTAGCTGTGGGACGCTAGCTGTGGGACTCCAGCGAGGAGAAGACTGCGAGGAGACGCTGCATAGCAACAGCAAGAAGCCATGACGATCTCTGCGATTCCCGTCCTCCTTTCTCCGTCTTCATGGTGTGCACCTACTCGCCATTGCTTCCCTAATCCCTCTAACCTCATCTCTCTGCCTCTCCCCTCCTCCTCCCTCCCCTCTACTCCACTCTCTGGAGGTCTGTGGAACTGCCACTCAGCTTCCAACCAAGCCGACTTAATCTCCGCCTTCACCTCTCACCACTCCCTGGATTTCCTTGCTCTCACCGAGACATGGATCTCCCCGGCCGCCTTATCTTCTCTGTTCGTCCTGTCCCACTCCCCTCGTCTTACCGGCTCTTCCCTTCTCTTCTCTTCTCTTCTCTTCTCTGTCCCCCCCTCTCTCTCCTCTATTACGACCCACAGCTTTAAATTCCATGCAGTGGAAATCACCTCTCCCTCTCACCTCTTCCTTCTAGTTCTCTACCGTCCACCTGGTCCACTCACCTCCTTCCTGGATGAACTCGACTTCTTCTTTCCTCCTTCCTCTCGCTGTCCTCACCTACCATCCTCCTGGGAGACTTCAACATCCACCTCTCCAACCCTTCCCACTGTGCCAGACTTCTTCCTCTCCTTCACTCCTTTAACTTCTCTCTCTCCACATCTCCCCCCACTCACAAGGTTGGCCGCCAGCTAGACCTCATCTTCTCTAGAGGCTGCTCCCCTTCAACACTCTCCGTGACACCCATGGACATCTCAGACCACCACTTCATCTCCTTCTCCCTTTCTCTCCCCTCCCTCCCTCCCCACTCCACCCACTCCCTCTGTCACCTTCTGCCGTAATCTCCGCTCTGTCTCCCCCTCCATCCTTGCCTCCACTGCCCTCACTCTCTTACCTTCCATTGATTGTTTTTCCCATCTATCTGTCAACTGTGCTACCTCCTCTTTGTTCTCCTCCCTCACCATCTACCTTGACTCTCTCTGTCCTCTCACGTCTCATCCTGCCCGTCCCTCCCCTCCTCAGCCTTGGATCTCTGCTGTTCTCCGCTCAACCTGAACTAGTCTGCATGCCGCCGAACGGAAGTGGAAGAGGTCCAAACTCCCAGCTGCCCTGAAACACTACCGCTCTGCACTGTCCACATTCTCCTCCTCACTCACCTCAGCCAAGAAGTCTTACTTCTAATCTCTCTTCGAATCCACTGTCAACAACCCCCGCAAACTCTTCTCCACCTTCTCCTCCCTCCTTGCCCCCCTCCTCCTCCTCCCTCATCTCTCACTGCTGATGATTTCGCCTCCTTCTTCTCCTCCAAGATTGCAGACATCCACAGGCTCTTCAACAGTCCCCCCTCCTCTCCCTTCACACCCAAACCTCCCACCGATCAAGCTTCCTTTTCTTCATTCTCACCTCTCTCAGACGCTGAAGTTTCCGCTCTCCTCCTACATCACAAACCTACAACGTGTGCCCTGGACCCTCTCCCTTCTCGCCTCCTCCAAGTGACCGCTCCTGATCTACTTCCCTTCATCTCCTCCCTCCTCAACTCCTCACTCCTCTCTGGGTGTTTCTCCTCTGCATTTAAACAAGCTGCTGTCATCCCACTGCTCAAGAAACCAACCCTTGACGCCACCTCTCCTCAGAACTACTGCCCCCTCATCGCATCCCATGGTTTCTCCTACCACTTCTATGCTGATGATGCCCAGATCTTCCTGTCTTTTCCCTCTTCCGACCCTCTCATCCCCTCTCACATCTCTTCCTGCTTGTCTGCTATTTCCGCCTGGATGCACTCACACCACCTCAAGCTCAACCTCTCCAATCGCATCTCCTGTTTTTCCCCAACTCTTCCTCACCTTCTGCTGACCTTCCCATCTCGATCCCCTTGGAATCCACCACACTCTCTCCTTCTTCTTCCGCTAAAAATCTAGGAGTCACCCTCGATCCTGCGCTCTCCTACACCCAGCACATCACCACGCTGACACGCACCTGTAGATTCTTCCTGAGCAACATACGCCTGATCCGTCCCTTCCTCACCGACTACTCGATTCGTCAAGTCACTGGTCCTCTCCCGCCTGGACTACTGCAACTCCCTCCTGGCCGGCCTGCCTGTAACTACTACCCGCCGCTCCAGCTCATCCAGAACTCTGCGGCTCGTCTGGTATTCTGGTATTCACGATTCACACACGCTACTCCACTGCTCCGCTCCCTCCACTGGCTCCCGATAGCGGCACGCATTCAGTTCAAGACATTGACCCTCACCTACCGCTGTCTCGACCACACGGCACCAAGCTACCTTCAGACCCTCGTCTCTCCATACATCCCCTCCAGACCACTGCGCTCCTCCAGTGCCAGAAGACTAACTCTGCCTCCTCTCCACTCTCCCTCCTCCAGAGCTGCTCCTTCTCATCCCTGAACCCTAAGTGGTGGAACGACCTGCCCACCGAAGTCAAAACAGCAGAGTCCTTGACCTCATTCCGGCGCTTACTCAAGACGCATCTCTTCCGACAGCACTTGTAATATTAGTCCTCTATCCCTGCTAGATAGCACTTCACAGTTTTATTATGCTTCTCGCGTTCTTGATTGTTTTCCTCCTTGCTCCCTTTCCCGTAGCCCTCGTCTGTGACCCTACATCTTGACAGCACTTAGCTTTCACCGTCCAGGATGTAGGAAGTCTCTTACTGTACTTGTGTAAATTGTAAATTGGAATCTGTAAAATGTATTTTGAATTGCTATGTTTTAGCTAAGTTGAACTTGTAATGATTGATGCCTTGTACTTCTCTGTATTTTTGCACTTATGTTGTAAGTCGCCCTGGATAAGGGCGTCTGCCAAGAAATAAAAATAATAATAATAATAATAATAATAATAATAATAATAATAATAATAATAATACATTACATTATTTGTCATTTAGCAGACGCTCTTATCCAGGGCAACTTACATTTATACCCATTTATACAGCTGGGCATTTTACTGGAGCAATCTAAATGAAGTACCTGCTCAAGGGTACAACAGCACTGCCCCACCCACAATTTGAATCCACAACCTTGGAATCATGAGTCCAGAGCCCCAACCACTACTCCACAGTGCGGTCTGCCCGGTGGTGCCTCGCTCCAGCTCCTCACACTGCCAAACAACCACCGGGAAACGCCAGCAGGGCAGCTCAGGGGGGAAATGCTGCCCTGCACCCCGTCGCCATCTCCTCCCCTCATCGCTGAAGTGGGACGATTTGGTCAGGGCAGGAGCCTGTACCTCCCATGCCGGGTGGAGGGACAGGCATGCCAGGCCCTGGTCGACACCGGCTCCACCATCTCCCTCCTCCGTCCCGGAGTGCTACCAGGCACTGACCCAGTCAACCCCAACAGCTGGCAACCCACCAAAGTCTACCTCAGGTCAGTCACCGGAGAACTCACCCCCATGAGAGGCAGTAAGGTGTTGGAGGTGAGCTTTAGTGACAGGCGGTTCCCCAAAAATGTTGGCTGGCAATCATCAAGGACCAATAACTTTTTTGAAATGTATGTTTCTGGATTTTGTTGTTCTAATTCTGTCTCTCACTGTTAAAATACACCTACCATTAAAATTATAGACTGATCATTTCTTTGTCAGTGGGCAAACGTACAAAATCAGCAGGGGATCAAATACTATTTTCCCCCACTGTATGTCTGGCACAAATCAACATGCATTTCTATACAGTGAATGGTCAATGGTTGTTGATATGTAATGTCAAATACATTAATTTACTTTCAAATCCAAGTCTTTATATTTCAGTATGTTTTGGTAGCTATATACACTCACCTAAACGATTATTAGGAACACCATACTAATACTGTGTTTGACCCCCTTTCGCCTTCAGAACTGCCTTAATTCTACGTGGCATTGATTCAACAAGGTGCTGAAAGCATTCTTTAGAAATGTTGGCCCATATTGATAGGATAGCATCTTGCAGTTGATGGAGATTTGTGGGATGCACATCCAGGGCACGAAGCTCCCGTTCCACCACATCCCAAAGATGCTCTATTGGGTTGAGATCTGGTGACTGTGGGGGCCAGTTTAGTACAGTGAACTCATTGTCATGTTCAAGAAACCAATTTGAAATGATTCGACCTTTGTGACATGGTGCATTATCCTGCTGGAAGTAGCCATCAGAGGATGGGTACATGGTGGTCATAAAGGGATGGACATGGTCAGAAACAATGCTCAGGTAGGCCATGGCATTTAAACGATGCCCAATTGGCACTAAGGGGCCTAAAGTGTGCCAAGAAAACATCCCCCACACCATTACACCACCACCACCAGCCTGCACAGTGGTAACAAGGCATGATGGATCCATGTTCTCATTCTGTTTACGCCAAATTCTGACTCGACCATCTGAATGTCTCAACAGAAATCGAGACTCATCAGACCAGGCAACATTTTTCCAGTCTTCAACTGTCCAATTTTGGTGAGCTTGTGCAAATTGTAGCCTCTTTTTCCTATTTGTAGTGGAGATGAGTGGTACCCGGTGGGGTCTTCTGCTGTTGTAGCCCATCCGCCTCAAGGTTGTATGTGTTGTGGCTTCACAAATGCTTTGCTGCATACCTCGGTTGTAACGAGTGGTTATTTCAGTCAAAGTTGCTCTTCTATCAGCTTGAATCAGTCGGCCCATTCTCCTCTGACCTCTAGCATCAACAAGGCATTTTCGCCCACAGGACTGCCGCATACTGGATGTTTTTCCCTTTTCACACCATTCTTTGTAAACCCTAGAAATGGTTGTGCGTGAAAATCCCAGTAACTGAGCAGATTGTGAAATACTCAGACCGGCCCGTCTGGCACCAACAACCATGCCACGCTCAAAATTGCTTAAATCACCTTTCTTTCCCATTCAGACATTCAGTTTGGAGTTCAGGAGATTGTCTTGACCAGGACCACACCCCTAAATGCATTGAAGCAACTGCCATGTGATTGGTTGGTTAGATAATTGCATTAATTAGAAATTGAACAGGTGTTCCTAATAATCCTTTAGGTGAGTGTGTATATATCCATACAAAATACTTGCGGAACGTGTTTCTGTACATCTCCTCTCTCCCATCTACTTACTGCACTTTGGGACAGGACTGATGTTTTGCTTTACTTATATTGTTTTCTAATCTCAATCATCGTGGAGAGCACTGGGAGATTATTGTATCCAAAGAAACAATGTTAAAAACTTTAACTAAATATACATTTTAGCCAATGTGTGAAATAAACGGTCTTGTGTGTTCTTGATTGAGCATTAATCTAATGCGCTGTGCAGTACACTTAGCACACTTACAACAGTTTTCACTTTGAGCATTTGAGTGAATGTGGGTATGAAAAATAGTGCAAAAATAAATACATTGCACTGGGATTTGTTGATGACTCGGTTTTTAAGGACTGTGAGCACTAAGTGAATGAAATGCAGTGATGGCAAATTAAAATCTATTTTCTTAATAATCTCAATGATATTTTGAATTATTTGTTTCTTCCCCATTCTAAGAAGGCTGCTTGAATATCAAATGATCCCATGGAAATTACCTTTAAAAAGGGCATGATTTCCATGACTGACTGAACACAACACATTTACCTGCACATCCAAAATCCATTAGCAAATCACCATTAACCCCGTACGCACTGGCATGGACTTCAGTCTGATTAATTGACAATCGATCACATGGTTTGGGATGCAATGTAAAAGCATTACTGAACTGTGTGCACTCGATGACGAATTAGTCTGTCTGCTCTTGTTCTCCGGTATACGAGCGCTGACTGTCATCTGAAGCCAGGGACCGAGCACATCTTCAATGTCACCACAGTGACAGGCAGTGGAGTCCAGAGCGGCCCGCTTCCAAGAGCATCTTCACAGGTGAGAGAGTCCCCACAGCATTGACCTCGGGCTCAGGAATGACCATTGACCCACCAGGGCTGAATTAGTGTTGTCCCAGCTGACACCTCGCATTCTGGTAACGGTGTGTGAGGTTGTAGTTCGATTGTATCCTGGTATTGAGAAAAATTCTGTAGGAATGTATTACCTTGGACCAGTTTTTAATTTTCTTGCATTGTTGCCCAATAACATTGTGTACACATCACATAAATATTTTACTTTTCACACAATATACAGTATATTTTGTTAATGTTATTAAATTAGCATAAAGTTATATTTAAATTCTCTGTATTCTGTTATTTAGTAATCTTGTGTCTCTGGATTGTAGTTTTTTTTTTAATTTAATTCCAGAATGTTATTTTACAATGTTTGGACAGCAAGTCTACAAATTGGCTATTGGAGCGTTCCGTCCTGACCCTTTGGAAGGCGGCCGCAGACCGAGGATAACGGATCACGGCTGCTGTGTCTGAAGCTGAAGAGCCTTAACAGAGACCCAACCAGCACTACAGCAGGGCGGGAGGCATCAACAGTCACCCATCAGTACTGGGACACTGCAGCCTGACTACACAATCGATAGAACTATGTAGAAGAGTTACAGCAACAGACCCAATTACTATTACAATCAATAGATACTCTTTCCTTATTTACAGTCATTTGTCTTTATTACAAAAGCATTCAGGTAAGTAAAGTGCAGGAGTTGTCTCTCGCCCCTCCCCAGTCTCCAGTGTGCCTGTGGCCCCTCTATCGCAGCACAGCCCCCCACACACAGCCCCCGGGTGCTAAGTGAAGTGTGCAGCCAGCTCATTGGTCAGCACATGCCGCTCCCCCGCCCAGTGGAAGTGTGTGGGCTGGGTGGTCAGGGTCTGGCCGGAGGGGTACTCAAACCGGGAGCTGAGCTGGAAGGCCAGAGCAGAGCGCACCAGCCCCACTGCCCCCGCCCGCCCGGCACACGGGTGGTACAGCCGCCCAGAGTCCGGGTGCATGTACAGGGCCTGGGGGCGGAAGGGCACGGCCAGCTCCCTGCCCCCGCCACAGAAGGAGAGGAGCTCCAGGCCCTCACTGGCTCTCTCTCCCTCTCTTCCTCCGTGCATCTCTGCCGCACCTCCTCCTCCTTCCCCTTCCCCGTCCCCGTCCCCGTCCGCCGCGTTGAACCCCAGCAGCTGAGTGAAGACCACTGGCCGGTCGTCGCAGCGCAGGAAGTTGCGCTCGCGGCCGCACAGTGACAGGAAGGGGAAGGAGTCCTGGTAGCGGCCGCTCTCGTTCTGGCGCAGGCGGCTGAAGAAGAACACCAGGAAGTGCCGGTCTGTGGGAGGCAAGAGCTGGAGTCACAGGCTGGAGTCACGAGCTTCTCAGCTTCTGAAAGTGACAATGTTTTAGTGGTGTGATATCAGCAGGTGAGCCTGATTAAGTTGCCCCGGGCTGACAGTACATCGCACCACTAAAAAGCTGTCACTGGTAGATCTGTGAGCGCAGCTTCTAAATGAAGCTACTCCGCATACTGACTGACCTCCATTTGTAAAGCACTCACACTGAACACAGTGCACCTGTTACTGATGTCTACTGACATACCAACACATCAATACATCAAATATATACACGTTTCAAAAGGCGTGTGTTGCTGTGGAGACCCGTGTGTGGAGCGCCGGCCCAGAGCAGCGCTGCCGTACCTTTGAAACAGGTGACGAAGTTCTTCACTCTGGTGTCGTCCAGGAACAGCTGAGGACAGAGAGGACACGTGCAACCGCATTAACACACAGGGACACCAGGAGCCCACCGTCCCTGACACACACAGGTGTCACTGCCTGTACCTGCACAGGCAAGACACGTCCACACACACCAATGACCGCAATTCCAGTGTCATGAACGTTTTACAAAATAACAACAGCTTTTTATTAGAGTCATCCAGTTTTGGAGTCGATGCTCCATTTATAATGTTTACCAGTTTTTCTACTTTATTAATATTTTGATTCAATTTAAACAATGTAGCTGTGGGTTGGGAGGACGGCATTACTCAATATCGTGGCTTCTTATTTCTCTGCTGGTAATGATACAGAATACAAGCCAGCACTGTGCAGACAGTGTCGCTACACAGCAGGCAGCAGCAGACGGGCGGGTAGATGCAGGTGTAATCATTAAAGACACTGTGCTTTGCGTGTCTGGCAATCTGAACTCTTTGCAGTGACGCTGTGTCTTTGCGTTCACCTTCTGCGGTCTCGGTTGACTACGCATTACAGTGCGTGTGTCAATCCGGGTGGAAGAGTACGCGTGTGATTAACTTGAGCGGCTGTACAGTACAGTGTGTGTGTGTTGATATTGCGACTGTACAGTTTGTTAATCTATGCTGAACGGCAGTGCAAAAGTGGTGTGTGTGCTTTATGCTGAGCGGCGGTGCAGTGTGTCTTCTGTGTGTATACTATGAGCTGGTGCACAGTGTGTGTGTGTGTGTGTTGTATGCTGTGCTGTATGTGTGTGTTGTATGCTGAGCTGTGCGTTTTGTTGTGTTGTATGCTGAGCGGCAGTGCACAGTGCGTGTGTGTGTGTGTGTGTTGTATGCTGAGCTGTGTGTGTTGTTGTGTTGTATGCTGAGCGGCAGTGCACAGTGCGTGTGTTGTGTTGTATGCTGAGCTGTGTGTGTTGTGTTGTATGCTGAGCGGCAGTGCACAGTGTGTCTATCTGTGTGTGTGTGTGTGTGTGTGTGTGTGTTGTATGCTGAGGTGTGTGTGTGTTGTATGCTGAGGTGTGTGTGTGTGTGTGTTGTATGCTGAGGTGTGTGTGTGTGTGTGTGTGTGTGTTGTATGCTGAGCGGCAGTGCACAGTGTGTCTATCTGTGTGTGTGTGTGTGTGTGTGTGTTGTATGCTGAGCTGTGTGTGTGTGTGTGTGTGTTGTATGCTGAGCTGTGTGTGTTGTGTTGTATGCTGAGCGGCAGTGCACAGTGTGTGTGTGTGTGTGTGTGTGTTGTATGCTGTGCTGTGTGTGTGTGTTGTATGCTGAGCTGTGTGTGTTGTGTTGTATGCTGAGCGGCAGTGCACAGTGTGTCTATCTGTGTGTGTGTGTGTGTGTGTGTGTGTTGTATGCTGAGCTGTGTGTGTGTGTGTGTGTGTGTTGTATGCTGAGCTGTGTGTGTGTGTGTGTGTGTGTGTTGTATGCTGAGGTGTGTGTGTGTGTGTGTGTTGTATGCTGAGCTGTGTGTGTGTGTGTGTGTGTGTTGTATGCTGAGCTGTGTGTGTGTGTGTGTGTGTGTGTGTGTTGTATGCTGAGCTGTGTGTGTGTGTATGTGTGTGTGTGTGTTGTATGCTGAGCTGTGTGTGTGTGTGTGTGTGTGTGTTGTATACTGTGCGGCGCTGCACAGTGTGTGTGTGTGTGTGTGTGTGTGTGTGTTGTATGCTGAGGTGTGTGTGTGTGTGTGTGTGTGTGTTGTATGCTGAGGTGTGTGTGTGTGTGTGTGTTGTATGCTGAGCGGCAGTGCACAGTGTGTCTATCTGTGTGTGTGTGTGTGTTGTATGCTGAGCTGTGTGTGTGTGTGTGTTGTATGCTGAGCTGTGTGTGTTGTGTTGTATGCTGAGCGGCAGTGCACAGTGTGTGTGTGTGTGTGTTGTATGCTGTGCTGTGTGTGTGTGTTGTATGCTGAGCTGTGTGTGTTGTGTTGTATGCTGAGCGGCAGTGCACAGTGTGTCTATCTGTGTGTGTGTGTGTGTGTGTGTGTGTGTGTTGTATGCTGAGCTGTGTGTGTGTGTGTGTGTGTTGTATGCTGAGCTGTGTGTGTGTGTGTGTGTGTGTGTTGTATGCTGAGGTGTGTGTGTGTGTGTGTTGTATGCTGAGCTGTGTGTGTGTTGTATGCTGAGCTGTGTGTGTGTGTGTGTGTGTGTGTGTGTGTTGTATGCTGAGCTGTGTGTGTGTGTGTGTGTGTGTGTGTGTGTGTTGTATGCTGAGCTGTGTGTGTGTGTGTGTGTGTGTGTTGTATGCTGAGCTGTGTGTGTGTGTGTGTGTGTTGTATGCTGAGCTGTGTGTGTGTGTGTGTGTTGTATGCTGAGCTGTGTGTGTGTGTGTGTGTGTGTGTGTGTGTTGTATGCTGAGCTGTGTGTGTGTGTGTGTGTGTGTGTGTGTGTGTGTGTTGTATGCTGAGCTGTGTGTGTGTGTGTGTGTGTGTGTGTGTGTGTGTGTGTGTTGTATGCTGAGCTGTGTGTGTGTGTGTGTGTGTGTGTGTGTGTGTGTTGTATGCTGAGCTGTGTGTGTGTGTGTGTGTGTTGTATGCTGAGCTGTGTGTGTGTGTGTGTGTGTGTGTGTGTGTGTGTGTGTGTTGTATACTGTGCGGCGCTGCACAGTGTGTGTGTGTGTGTGTGTGTGTGTGTGTGTGTGTTGTATGCTGAGCTGTGTGTGTGTGTGTGTGTTGTATGCTGAGCTGTGTGTGTGTGTGTGTGTGTGTGTGTGTGTGTTGTATGCTGAGCTGTGTGTGTGTGTGTGTGTGTGTGTGTGTGTGTTGTATGCTGAGCTGTGTGTGTGTGTGTGTGTGTGTGTGTGTGTGTGTGTGTTGTATGCTGAGCTGTGTGTGTGTGTGTGTGTGTGTGTGTGTGTGTGTGTGTGTGTGTGTGTTGTATGCTGAGCTGTGTGTGTGTGTGTGTGTGTTGTATGCTGAGCTGTGTGTGTGTGTGTGTGTGTGTGTGTGTGTGTGTGTGTGTGTTGTATACTGTGCGGCGCTGCACAGTGTGTGTGTGTGTGTGTGTGTGTGTTGTATGCTGAGCTGTGTGTGTGTGTGTGTGTGTGTGTGTGTGTTGTATGCTGAGCTGTGTGTGTGTGTGTGTGTGTGTGTGTGTGTGTGTGTGTTGTATGCTGAGCTGTGTGTGTGTGTGTGTGTGTGTGTGTGTGTGTGTTGTATGCTGAGCTGTGTGTGTGTGTGTGTGTGTTGTATGCTGAGCTGTGTGTGTGTGTGTGTGTGTGTGTGTGTTGTATACTGTGCGGCGCTGCACAGTGTGTGTGTGTGTGTGTGTGTGTGTGTGTGTGTGTTGTATGCTGAGCTGTGTGTGTGTGTGTGTGTGTTGTATGCTGAGCTGTGTGTGTGTGTGTGTGTGTGTGTGTGTGTGTGTGTGTGTGTTGTATACTGTGCGGCGCTGCACAGTGTGTGTGTGTGTGTGTGTGTGTGTGTGTGTTGTATACTGTGCGGCGCTGCACAGTGTGTGTGTGTGTGTGTGTGTGTGTGTGTGTGTGTGTGTGTGTGTTGTATACTGTGCGGCGCTGCACAGTGTGTGTGTCACCTGGCCCTGGTGGTCTATGTAGTAGAAATACTCGCGGATGCGCGGCTCCGGGCTCTGCCCCTGCGTGTAGGTGCCGCTGCCCCGGGCACAGCGACGCCCTGGCCGCTCGGCTCCCAGCAGAGCCCGGCTGCTCCTGGCGACAGACCAGCGCATCAGCATTGCACAGACTTATATCCAAAAAACCCTTCTGCGTTAAAAAAATAAAATAATAATAATAATAATAATAATAATAATAATAATAATAATTTAAAAAGACAAATGCGATCTTCTCCCACTTTGCACTGAACCGCTTGAGCTGGGAAGGTCCGGCCGCATCACCGGCCCGGGAAACCGAACCGCGCGTTTATAGTTCCGCGCCATTCGCTCCCTGCGTGTGGGCGATCAGTGCGCATGCGCGCAGCGCTCTATACCCGGCGCTTCAGGCTGCTGTTAGTGCGTGCGGGGGCGTGCGGGGGCGTGCGGGGAGGCTTTATTACTACAGTATTATCTGGGGGGCGTGTTGTGCCACCAAAAAATATACAGTCCAGATCATTTGTAGTCCTTATGGGTCACCTCGCAATACGACAGAACTGGATAGGAACTGAAACTATGCTCCTGTGAATCTTTCTAAAAATGCGTCTCTGTAGTTAAAATGCTGATATATTTCATTGTGTTGTCATGAAACAAAAACAAAATGCTGCCTCAAAGTATACGAATTAAAACATGTACCAGACAAGTGTAGCTCAGGGGAGCTTTATCCCTCTACAGCGAGAAACCCGCGTCCACAGCGTCACCGCACTGCGATGAGAGTCACCGGGAACGTGTTCATATGCCGTATGATCCCCGTTTCACCAGCCTGGCCTATTCCGAATCGGTCTGGTGGTGTTTTTACAAAAATGCCAAATGTATAAAGTAGTGAAGTCATTCAATGTTTTTGTAACTGGGGTGTGCAGCATATTTGGTGTCAATCATTTTTAGTACTTTATTATTTCAGTGTTAAGGTGCTTTCCTGCATTTCAAATTCCTAAATTTAAGTAACAGACAGACAAGGGAGAAACAAAAGGTTAAATCTAATACACTACTTACAATACTTACAGTTTAATTGTGCCAAAACATTGACTGGCAATAGATGAATATAGAAAAAGGGTCTCACTCCACCATATTAACATAAACTTTACAATCGAGAGGAGCCCATTCGCCCCATCGTGCTCGTTTGGTGTCCATTAATATCTAAGTGATCCAAGGATCCTATCCGGTCTGTTTTTGAATGTTCCCAAATTGTCTCTTCAGCCACATCGCTGGGGAGTTTGTTCAGATTGTGACGCCTCTCTGTGTGAAGAAGTGTCTCCTGTTTTCTGTCTTGAATGCCTTGAAGCCCAATTTCCATTTGTGTCCCCGGGTGCGTGTGTCCCTGCTGTCCCTGCTGCTGTGTCTTTATTGCTTCCCCACATTGTTCCCCTGCGTCTGTTGTAATCAAGGAGGTGATGCGGGGAAGACCATGTGTGTTTTTGTGGTGTGGTCACTGGAACCAGCTGTCACAGTTCATTTGAACCAGTGAACCCAATATGAGACTTGGCTCATGGTCGCAAGAGGCACTGTGAGGTCATGACATTGTGTGTATGGTTACACTATGGGCAGCCTTATAAATAATAATAGTGTTTTGTGTACAAAGGAGAGTGTTGCTGCTAATTGAGATACGTTAACATCTATAATTTCTGTGTTGTGTTGTGTAGTGCATTTATATTCAACCCAGACCACGATCACGTTTTAACGCAGATTTTATTTCTCTTTCTCCGTCTTCGGCTCCTACAATGTAAAGGTTATTATTGCAAACGGACATCGGTGCAGCCAGAGACCAACTTATACATTAGTACCAGAATACTAATATTTATCACAACATCAATCAACATTTAACTTTAAAGTTAACAGCAAAACATCAGATAACCACCTGTCTTGGACCATTTCACTTGTTACTTAATTATACTTTCTCTAAAATAACACTGCAACTATTTTAAAACAGATCTGTGTTAGCCATTTATATAATAACAATAAGGAAAACAAAACAAACATAATTATTACTTTTAACGTTATCTACCAAAAGTCTGGGTTTGCACATCTGCAATTGATTGATTGCTCAAAACAACGTATTTTACTTTTCATTTTTTTAAAGTTTGACATTACTGACTTAAAATTTTAAAAATAATTTGAATACGGGGCCGGACTGCTTCTCTGGGTGGCTGCTTGCTGATCGAGGTCTGCTACCACTTCACAATTTTATCTCATAATTGAACAACTTTCCATGTTTTTCTATTTTATTTGAGTTCGAATTGTTTTGTTTTAGTATTAGTTTGTTGTTTTTTACATTCAAACTACTCACTTCGATGTTCTATGGCTGCAAAACGAAAAGGTTCCACTGTCTCCCCACACCAGAGGGAAAGCGCTCAAAGCACTCACTGGGCCCAGCCGATTGGGATGGTCGCCTAGCGGAGGTGGCATGCACTTTTCGTGGGTCAGTGCAAGAGACCATTGACGCGGCTTTGCGGCCTGTGACGAAGACGGTGAATGAAACGGCAACTGTCCTCAGTGCTCTCAAACAGGAGGTGGCCGACATTGCCTCCTCCATGAAGCAACTTTCTGTCAAGCAGGATGTGACCAGAGCCAATCTCTGCAAGCAGAAAGGCGAAATTAATCAATGCAGCAGTCGTATTGATGTATTACAAGATGGCAGAACTAATGTGAGGCTGGTATGGCTTCCTGAAGGGGCTGAAGGTGATGACCCCCATTTCTTCAACAGCAGATCCCGCACTGGTATCCAACTCTAAAGCCCTCTTCCGACCACCTGTTTCTGGAGCTCAACAGAGCACATCGCATATACTCCAGCGGCCCACGAGTGTCCAATCGACCCCGCACTCTAATATTTCAATTATTTCGTTACATTGACCCACAGCGTCTTCTTCAGGCTGCCCGTAAGTCCGCTCCGTTTTTTATTGATGGTCAATCGATTTTTTTTTTTGTGGACTACTCTGCTGCTACTGCTGCGAAAAGGAAGGCCTTTGGTGATGTTAGGACGAAGCTTCGAACCCGGGGAGTCGAGAACTTTATGATGTATCCTGCTGTGCTGAAGGTGAATCATGGAGGGGAGCGTTTCTTTCCAAACACTTGAGGAAGTCGTTTTTTTTTTTGGGCCAAACATTTTCAGGATACTGTGGTGTCTGATCCTTCTGTGCACATGGCCCTGCGCTTCTCCGCTCTTGCCTCTGACAACGACCCAGAGCCAATGGGCTAGTTTGGATGGTGCCAGCGATTATTTTTGAGACCATTTAGTAAGCTGTGGTTGCTGGGACTATTGCCTGTGGCCAGCCAGGTTTGGCGTATTATTTGCTGCTTCTTCATTATTATTATTAATGTTATTATTCAAGTTATGTGAAACCAAACTCAACTAATTTGCTTTTATATTGTTGCGCTGTTTTTTTCTTCTGGTCATTCCTAATCGAATTAATTGCTGCAGGATTTTTTTTTGTAGTCTGTATACAATACTGCTTTTGTGTACAGTGTACTGTGGGTACGTTACTACTGGTGAACATTTTTGCTATTTTTGATTGGAAACTCGACATTGGAATCTGTTATTTAATTCTCTCATTGTTGTTATTTATTTATTGGAACAGGGGTTCATGTGCTTCCTCCTGTATACAAAATGATTTGCCAGTTTGGTCTGTATGTCATAGTGGGACTGATTCTGTTGCTATATATACTCACCTAAAGGATTATTAGGAACACCTGTTCAATTTCTCATTAATGCAATTATCTAACCAACCAATCACATGGCAGTTGCTTCAATGCATTTAGGGGTGTGGTCCTGGTCAAGACAATCTCCTGAACTCCAAACTGAATGTCTGAATGGGAAAGAAAGGTGATTTAAGCAATTTTGAGCGTGGCATGGTTGTTGGTGCCAGACGGGCCGGTCTGAATATCTGCTCAGTTACTGGGATTTTCACGCACAACCATTTCTAGGGTTTACAAAGAATGGTGTGAAAAGGGAAAAACATCCAGTATGCGGCAGTCCTGTGGGCGAAAATGCCTTGTTGATGCTAGAGGTCAGAGGAGAATGGGCCGACTGATTCAAGCTGATAGAAGAGCAACTTTAACTGAAATAACCACTCGTTACAACCGAGGTATGCAGCAAAGCATTTGTTAAGCCACAACACGTACAACCTTGAGGCGGATGGGCTACAACAGCAGAAGACCCCACCGGGTACCACTCATCTCCACTACAAATAGGAAAAAGAGGCTACAATTTGCACAAGCTCACCAAAATTGGACAGTTGAAGACTGGAAAAATGTTGCCTGGTCTGATGAGTCTCGATTTCTGTTGAGACATTCAGATGGTAGAGTCAGAATTTGGCGTAAACAGAATGAGAACATGGATCCATCATGCCTTGTTACCACTGTGCAGGCTGGTGGTGGTGGTGTAATGGTGTGGGGGATGTTTTCTTGGCACACTTTAGGCCCCTTAATGCCAATTGGGCATCGTTTAAATGCCACGGCCTACCTGAGCATTGTTTCTGACCATGTTCATCCCTTTATGACCACCATGTACCCATCCTCTGATGGCTACTTCCAGCAGGATAATGCACCATGTCACAAAGGTCCAATCATTTCAAATTGGTTTCTTGAACATGACAATGAGTTCACTGTACTAAACTGGCCCCCACAGTCACCAGATCTCAACCCAATAGAGCATCTTTGGGATGTGGTGGAACGGGAGCTTCGTGCCCTGGATGTGCATCCCACAAATCTCCATCAACTGCAAGATGCTATCCTATCAGTATGGGCCAACATTTCTAAAGAATGCTTTCAGCACCTTGTTGAATCAATGCCACGTAGAATTAAGGCAGTTCTGAAGGCGAAAGGGGGTCAAACACAGTATTAGTATGGTGTTCCTAATAATCCTTTAGGTGAGTGTATATATATATATAGGTTAGGTCCATAAATATATTAAGGACACAGTTGTTATAATTTTGGCTCTATATTATTATTATTTTATTATTGTTTTTATTTCTTGGCAGACGCCCTTATCCAGGGCGACTTACAACATAAGTGCAAACAAAGTGCAAAAATACAGAGAAGTACAAGGCATCAATCATTACAAATTCAACTTAGCTAAACATAGCAATTCAAAATAATACATTTTACAAATTCCAATTTACAATTTACACAAGTACAGTAAGTGAGGTCCTACATCCTGGACGGTGAAAGCTAAGTGCTGTCAAGATGTAGGGTTACAGACGAGGGCTACGGGAAAGGGAGCAAGGAGGAAAACAATCAAGAATGCGAGGAGCAAAATAAAGCTGAAGTGCTATCTAGCAGGGATAGAGGACTAATATTACAAGTGCTGTCGGAAGAGATGCGTCTTGAGTAAGAGCCGGAATGAGGTCAAGGACTCTGCTGTTTTGACTTCGGTGAGCAGGTCGTTCCACCACTTAGGGGCCAGAGATGAGGAGGAGCGGCTCTGGAGGAAGGAGAGTGGAGAGGAGGCAGAGTTAGTCTTCTGGCACTGGAGGAGCGCAGTGGTCTGGAGGGGATGTATGGAGAGACGAGTGACTGAAGGTAGCTTGGTGCCGTGTGGTCCAGACAGCGGTAGGTGAGGGTCAAAGTCTTGAACTGAATGCGTGCCGCTATCAGGAGCCAGTGGAGGGAGCGGAGCAGTGGAGTAGCGTGTGTGAATCGGGGCAGAGAGAATACCAGACAAGCCGCAGAGTTCTGGATGAGCTGGAGTGGACAGGTAGTGGATGCATGCAGTAGTCCAGGC
This sequence comes from Amia ocellicauda, assembly GCF_036373705.1. NCBI lineage: Eukaryota > Metazoa > Chordata > Actinopteri > Amiiformes > Amiidae > Amia > Amia ocellicauda. The sequence continues at coordinate 1,581,844 of NC_089851.1, read as the reverse complement.
GGGAGAGGACCAGTGACTGGACGAGTAGTCGGTGAGAAAGGGACGGATCCGGCAAATGTTGCTCAGGAAGAATCTGCAGAATCTGTGGTGGTGTATGCCACCACAATAGATTTGAAAGGAAACAATCAACTTTCATCTTTAATTTGAGGGTAGTTACATCCAAATTGGGTGAACGGTTTAGGAATTACACCCATTGTTATAGGTGGTCCCCCCAATTTTAGGGGCTCAAAAGTATTTGGACAAACTAACATAATCATGAATTAAATTGGGAGTTTCAATACTTGGTGCCAAATCCTTTGCAGTCAATGACTGCCTGAAGTCTGGAACCCATAGATATCAGCAGATGCTGGGTTTCTTCCCTGGTGATGCTCTGGCAGGCCTGCACTGTGACTGTCTTTAGTTCCTGCTTTTTCTTTGGGCGTTTTCCCTTCACAGTATGCTTCTGGTCATTGTCCATCTGCACTGTGAAGTGCCGTCCAATGAGTTTTGAAGCATTTGGCTGATCTGAGCAGATAATATAGCCTTAAACACTAGGGTTGGCAGTGCTCCGGGTTTGCTGGTTCCGGCTCCGGAGTGGCTCCAGAGGTTCAGCTCCAGCTCCAGGCTGGCTCCGGAGCTGATGGAGACCCACTGCTCCAGCTCCAGGCCGGCTCCAGCAGCCCCAGATCCAGTTCCGGAGCGGCTCCAGTGCAGCTCCACACTGCTGCTCCAGCTCCAGCTGCTGTTAACCAGCTCCGGCTCCGGAGCCACAAAAAACAGTGCAGACTAGGATGAGAACGTTATAAATAATGATTCCTTTTTTACTTCCTTTATGTAAATAACTTTAACAAAAACAAAATATTAATAACAAACATCTGTTTAACTATTCAAACATGAAAAAGTAGAAAACTGTAAAGATGTCTGTGGCAATTTAGGTTTGCCAGCCGGCCAGTATTTTAGTGGACTGTCTGGTACTTGTACACTACATGGACAACAGTATGTGGACACCCCTTCTAATTAGTGTATTTGGCAAGTGGCAGACTCTGAGACCAAGTAGAGGAAGATTCTATGGTCTGATGAGACCAAAATAGTGCTTTCTGGCCTCAACACTAAGCGCTACATTTGGTGCAAGCCTAACACCACACATCATCCTGAGAACACCATCCCTACCGTGAAGCATGGTGGTGGCAGCATTACGTAAAATTGATGCAGCAAAGTATAGAGAAATCCTGTAAAGAAACCTGCTGAAGTCTGCAAGAGACCTGGGTCTTGGGAGAAGATTAATCTTCCAGCAGGGCAATGACACCAAACATACAGCCAAAGCCACACTGGAGTGGCTTAAAAATAAAAAGGTCAACGTTGCCCATTCAAAGCCCAGACTTCAATCCAATTGAGAATATGTGGAAAGAGTTGAACATTGCTGTTCACCAAAGGTCCCCCAACTTGATGGAACTTGAGCAATTTTGCAAAGATGAATGGTCAAACATTGCTGTGTCCAGATGTGCAAAGCTGGTAGAGACTTACATACATAGACTTATGGCTGTAATTGCTGCCAAAGGTGCCTCTAACAAATATTGACTGAAGGGGTGATTACTTATGCATTCAATTATTTTCTGTTGTGTATTTGTAATTAATTTAGAAAAAAAATGCAGATCGTATTTTTCACTTTGACATTATGGAAATTTTCGGTGTTGATCAGTGGCAAAAACTCCTGATTAAATCCATTCTGATTTCATGTTGTAACACAATGACATGTGGAAAAGACCAAGAGGGGTGAATACTTTTGAGAGCCACTGTAAAATCAAGCCACACAGCAGTCTCCTTACACAAGCATTGGCAGTAGAATGAACTTTACTGAGAGCTCAATGACTTTCAACGTGGCACCATCATAGGATGCCACCTTTCCAACAAGGCAGTTTTTCAAATATCTGCCCTGCTAGGGCTGCTCTGGTGAGCTGTAAGTGCTGTAGCAAGGGCTCAGGTGGGGCTATGTGTGCATTTTTCTTCTGCCATGGATTGTGTGTTGGAGATTGTTTTGTTTTCTCTAATCAGACTGCACGCACACACACTTTGTTTCCGCATCATGGTTCTGTGTATCTGTCGCCTTGACAACTGCCAATGCAGCGCTGAGCCTGGCAGATTCCTGGAGGTGCTGTCAATCGGAGCTCATCTGGGGTTTAAAAGTGCCTTTGAGAAGTGAGAGGAGAGAGGGGAACTGATAGTGAAAGGGCTGGGCAGAGCTGGGAGTGAGCGGAGTTTGTGGTTTTATTTCATTTTATTCATCTACTAGAAGATAGTTATTTCTACTAAGTCAGCAACTGAGCTGAGTAACGTCCAGAGAGCTGTAATACTGCATCTAATTTAATGCTGTTGGGTGGATGGTAGCGGTAAGCCTGCCTAGTGAGATCTGGGTTTGTGTGTTTTGACCAGTGGTTCCCAACCCTGGTCCTGGAGTACCCCCTACCCTGCTGGTTTTTGTTCCAACTGAGCTCTCAATTACTTAATTGAACCCTTAATTGAAGTAATCATTTCTTAAATCAGAGCCTTTAAATTATTTTATATATATATATAAAACCCCTATAATACGTTCCTTATACAATGTTATACTGAACTTAAACACAAGGTGGCATAGTCGGTGTTAAATACATTTCAAACCCTTAGTAGAAGCTTTGTAGTGACCCTCTACAAGTGCTGTTATTGTTAAGTAGTGACCCTCTACAAGTGCTGTTATTGTTAAGAGAAAACATCTAGGAACAACAGCTCAGCCGCGAAGTGGTCAGCCATACAAGCTCATAGAACAGGACTGTTGAGTGCTGAAGTATGTAGCGCATAAAAATAGTCTTTTGTTGGTCACAAAGTGAGGTCCATGCAAAAATAGTTTGTCGAGATTGGTGTGGAAGAACTTGACTGGCCTGCACAGAGCCCTGACCTCAACCCCATCCCACCTATGGGATGAATGGAAAAGCTGACTGTGAGCCAGGGCTGATTGCCCAACATCAGTGCCCGACCACACTGATGCAGTGGAGTGGAGGCTGTTATTGCATCAAAGAGGGGACCAACTCCATATTAATGCCCATGATTTTGGAATGAGATGTTTGACGAGCAGGTGTCCACATATTTATGACCATGTAGTGCATGTACTTTGACCCCCTGTCCGTTTTTTGGAAGATGTCTGGTTATTTTAAGTACTGTAATCGATTGAATATGTCGTTAAAAATGTTATCATATCTCAAAAGTGGCAAACAAGGTAACTCCCTGTTTGGAGATGAGGAATTTGGTTTGAATACAATAATTTGTAAATACTTAAAACTTTAGAGTTAAAATGGACTTTACTTCTTTTGCGAGTGGTTTATGAGAGACATGCCCTGAGATTATAGAATCACTTCTAGAAAGTGAGAGGTATGAGAAAGTGAAGGTGTCATATAATTACAATTAATACAAAATAATGTAATGTACTAATAGCTTGAGTGAGTATTGATCTTATTTTATAACCCCCAACATACAACAAAGTTACATATTCTGTTAATTTAAGAAAACTGGACTTAATATCTGGTTGAGTTTAATGAACGGGGGAAAGAGTGGAGCAGCTCCATGACCTCAGCTCCGGCTCCAGTCTCCAGAGCGCTCCAATGAGCTTCGCTCCGGCTCCAGCAATGCCAGCTCCAGCTCCGCTCCGGCTCCGAAGCACAACTAACAAAAGCTGTCCAGCTCTGCTCTGGCTCCAGGTCCTGGAGCTGGCTCCGGGCTCCGGAGCCGGTGCATGGCCAACCCTACTACACAGGGTTTTTCAATTCACACGGAGCAGAGCTCTCTCAAACCCACGCATTCGGTGGTGTTTTTGGGAATGCGGTTTGACTCCGTAGTGATACTTGTCCTCCTGTCAGAGACAGGATCGAGTCACTGAAGTCTTGCCTCATGCAATGCAGAAGAGGCTAGACTCTCCGGCTAATTTACTGTCAAAAGCTGTTGAGACTGTTGGTGGTCACCTTGAAAATCCTTCCCCTCGGACTCAGGACAATGCGTCCACTACATCGCTGGGAAGATGCTTATGGGCTGCAACCAGCAAGACACAGACACTACCGACTGACCATGACTCCAGCGTGCAGGAGGACATTGAATTGGTGGCAGAAAAACAGCAATTTACACCTCGGATCTCTCATCGGCTGCCCTCACTGTAGGGAAGTCGTCATGGCAGATGCCTTCAGTTACAGCTGGGGCACAGTCTGGAATGGGATCGGGGTACAAAGGACATGGAGCGGTCTTTGATCATCCTCCCACGTTAATGCACAGGAGCTGCAAGCCAGCATGTCCTGTCAAACAATCATGTCTTAGTCTGGACAGACAACACGACAGTGGTGGCTTAAATCAACCACCAGAGGGGGCATGTGCTCACCCAGACTGCATCATGTGGCGTGCAAACTTCTCATGTGGGACTGAGACAATCTCCGATCGATCAGGACAATATACTTGCCAGGTGTGTCCAACACAGTGGTAGAACTCCTCTCTCTGGGAGGACCTGACAGCTTGGAATAGAGATTGAGTCCTCAAGTGGTAGAGTAGGTCTGGGAGACACTGGGATGAGCTCTAGTCGACCTCTTGCTACTCAGGCAACGATTCAGTGCCCCTGTGCTGGAAGCAGGGGGGGTCCCCTGGTGTGGACGCCTTGCTCACCCGTGGCCTCGGGAATTGCTATATGTCTTCCCCCCACTGCCACTTCCTCCCCAGTGCCTGAGACAGTTATGGTTTGCAACACTAGCACAGATGCTCATTGTGGAACCCTGGCAAATGGACTCCTGTGGCACCCAAACCCAGCACAGCTGCAGTTGTGGGTCTGGCCCCTGAAAGGCAATTCCAATTCCAAAATTCTTTAATGTCCCAAAGGGGCAATTTATTATGCAAACATTTAGCAAAAAAAAGCATTAAAAACATTACAATACCATGCATATTCAGACACATAAAAACATCACTGGACAATACAACAATCAACAAATAACATCACAAACAGCATGACCATCATAATCATTAATATAAATACAATCAGATAATGATATAAATGATACCGAAATCCACAATCGAATTGATACATGTTACCAAAGACACCCAATACGTGTAATTCAGCTATGTTTATTAATAAACTCAATAGCTGATGGGACAAATGATTTCCTAAAGCAAAACCTACGTCCTGATGAGAGAAGCCGAAACTTTTCATGGAGAGGGTGCTCGTGGTCTGATAAAATAGTCTGTGCCTTCTGAGTGACCCTTGCTTGATACAAATATTTAAGACTTCGGAAAGAGACATCAGTAATCTTTTGACCCAGATTCACAATATTCTCAAATTTATTTTTGTTCTTGACACTTAAGCTACCAAACCAGCAAATAATTTAAAACGTTAAAATAGACTAAATAAAGGAGGAATAAAACAATTTCATGACAGTCTTGTCCACACTAAAACTTCTTAATTTCCTTAAAAAGAACAGTCTTTGGTTACCCTTCTTACAAATAAAATCAGTATTAAACTTAAAATGTAATGTATTGTCAAGGAAGGTCCCTAAGTATTTGTACTGTTGCACTACTTCTACTGGCATGCCTTTAATGAGAGTAGGCACAAGGGATGAAGCCTCCAATGGAAATCTAGGACCATTTCTTTAGTTTTAGAAATGTTGAGTTGAAGGAAGGACTGATCACACCAACTTACAAATACATCTACCACTACCCCATGGCTATTCTCCTCGCCATGTAAAAGGCTCACGATTACAGAATCATCCGCAAATTTAATAACGTGTGAAAAAACTCACACATTGACGTTTTGAAATCTTGAGAGCTATGTAAATGTTCAATTATATCACTCTCTCAATGTCAATCTCTCTCCCTATCCAATGTTACTGACTCACTACACTCCTAATACACGTGTGCCTCCCTGTTCATTCTGGATCCTTTGATTGGATGTAGAGGAAATCCTCCGCCAGGCACATTCGTACTGTGTGATTGTATGGAAGGGAGGAGCAACCATGAGCCTCTATAGTAATGTAGTATGGAAATACAGCTCAGAGGAGGATGGATATTCTCGTCCTGCGGTTCTGTGGTCCTACCCTAGAGGGCGCTGTTGAGGACTATAGACTTTCACTGCAGAAGGTAGATTGTAATCAGGTATTTTGTGATGTGAATGTATTTGGTAAAGTTTTATCCAAAACGTTTTTTTAATGCTTCATTGCAATGTTTCAATATGTGTCCATATTGAAGCACTTTTGGGGTGATGCGGGTGAAGAAGTTGTCTATATTGTCTGTTGTGTTAATGGCAATAAGGCATCACTGTTGACTATTGTGTTTAATTTTACTAGCAAATTATAGCAAATATGGTGGTACATTTGTGCTGGATTTTAATGAATTGCCCAGCTTATCCTTATACTTTTCTTCAATCTTACCTTACAAACTGAGTTTTTAAAAGACATTTTATGAATAAATCTTCCTGGGGGAGCATGCCCCCGGACCCTCTGCACATGTCGGCCCCTCTGTGATAATCATGGCTCACCTATGGTGTTTGCTTTCGACCCTGATACCTGGGTGCAAAACGCTCAGGACCGGTTCAAGCGGCACTGCTCCCTCCAAAAAGGCTTCCCAGCAGCCGAGGCCAATAGACCAGCTGCAGCAGTAAAGCACAGGCAGGTCAGAAAGGATCGAGCTAGCGACTCTGTGCCCGACACAGATTGACAACGCATTTCAGGTTGTAATATCGGCAGTGCAACACAACGGTTGCTGTTTTTGTAATTTGTTATATGCCGTTTTTAAGAACAGCAGTTACTATTTGCAGTGTTTTCATTACAATTGAATGTATTAAAAAAAAAAAGTGTTAAATGTTATGTTAAGG